>NC_143483.1:24700057-25065891 GCF_027475165.1 Benincasa hispida
TGCGGAGCTAAGCGATGCGTTAGACGATCGTGTAGATATGCACGAATGCTGGACGATCGTGTAGGTTGGCACTAAACGATCGTATAGCAGATGCGCAGGCGCTGTACGATCGTGTAGGCGGGTGCTGGACGATCGTATAGCAGATGCGCGAGCACTAAGTGATAGACTACATGATGGCGCTACGCGATGGGCATGAGCGCTAGACGATGAGCAAACGCACTACACGATAGGCGGAATGCTAAGCGATAGGCGATGACGTTAAGCGATAGGCGAATGCGTTAGACGATAAGGCATTAGTGCTAAACGATGGAGGTAAACGATGGGCGAGGTAGCTAAACGATAGCCTATGTGCGAGATTGTTTACTAAACGATTGAGCTATATGATGGTTTGAGAACATGTGCATTATACTAATTAGTTTTAATAAGTTTTAGTTGATGACTCACAGTTTTAAAAAGAAGATTCTCTCATTTATTCAACTATTGAGTTTTCTAGTTTTGCAGGTGGAAAATGAGTAAAGATTTGATATCACAACCTCTTTATGCTTTTTCTTGAGGAACTCTATTAAAGAATTTTGCCTTGAATATACCATTTATTCACATTCCCAATAAACACGGTTAGTTGAATATGAATTTTAATCATATTTTCACTTTCAAACCTTTGTCTTAAACCTTTTTTGTTTGTGATCCTTTGAACAACAGTGGTCAGACAAAGATGCCTATAACCAGACACTGCTGAAGCTAGGGGGGTCTGTTCAAGAAGAATTATGAAGGGATCCATCCATACTTACCAAGTGGAGAGGGACAGTAAACTCATAATTTTTGTATTATTTGTAATTTGTGTTTTCAAGGGCTGAATTATTGTACGACCTTTTAAATTATAATTTTATAGCAGAATTTGTGGATTAAATGTAATATATTTGCAATCCATACATAAACAATATGTCATAGCCACAACGTTCGGTGATGATGTGTCATGTTATACTTTTTGACCAAAAAAATGGATTCGACAACGGAATTTAAAAAAACGGACAATAATTGATAAAACGGACAGATTCTGGGCTTTAATGTCGGTCGGTTGCAAATTTCATTAAAGGGCTTTAATGTCGGTTGCAACCGACATTAAAGACAGTGTTATTAAAGTCTTTTAATGTTGGTTTAAAACCGACATTAAAATCCTTTAATGTCGGTGTAAAACCGACATTAAAGCTCGAAATTCTTCTATTGAATTAATTAGTATTATTTAAAAATTAATTTTATAAAATTAATTAAGTTTTCAGTTTTAAAATCAAAATTGATTTTGAAATCGGTTTTGATGAAAATGAAAAACTGGAAACATGCACAAATGGAAAAAATGGTTTTTTCATTACCCATTTTCAACTAGCTCACATAAACACGATTTCCTCCTCTTCATTTACTCCAAGCATGAGCTGCAACTCATGCAACATTCTTCTTTGCATGTTTATCTGCAATAAATAAAGAAGATTTGAGTGAATTTGAGGCATGCATTCATAAGTAATTTTAGAGAAAATTTTGGGTTGAAGAAAGGGTTCTTTAAACAAGTGGTGCAGTGAACTTTTCTCTGGTTTTCCGTTGCTTCAAGCTATTCTTGAGTTTCACAACTCATTCTAAAGCTCCAAGAGGATAGTGGGGAAGATCTTAAGGTGGTTCATAGTGTTCTTTGGAGAAGACAACTGCTGTTAATCAAGATCTTGAAGAGTTCTACAAAGGTATGACTACAAACCCTCTTATATTTGATGAGCATGCTTTAGTTTCTACCAAAATTAGTGAATTTGAATGCTTATTGATCCTTGTTGCTTCCGCTGCATGTTGATACACTCTTACACAATGCTTACCTTGCACTTGTGTAACCTAGATTGTATTAACACATCCTTGACTTGTACTTGCCACAAGCTAAAGTTGATCCTTCCATCAAATTTCTTCCCATCAAACTTTATTGGACTCATAAACTTAACACACATCTGCTTCACTCCTAGAAAATCAGTCAATAGTGAACAATTCACACTATTCATAAAATATTACAGCTCATTTCAAGAATTCTTTACTGATATGGAAGCTCAGTCAAAGCTGCAACCACAAAACATTCAAGAAACTACGAACCTGGCGCTATGATATCATTCGTTGGGAAAAAAAAATCTCCACTTATACTGTAGGAATAAGCATAAAAATATTAGAGAAATTATAAGAAAGCAATAAAAATTGAAAACACAAGAATTTATGTAGAAAGTTCCCAACTCGGAGAGAAACCATAACTCACTAGAAAGAAATCCACTATGTGAAAAATTGTTACAATCACACAGAGCAATTCTCTCTCTCATCCTAATTACAAGTGCACTCTCTCAAAACTTTTATATTGCTTGCCCTTTTCACACTCTCAAACTAGAGAATACATAAATGGAATTTAGCTAGAGTTAACAAACTCAAGCTTAAAGTGTTTTTAATTAGGATGACTTGAGACTAGAGACATAGATTCCTTTTATAGGCTTGGAGTCCGTCCTCGTTCTTTAATTTAATAGATGTAGGATTCTTTAATTCCAATAACTTGTAAAAAAATCACAATATGAATGCATCACAAGTTTTGAAAATGCTCGGTGATCATAATGAAATTCATGGAACTTAAAATTGATGAAACAAAATATCTAATCTTTTCTTAAAAAATGTATGTAAATTAATAAATAAGTATTTTATACTTTGTAAATATATTAAATAACATTCATCCTATTAAATTTTAGTTAAATACTTTTAGCTAGGTTCAATTATTGATGTTGAAAAATAAAAGACTTAGAAATAAAAATGTATCTATTTTGTTGTTCTCCTTTGAAAAGTTAATAATTAACAAATCCTAGTCAAACTTTTATTGTTGTATCTACTATCTATAGTCCTCCTACTTCCAAATAATAATAATAATAATAATAATAATAAGCTATCCATCCATGTAATTTTTAAGGATAGAGATGTAATTAAAATGCACCATTTCAAAAATTGAGGAAAGATGAGAAAAGATGGAGAGAAAATACTTTTGAGTTGTTTAAGATTTGGATTTAATTTTTATTAGTTGATACGTTTTAAAATATTCTAATTTTAGATTTGAGATTTAAATTTTATTTCAATTTGAGATTTAAGTTTTGTTTTAATTTAATTTTTGGTACATTTTTTAATTTTAATTTTTTCCGTTAAAACTCACTTTCACTATGTGGTGTTAATGTCTATTAATTAATTTAAAATGATTATAAAAAATATAATTAATAAAAAAATTTCATTGAAATTAAATTTAGAATTTCACCTCATAATTATTTTACATTAATTAATAAACATTAACACTAGTTATTGACGGTGAGCATTTAATAAATGTAAATCTTGAAACCTATGAATCAAAGTAAAACACCATCAATTTTAAAGAATAAAAATCTAACATTAACGAAACAAAGCTTGAAATTTATGAATTAATCGTGTAACATTTCGAAGCCTAAGAAAAAAATATTTTTCTTAATATTTATGTTGAATAATTTCCATTTTCGGGATAATATAATATTATTATGGTATAACCAAGGTTTAAAAATGTCAATTTCAAATGAAAATATCGATTTTATGATTTTTAAACAAATTAAAATGCTTATTATTTATATTAGGTGATATTTTGTTACTTATTTTTTTATATTTTATACCTCTTATGTCGATAGTGAAGTATATGGATATGAAATCCTTTGTGTATGAAAATGTGGAGGAAAGGGATATTTAATTCCCTGTGTTGCAGTTCAGATGTTATGATATGGGGAAGGAATTGGTTTGGTTTGGTTGTATTGTGTGGGCTCCACTTTTTGTTTCTCTTTCTCTCTCTCTCTAGTACATTCCTGTCACACAAATTCAATGGAAACGTCTGCTATTGGGTTTCCCAGAAAGTGAAAAACACAAATATATATATATTTTTTATTTATATTAACTCTCTAAATAAACAAAATATCAATAATTATAAAAAATAAACCAAAATATTTATAAAATATAATAAAAGTTTAAAATTATCAATGATAGATTTCTATCACTGTCTATCAATGTAAGCTGATAGAAGTCTATCAATGTTTATCATCGTCTAACATTGAATAGTTATGAAATTTCGTTTTAATATGGTTGATTCGGAAGCGCAATTAAAGGATAGAAATACTTATAAATAGAAAAATCTAGTGTTTTGATACAAAGTTTAAATATTTTTTTAATATTTAAAAAGACCCTTCCTTAAATAGAAACTTAAAACTCGACCATTTCTCTCAATTTGGTTGTTTTTTGCTTTAAAAATGATAAACATAAATGAAATAATTTATTTGCGCTGGAACCCGTTGCTGACACAATTAATGATCAACTTTGAATTTCCCTGAAAACGTTTTAACTCGAGTTAGTTAAAATCAGACCCATTCCCTCTGCCTCTTTCTTTATCTCTTCTCTTTTTTTAACCCACTACCGGGAAATTTTCAGTTTCCATCTTATCTTACAGAAGTTCATTATTATTTTTTTTAAATATATTTTCAACCATTGGAGTACTTTCCATTTATTGTCTACTATATGTACATTTTTTTTTATGATGTTGAGTTTGTTGGTACGAAAGAGGCTCTTTGGAGCGTAATGTTTGTGAAGTTCATTTGTCAATATTTGAGGTGCAACATTAAGTTTATATGTTTGGATATTTGATGCAGTTTTTTTGAAATCTAAATAATATACTTTTATGATTATTCTTTTCGTTTTGAAACTTTTTTGTTTAGAGTTAAGTTGTCCTTGGAGGTGGTTATCGGATCTGGAGTTAGTTCTTGAAGTGTTATAGTGGTCGATGGGTGGAGTTATTGAAAACATTAGAAGAAGAATGAGTTAAGGGTGAGTTGGTAAACCACCAACATTTAAAGTTGGTGGGCCAAACAATGAGTTGATATATTATATTAACTAAAGTCAACTCCTGTTGGTGAGCCAAACATCCCTAAAGATCTTTTTTTAATATGTAGAGTTTGCCTATATTACAAAATTTCATAATTTTTTTTAAATGATCCATTGTAATGAATCTCAATTACAAACGTAATTGAATTCCTTTTTATTATATTTACTTTGTCTATATAATTTGATACAGTTGAGATTGTTTACTTTGCATTGTATGATATCATTGTCTTCTTACCGTTACCATGACCATTACTATTTAAGGTCAATCTGGTATTTATAACGGTAACATTAATGGTATTCTACTATAATAATAACAACATCTCTAACAGTAATAGTATCTAAGTGCAAAAATTGAAAAATCATTCAAAAATATATTTTTTAAAAAAACTGGTGAGTGTTACGTAATTTCGAACGTAATCGAACCGATCATCTTAAGGTCCCTAATCAAATTGTGTTTGTTGATTACGAAATTGGTTGTGGGTCCTACATTTCATTATGATTACAAAACACACCGATACACAAACAACAATTGTGATAAAATGAAACTAACTTTTTAGATTACCATTGATGGATTACGTTTTCAAGAACATAAATGTGTCCAATAATCTTAATTATTTAGATTCTAAGGTCATGTTTACCAATTCATAATGAAAATCAGTGTGATCGTGATAAAATTTCATTGATAGATAAATTGTAATGAGCTTAAATCGAAAACATAATTGGATTCATTTTGATTACATGTACTTAAAATTATGAATTTTATCAAATTTACTTTTATCTTTACCTCTACCTCTACTTCTGAGGGTCACACGGTAACGATAACACTAAAAATATCAAAATTAATAATTTTTTAGTTATAATAGTAACAATATGACGTAATTCTTAGACACACTTAATTTATCAATTAGATTATTTTGATATAAGACCCATATGCTAATATAAATACAGAACACAAGTAAAGAACGAAATGACGGGGAGTTTTTTATTCTCATTTGGCGTAAGTTATAGTGATTTTTGATGATAAGCAAAGAAGGTGAAGGAAGCAGGCTCCGCAGAAATGGTGTGTTTGACAAGAAAGCTGTCCTTAACCTGCACACCTCCAAGACTACCACAGTTCACATTATGAGTCTTTTCTTGTCAATTTTGAGAGGGACACACCACTACACACCACTAACACCAAACCAACAGTCCACATACTCCTCATTTCTCTCTCTCTCTCTCTTCATTTTCATTTTTAATTTCACTTTAAAAAAACACATAAACTAGAAATTAATAAATAATAATCATTTCCCACCCCCACCCCCCACTTAAATGCCCCCTCATAGCCTCATACTCATACTGTCTGTCAGGGGTTGTTAACTAGCTCACAAAAACAACCCCCTGTCCCTCTCTTTCACACACATGTACAAAATTGAAATTTTCAAAACATTTAATTTTATCATAATATATGTCAGAAACCCAAAACAAAGATGGGATGTAATTGAAACTTGAGAGACCCTGAGAGACCTCCCCGGCTGGCCTCAAGGAATGGGTTCGAACTCGAAGCCGTGCGGGAGAGGGCACTGGAGGCCGGCGGAGGACACCAAGCTTAAGGAACTTGTGGCCCTTTACGGCCCTCAGAACTGGAACCTGATAGCGGAGAAAGTGGAAGGGAGATCGGGAAAGAGTTGCAGATTGAGATGGTTTAACCAGTTGGACCCGAGGATTAACCGGAGAGCGTTCACGGAAGAAGAAGAAGAGAGACTAATGCAAGCACATGGAGTGTATGGGAACAAATGGGCTATGATTGCTAGGCTTTTTCCTGGACGGACGGATAATGCGGTCAAGAATCATTGGCATGTTTTAATGGCTAGAAATTGTAGACAACATTTCACTGCTTACAGAAGGAGGAACCTTACTACCCAACCACTACAAAATCCTAATTCTCCGCCGACGGCCACCGCCCCACCGCATTTCCGCCTCTCTTCTACTATCCCACGTGCCAATCACATGCCTTTTCATCTCATCCCACCTGGTGCGTCTCATCCTTAAATTACTAATTTCATTTACTACAAAGTTTGAATTTAATTCATTTAATTTTAAATTTTAAATTTAGTTGTTATCATTTAATAATACTTTTCTTAAATAGTTTTTTCGATCTTTTTCTAAATTCTAACAATTAAGTTTACAATCCAACATTCTTTTTATAGTTTGTGTAGAAGTTTTTGGTAATTCATGGATTTTTTTTTAAAAAATTAGGAATGAGTTTGAAATACATTTTTAATATTTAAATTAAATAAATAAATTATTTTAAAAGAAATTAGAATATCTCACAACCATTTAAAATAACTTTTAATTATATTTAAATAGGCTTTTTAAAAATATGTATATTTTTAAATCAATCCAAGGTGTCAAAACTTATTTTCCAATTTTTATTTGCAAATTTAAACATGAAGAAGAGGAGATTTGTTCCTTCTACTTGGGAGATATTTAAAAGATATTTTAACCAGTTTAGCCATAAGTAAGTCTGACAGTAAAATTGAGCTTTTAAACTTCTAATTCTTCTAATTAAAAATGGAACAATAATTTTTAGGATACTCAGTTTTAATTTTTTGATTGATGGGAAAGAGAAGATTTTTTAATTACATTTATATAAAATAAACGGGATGTAGAGATGCCTATTTTATTTTAACTTATAAATGCTACTTCTACCACAATGTTCCTCATTTGTATTAATCTTAACCTATAAATACTATTTCTACACTCATTTTTATTAATTTATAACTTTTAGACAGTTTTTTTCTTCTCGGATTTAGCTAGAAATTAAGGGTTATGAAATTAGTTGGTATTAAATGTAGAGTAATGTTATTTACTTTAATTATTGTGATATGTATGATGCAACAAAATTCAATAGGTGAGGCATAGAATTAAGAGAGATATTTTGTTTACGTAGGCTCAGAAACGAGCAACGAAATGGAAGGCATATCGTCTTACAGCTACCACAAAACAAGCTCAGATGAAGCAAATCAAACATGCGGTACGTATTATCGTCGGTCATATATGATGACCGAAATGCAACAAAGGAGCAATTACAATTACAATTACAACTCTCTTAACCAAATCGGAAAGAAAAACACAACAACATGGGATCACCATGTTTTGGGAAGCGAGGGATCGTCATCAGTGAGCGAGGAAAACGGAGTGGGGAGTTCGGACGGCGTGGTGGAAGCGACGTTCATCGACTTTCTTGGAGTAGGAGGCAGATGAGAGGGAGCTTAGAAAGGGAAGGAAACAAAGAAAAGGGGAGGGTTTGTTTCTTTTTTTGGTTGCAAATTGCAATCATGAGAAGTGGCCTGAATGTGGGTGTGGTCCAAGATTTGGAAGAGGCCATTACAAGTAATAGAGCAAAAGGTAAAGAGAGATGATTTGAGTTGGACTGTTGGAGTGGTGAAAAGATATGGAGTCAGTCAGTGCCATTGAAAGCTTTTAGATATATATAATCCCAAAACTCAAACCATCATTTTCTTCTTACTTGTAAGTTGTACCCTCTCTTTTTGCTCACATAATGAATGTGATGGCCAAGCCAATGCCTTTTGTTCCCAAATTTATCCATTTTCTTACACTCTTCACTACTTTTTATCTACCATTTCACTGCCCTCATTAAAACTCTTCTTCATTATGAGTTCACATTGAGTTTGGGAATTGTGTTCTAATGTGGAAAATTCCAATGAATAGAAAACAAAAATAACAAATCTAAGCATCATTCTTTTCAAATTGTAAATATGGCCAAAAAAAAAAAAAAAAAAAAATTGTTTCTATTAATGTCTATCAGTTTCTATCACTGATAGATTTCTATTGTCCTTTATTAAAGAAGATTAAAATTTTGTTATTTTGTTTAAATAGTTTTCTTTATTTTTATATTTTTGAATACCCCCTATATCAAATTTATATTTACATCAAGTTTAACTGTTTTCTTTACTTTAGATTTGGTCTATCAATAGTATATTTAACAACAATCAACATTTCAACTGTGTATCAGTAGTGTATCTAACAACAATCAACACCCAATCAATATTTTATTTTGAAGTAAAACGTGTGTATTTAATTTTAATTATAAGTATGATATTCCAAGTGTATCAATAATATATCATATACATGACATGAGTGTATTAGACACTAATCAGTAAATACTTGAACTAAGACATGAGGGTATCAACAGTATATTTAACATCACATTCCAAGTATATTAGTAATATATATATCTAACAACAATCAACCTTCAATTAGTAACTTATTTGAAGTAAAACATGTGTGTTTCCTTTTATTTTTTTTAAAAAAATATTTGTGTTTCATTTTATCAATATGATATTCCAAGTGTACTATTAGTGTATAAGATATAAGACATGAGTGTATCAACACCAGTCAATAAATACTTGAAATAAGACATGGATCAACCACGGATCTAACATCAATCAACATTTCACATTCTAAGTGTATCAACAATAAATCTAACAACAATCAACATTGAATCAATAACTTATTTTTGAAGTAAAACACATGTATTTTATTTTATCAATATGATATTAGTGTATCAATAATATATCATATATAAAACATAAGTATATCAGACATCAATCAGTAAATGATTGAGGTACGACATGAGTGTATCAACCATATATCTAACATTAGTCAACATTCGAAGTATATCTACAATTAATACATCTAACAAAAATTAACATTCAATTAGTAACTTAATTATTTTGGAGGAAAACATGTGTGTTTCATTTTATAAGAATAATATTCCAAATGTATCATCAATACCTATTATACATAAGACATGAATGAGTAAATACTTCAATCAACAAACATGATAAAAATTCAAGTACATCATTACGCTATTAAGCATCAATGATACACCTACTACAAGATATATATCAATGATGTATCGATGATGTGTATCAATAGTGTAACGTTTATTCAAAATGCAAGTATAATGTAATATTGGATTATTATTAGTATGTTGACGCCCATTCAAAATTGTTTTTGTATAATATTGACATATCAAAATACTCACTAAAAATATAATTTTACGTATGTTATTTGTATATTAGTAGTATATCATTAAGATGAATTAAGATGATTACCTAACTAGTTTCACTATAAAAAGGTATATAATTACGCTAATATACTTGGTTCTTTATTAATGAAGTATATCACACATACTTTGGAAAAGTCGCATGTTTTTCCTTCTCGCCGGATGCTTGCATTATTTGGAGGTATAAAAGGAGATTTTAGACTTTTATCAATTCTATTTGAGTTGAGCTAAAGTTGTTTGCCATATTTGCAAAAGAGAAAAAAATGTGGACACGCTTGCAATATACCATTTATTTTTTGTTAAATCTGCAATTATCCCTTTTATAATTTGTAAATGAGTTAACTGGTATGTCCAATATATCAATACTCATTTAAAATGTATTTTACGTTATATCACATCAATGGATCACTTGTAGTCTTTATGCTTGAAACTGCCTTTTTGAATGAGTATATCCATATTCTATTGATAAAATTGTAACGTATTTTGAATTACTCTTAAAACATCAATTTTAAACTTTAAATGAATTTTGAATGAAATGACGATATGTTAGTGATATATCATTGTTATACTTGAAATTATATTTAAAATGAGTATTTATATATTATTGAAACCTTGATGATCATATATGAAACCAAGAAGTTTTAAAGTGTATTGATAATTAATAATACATTGATGTTGTACTTGAAATTGCATTTTTTAATGAGTTTTGATATACTATTGATACAATATTGACACACTATTGAAATATTTGATATACATTTTGAATGAATACCGATATACCTATTGAAACTCAAAGATTTTGCTTTAAATGAATTTTGAATAAGTATTGATACCTATCGCCGATTCACCAATGTTTGAAATTTTATTTTGAATAAGGGTCAATATACTATTGACATATTTATGAATATACTTTGACTCCATTTTTAATGGGTAATGATATATTACTGACACATCAATAATGTTATACTTAAAGTGAATTTTGAATGATATATTATTCGATATTGAAGGGGTCAGATTCCATCCGGAAGTGTGTGAATGCCTTGCTTTTGGTTTTGCTTTATAACTGAAAAACACAAAAAAGAGAAACAACATTTATAATACATAAATAATAGACTAAGCATACTTTAAAATTAAATTACAGATAAGAAGAAATTCATACCTTTGAAGGATATTTCTTCAAATCTTCTCCAGGTCTTCAACAATCGATCTCCCATGAATAGTATGAAGACGCCACCAAAAAGTCTTCTATACTATTTTCTTGACAAGGACCTATTTGCGGGAACCAGCTTTTGAAAGAGAGAGAGAATCACGTTCTGGAGGAGAGTTTTTCTCCAAATAACTTTCTCTCACTAGAAGAAAACACTCCTTTCCTTACGCTTAAAGTCGTCGGGAAATGCTAAAAAATGTGTTAAGAGATCCACTCCCAATGATAAACTAGTTGTCGGGAGTTTGTTGGGATATATCTGTCGAGAGAACATCTCCCGACGTGGCAACATATATCGTCGGGAGTTGAATAAACCCCCGACACTTGATATACGACATCGGTAGTTTGGAACTCCTAACACATGTATAGACATTGTCGGGAATTCAATTCAAAAATTGAGTTCCTGAATTTGAACTCTCGACGACTTACTAGCCGCTGAGAGATCTAAGAACTTCTGACGTTTTTCATCAGGAGATAGTCATTTTTTTTAATTTTTAGTTTTTAAAAATTTGATCTGAATAACCTAAAATGTATATCATTATTAAGCAAATAAAAAATATTCACATAAGGAATAAAACAAACAAACAAAGTCGATAGTATTCTTTATTACACAAAAGAGAGAAAAGTTCGCAAAATGGTCTACAAAAGAAATATGTCTTGACAATACATAGAAGAAAGAATTCTCAACATCATCTCCAACACATCATCTCCAACACAAACATCTCCTACACATCATCTTCAAACAACATCTCCAACTATAATTAAAGAGTTTAATTAATTATTCACGTACTGTTGGAGTGTCAAGCTACATGTCCATAAGGTCCCCTTGGTAGCTCAAAAGAATTTTGTTGAAAATAAGTTTTTGGGTTAATTTGAATTGTTCAAATTAATAAGAGGGAATTTAATTATATATGATATAATTAAATTAATTAAATTATATATGATATAATTGATATAATATATTTGATACATTAATTGGAGAAATAAATATTTGAGTGAGATTTAAATAGTTGTCAATTTAATACAAATATGATTTATATTAAATGCTATAAAATAGAGAAAAAGAACTATAGTTTATATTGTATGTGATGCAATATTAAAACTATAGGTTATAAATACAATATGATAAGTTGGTTATCATATTTATTTATATTATTTATTTTTTGAATAATAATCCATTTTTCTCAAAAACTACCTTCGTGGGTGGCTATGGATCTTTTATGGCAATTGGAATAAAATGAAAAAAAAAAAAAATTCATTTTACCAAGAAGACTAAGAAAGAAAAGAATGCATATATAGACTATATGATAGTCTACACAAAATTTTAGAGCCTATACGATAGGTGTCTTTGTCTATGTGATAATCTATACGATTGGAAGGTTCAGCTATCCGATAGCCTAAATGGTCGAGAAGCTTGCTATGCGATAGTGCTTCTTCGATCGTCTTCCTCCTCCAAAATCACAAATATCCTCTTAACCAAAATAGTTAGAGCCCACCACTTCTGGGTTCTCACCATGAGCATACTGAGGAATCCGAGTGGTAGTGTCTTCTTCTCATTTGGTTCGTGATTCACTTGAAGAAGGTCTTCAAGTACTTATTGTTGTTTGATCGAGAAGTTCGTGACTGTTCGAGAGATATGAGAAGAAGTGTTCAATAAGTTGTTATTGAAAATATGTATTGCTTATTTTGTTTTAGAAATAAATCTAATAAACTAAAAGATCCATGACTATTACATGAGTATTTGAACTTTATGTGAAGACATAAAAGTGGATCAGGTTCGAGTAAATAGTCAAAATGATCTATAGTATATGAATGAGGTTGGGTGCCTTATTCTGGTAACACTATTGGATGCGGCCCACTCTGTAGTTGTTACAAGGAGTTTCAAAGTGCTACATACGATGTGATCCTAATTCGTACATGTTATGACATGAGGAGTTGGGGCGTCCTGTGCAATAGACTTGTACAAGATCGGACCACGAAATCAGTCACTCTTACTTTCTAACGCCGTTTATTGTTTAAGATTAACTATTTCAAAGCGATGACCTAGGTAACTTGACCTTAATCTTGATCTAACTAGGAGCTCCTATTTATTCGGGATTATCCTTAGATTTGCGTAGGTAAGGGTTGGCTCAACAACGTCGGTTCAATAAACCTCCATTTCAGGGGTAAGACTGAGTAGATAGCTGGAGACATAGGGAGCAAGATGGAATTCGCTCTTACCCGCTTTCAAGGATAGTAGATGTTGGGATTGGTGTCCTAATTCTTTCAATGGTCTCGTAGTTTGTAAACATCTTGTACACATTGTTATTAATAAAATAAATGTTATTTTATATGTATTTACTCATATCCAATAAACTAAGATCCGTGGTTATTTCATGTAACTTAAGCACGTATGTGAGACATAGAAGTGGATCATGCCTTAAGTAATAACATAAATGGTCTGTAGTATAAGGATAAAGGAGGGATACTTTATCCTGGTGACACTACAAATACGACCTACTTTGTAGATGTTACAAATGTTGTAAAGTGCTACAATTGGTTTGATCTTGACCATTCATGTGGAGACATGTGAGCGAGGGTGTCCTATACAAAGAGTGTGTATAAGACCGGACCACGAGATGATTAGTCTCTTTATATAACGCCGTTGATAATTAAGATTTACATTTCACTAAAATGACCATAGGTGACATGACCTTAATCCTGAGTGAGTTGGGAACTCCTGCCTATGAGGGCGGTCCTTTGATTAGTATGGGTGAGAGTGGCTAGATTGCCAACTCAATAAGCCTACTTTTTTGGGGATTCGTCTGATTGGGGAGCTGAGAACTCAGCTACACAAGACAAAATTCATTCATTCCCTGAAGTAGGGGTAAGTAGATAAATTTCTCCCTTAAAGGCTGATTCTAGGTCTTGAACATAGCGACCACACCCTTTCTTTGGAAGAGAGGACTCAGTCATAGTAGGACTATGACTTATTGTTCATTAGAGGAAGTACTTAAAGAGTTAGATGTAACAATAGGGGTAAAATGGTAAATTGGTCCAGCTGTACTTATGAGCGATTTATGAAGGGTCATCACACTGTTGATTGGTTATATGGACACAGAAATATATCTGTAGTGCGAAAAGTGCAGTTGTCGATCCTTAATGGAGTGACCAACAATTAACGGATGGTGGATCTCGTGACTAAAGATTTTAGTTAGTTATTCACGTACCGTTGAAGCTTTAAGCTACAGGTCCATGAGGTCTCCTTGATAGCTCAATGGGTTCAAGTTGAGAATCAAATTTTGGGTTAGTTTGAAGTGTTCAAATTAACAAGAGGAAATTCAATTATATGTGATATAATTGATATGATGTATTAGATACATTAATTGGAGAAATTAATATAAATATGATTTATATCAAATACCATAAAATAGAAAAAGAACTACGGTTTATATGTTTCATATGATGAAATATTAAACCTATATGTTATAAATATAATATGATAAGTTGGTTATCATATTTATTTGTAATATATTAATTATATGATAATTAATTTTTTTTCCTCTAATAATCGAATTAAGTTGGAGGTTATTGGAAGTTTTATGGTAATCGTGAGATAAAAGGAAAATTGTTTTCCAAAATTAGTTATTGACTCATTCGGAAAATCTCACGAAAAAGGCTATCAAGTAAAAAGTGTTTTTACTAAGCGATAGCGTTGAGAGCATACAAGATCGAGCTACGAGTTGACTATACGATAGTTACTCGTTGATCGTCGCTACACGATCGAGTAGTGAATTCTATACGATAGGCTTCATCTTCTAAATGATCGAGTACATCATCTATACAATAGAAAAATTTCATCTCCCATTTACTCAATCGTCTACCTCCTGTCTTCCTCAATCCAAGATCATACATAGCTCATAACTCCTGGATTCTCACACCAAGAATACTGGTGCTTAATTTTATGAAGTGGATTATGGATGATATGCATTGATGAAATTGCGTTGTGCAGTCAAGTTTCCTCAGCGGAATCCAAGTGTAAATTCCACTGAGTTTCCTGGTAAGTCCAGGGTCAAACACAAGGACTTGTGAAAATAGGTTCCGTTGGTAATTTTTATGAAAACTTTGCAGTAACCGGATAAATAAATAAATTGTTGGGATTGTTGTTTGTGTTAATGAAAAATAAACAATTGCTGTGGAGTTTGAAATGAGTTGGTAAATGGAAGATGCGATAAGTATGCGGTGAACGGGTTGAGAAGGGTTTCGGCTAACACTTCCTAGAATGCGTTCGTGCTTTGCGACCATGCAACATACATACAATAGTAAACCATCTCTCGATGCGAATGCTACGACTTCTAATGTTAGAACGCATGCGATATATGCGATAAGTCTATAGAACCTATACATAAGCCTCTATTCTTATTTATGCAATGACAGGATAACACACACATAAATAAGGTGACCACATAATATCATTCCTATCTCTAGGATGCATGCGATGCAGGTTGGCAAACAAAGCTTATCTCTAAGTCCCTATCTCTTGTTGCGCAGTTCTAATATTACTCTTTTGAGTCTAGATTCTAAACTAGCTCTCTCGAGTCATTAGGTTCTTTCTTTAGACTCTCTCTCGAGTAACTCTAAAGGGTATTTTGCACAACATAGAACAAGACAATCACAAGCAATGAACTTCTTAGGTCATGTTAACATAGTTCTTCTCAACCCATTCGACTAGTTTAGCTACTCATGCGTATTAAAAGAGTGAATAGATGTAGAAATAGAACTTCCATTGTATAAATATGAAGATGCAGTACAAAAGAACAATGCAAGTATAGAATAAAAAGCCTGGTAGCAATCTCTTGCTGCCTAGGCGTTTACACTATTTTCTACTCGTACTTAAAAGATAATCTCGCTCTCGCGAGAGTCGGCCCACTCTCTACTTCTACGCCCCAAGGTTCTCTCTCGATTTTCCTTGAGCGATCTCCGGCGTCACCACTCTTCTCTTGCTCTGCCTTAAAATGAAAGAAAACTATGAACAAGGACATGCAAACTTGTGGAACAAAGAATAGCTGAACTGCTGAACCCCTTTTCTAAAGGCTGCCTTTGGTATTTATAGAACATCCATGGTGAAAGGTGGCTTCTCTCTCATGATTGTGCAGATGGGACGACTTTAATTCCTGACTGATGCACCGAATATTTGTCACCGAAAAGCTGAATGTACTTGTGATCGTTATCAGCTGCCAACTTAGTTCAGATTCGACTGTCATCAGCTTTCTGTTCCATCGCAATTAATTAGCCTTTCATCCAGATGCGCCCACCATGTTGCACTGACCAAGTTGCGACAATCCTTCTCGAGCAATTTTTTGTGAGCACAATCATCGCAAAGCCTTGCGGTGAAGTTGCGTTCGACCGATGATTTCCTTATGATCGCAATTTTCGCCTTGCGTTAACGCATATTCTACATAAAAACACAAAAATCAACTGTTCCTATGCGTCGAACACATGCGACCGCAATATTATGAATGTGATGCTTAATGGACGCAATTTAACATGTTTTATCAACGTACTCTAGCATTGTTAAGAACTTAGCACTATGATAACGTGCATTTCTGCCCGTTATCAAATACTATGGTAACACTTGTGGTGGTGTTCTAAATCCATTCGTGGATCGAGTTGGACTCGATTGGGTTCAAGGTATATCCAGACGTTTATGGAGGTCATGTTCTATTTGTTGCATTTGAGTCCTTCTTTGGACGCATTAGAAATCGATCTAGGGATACTTGAAGAAGAGTTCTTCAAAGGTACACATATTCTATCCCTTGTTTCTTCTTGTAGTATGCTGTAATTTCTATTTATGCATAATCTGTTCGTTTTCGTTTAAGATTGTAATTATTGTGTTAATTCTAAATGGAATTTGGAATGATCCACTTCCGTTGCTCAAAGGATCTCTGTTTTGATTCCTTCAATTGGTATCAGAGAGAGGTTGTTCTGATATTTCAAATTCAATTGCTGTATTGAACTTCTTTTATAGTTTTGGTGGGTTTTAAGATTTCTACAATGTATTTAAGAGTTAAATGTGTTTGTGGATGTGTTGATGGATGTTTATGGATGATTACCTCTGTTTAAAGCTTTCTTTAAGTTTACAAAGTGTTAATTTGTAAGGGCCGCTGCTTTTTTGGACATAATTAAGAAGCAATTGAGTCTGTATTCAAAGTGTTTGAAGTTTTTTGAATCGTTCATGATGAAGCTTCGAAGCATGGAGATGCCATTCTCATCGAGGATAAAGACCAAAGGTTGGTCACATTGTGTAGCCCAGGCTAAATGATCGTTCATATTTGGCTAAACGATCGTGTAGAAAGTTCTACCCGATCGTGTAGTATTTATTAAACGATCGTATAGCTAATGGTAAACAATTGAGTAAAGTGTTTACTCTATCGAGTAGCGTTGGCTGCTCGATTGTGTGGACGCTTGAGGTAAACGATAGCATGAAGTATTTGATGCTCATATTTTTATAGGCGTGCGCACTGAACGATCATGTAGTTCAACATGCTTCATCATATAGTCACTGATTACACAATCACCCGGTATACGATACTTTACACTTGTTCAGCGATCGTTTAGACGATCATGCTTCATTACATCATTGTCATCTACTTGATCGTTTAAGGCATATGTTACACGATGTGCGCTGCGCGATCGCGAGATCTTCAAGCTTCATTGCATAGTCAAAGGTACTCGATCGTTACTAAATGATCGTTTATGCTTATACAACATTGCTAGACGATCACAAGGAGCTGTTACACGACCAAGGAGACGCGATCTTCGCCCGGACAGTTCAAGACCCGGTTCGCCTGTTTGAACCGGTGGACTTTATGCTCTTTGTAATAGTTAGCTTTATTCTTAAGGATTTGAGGCTAATATCACGGTTCATCTACTTTTACTAAGTGTATGACATATAGAATTAAAACTCACCTTAGGTTATACATTTTATTCATGCATCATATATTATAAGTGTTATAATATAGTAAATGGCATGATGAAATTACAAGAAAGCATGCTCATGCATCATGAAATATAAGAGTTATATTTATGCATGCATTAAGCATATTCATGCATCATCTTTATATTATAAGTATTATAGTATAAAGGTGTATGAGAGCATGTATGCTTAGTTCATTGTTTTGTTATATAAGAGTTATATAAAAGTAGTAATGAATGAACAATGCATGGAGCATGATACTTAGGCTTATTTATAAGACTTATAAATGCCTTGTATATGTTGCTTTGCATTGTGGTTGGTTTTAGTTGTTTCCTGTTATAAGTATTATAATGGAAATTAGAACTAAAATCAATAATAAAGAGTTGCATGTGAACTTAGGTGAACTCATGTTTTTTAAAAGGGTTTTAAAATTTGATTGAGATAGACTTAAGTTCATGGTTCTAATGAGATTAGATACCTAAGTTTAATCTTTTGAATAAGTTTAATAGGAATAAATTGATTTGAATAAAAGATTAAAGTTGTATTAAATCTATCTATAAGGGACTTTTTGTTTAAGGCTGGTTCTAGCTAGGTTGGGGTATTTAAGCTGATGGAAACGGAACACCCCGAACTGGGAACCTACCTGGAAAGGTGAATTAGATAGATTTACTGTAAGCATGCAATAGTTGATCAAAGACTTCGTTAAAGAGTTTAATGAATGATGATAAAAAATTGTTTAACTTTCCAAAGCAAGCATTACTTTTGGGAAAACCTGAAAAGTCACTTAGTTAAAATCATTAGTCGTGTTTTTTTCTAAGTAAACTAAACTCTAGGTTATAAAATACTCAGTGGGAGGAAAAAATATATATGATATTGTTAGGGTTGATGCCCTAAATTCTCGTTGGATCCTGTAGTTTTTAAACACCTGTATGGAACAAACGCTTGTGATGTAATAATATGAGATATTTTCTTCACTGTTGTCTATGAAACATGAGATGTTTAATTTCTTTACCACAAACCAATAAACTAAGATCCCCGATTTTTGTTGTAACTTAAGCATGTATGTGGAGACATACAAGTGATCATGCCTTAAGTGATAACCAAAATGGATGCGGCCCGTTTTGTAGATAGTTACAAGTGTTGTGATGTGCTACAGATAGTCTGATCTTGATCATTCATGTGGAGACATGCAAGTGGGGGTGTCCTATTCAAAGGAGTTTGTATAGAACCAGACCACAAAGTGTTTAGTCTCGTTATATAATGCCGTTCATGACAGAGGCTTCACTTCACTAGGATGATCATAGGCAACATGACCTTAATCTTGAGTTAGTTGGGAACTCCTACCTTTGAGGGTGGTCCTTTGATTTTCATGGGTGCGAGTGGCCAGATCGCCGACTCAAACCTACCACTTTGGGGATTTGTCTGATTGAGGACCTGGAAACTCAGCTACACAAGATGAAATTCACCCTTTCTTCGAAACAGGGGTAAGTAGATAGATTTCTCCCTTAAGGGCTGATTCCAGGGCTTGAACAATGTGGCGCCACAAACCTTCTCATGGCCCGAGAGGTGTCCACTCATAGTATTATCACCGCATATTCTACTTGATAGCCCTCAGAATTCTAAATAAAAGACTATGCGTTACTCCTACTTCTAACTATATAGATTGAGCAATGGAAGTATGACTATGAGAATTGGTAGAGACGCGAACAACTATTAATGCGTAATAAGATGCATGGAAAAATAAAGAAAATGGTGGAGGGGATAAATTCACCACAAACTTAAGCTTGGTTGTAAGGGTAATCCCAGCTCGCCACACTAATGCGTCGCACACCTCTTGGTGGTCAGCCACATGCTTATATCTCTATAACGCATGGTTGCGTTGAACATAAAAATATTCCTATCTCTAAGAACACTGCTTACTTTGCTTAGTGAGTTCCACTGTTTATCCTCTCGAGTTGTTAGTCGCGGCTAATCAGCTCATAGACAAGCATTACGACAGCTCATAGACAAGCGTTGCTACAACCTCACACTAAGTAAAGAGGATTAACTCACTATACTCGTGCAACGCACACCTCTCGATGGTTTGCTACATGCTTCATATCTCTATGTCGCATGATTGAGTATGCGATAACGCTTGTGATCTTTACTTGGTTCGTTGCAATGAAAGTAAGGGATGATAAAGAAGGAGATAATGAAGATGGTGTCGAAGGAAATAAAGAGATGCATTGATTACAAAATGTATAATGTCTTAAGCTAAAATGTAATACAATACAGAGATAAGAAGAGAGGTAAAGGGCTAGATGTGGGCAATCTCTTGCTTCCTGATAACTTGTAGAAATACAAGTTATTTATGCTACCTTATTTTGATATTGCGGCTAAAAGAGAAGGAATATGCATTGATTATATGAAAATTAGCTCAGAAATATAATAATTATGAATTAACACAATTACACCCACTAACATCGTCAGGATGTTAGAAGTATTTTTACTTTGTTTTGCAGGAAACCAAGTCACCACTTGCGATCAAGGTTCAACGAGCAACTGAACAACGCATCACTATTACATTATGCCCATCAATAAAAAATGCAGAGACGATCAACGCAATGACGGCGCAATATGACAGTCGATCCCAAGCTGAATTTCAGCCGCATGTGGGAATAAATACAACACCGCATGCGAGCAACCAATCGAAAGATGCAGCTGAGCAATGCAAAGGTGGAGGATTGCGACACGTGAACAACTAACCGTTGTACAGATTTGACGGTCTGATTGCATAACAGAAAGAATATTTATTCCTCCATCTTCGGAATTTTCATAACAAGAAATGGGATCCACAAGCCAAGAGTCAAAGTTTTACACCTATAAATACCCCGATAGAATTCAGAGAAGATATACTGGATACGAGTATAATTGATGCGAGGGCTAATTGCTGTTGAATTATTGAGAGAGAGGCTGAGCTGAGTACTGATTGGAAGAAATCCGGGAAGAGAAGAGACACGACCGAGAGGTGAGTCTCAGTGCGATTCTGCTAGATCCCCACTGTGAAGCTCTGTACTTAGATCCCTACTACCGGTTGAGCAAGCCTGAGAGGGAAGCTCATCCTTCCGTATGATCCATCCACACCTGCAAGCAAATCTCCATCCAGATCGGCGCTAAGATGTTGGCGCTCATTTGTATTTGTTTCTAACTCTATTTTCATCAAGTGTATTTCATCTTCTTAATCTCTTCATTGACAAATCATATATCAGACACTAAATAGTTTTATTGAATGTCTCAATCGTTTCCATTTCCACTTCTCTGTCTATTTTTGCTCCTCCGTTTATTGATTTCTCCATGAAGTTTTCTTAATACTTTAATAATTAATATGGATTAAACGAGTAACTTAATCTGTGATAAAGAGATAAATGCGTTTAGCTAAAGCATGCTAGACGACATCTACACCTGTGAGAGCAGAAGTGAAGATGTCATTCTGATCTGTCGAGAGAAGGTTAGAAGAATGCTTTAATTAAAGCGAGTAGTACTTCCAGAGATAGAAGCAACCTTGCGTTCATTACGTTCGTCCCTATTTCATCACAGAGATGTGGGAACGTGGCCGATCACTGAGAGGTGTACGCCAAGGGAAAAGCGGAACCGTACTTATATCTTTAGCGCAATTAGGAAACTTGCGATGTTTGTATTAATTATCTTTTTTGTTTCTGCTTCGTACATAAGACTTGTCACCGCATTACACGATCTTTGCATAATCTTCACAGCCAGCCTTGACCTCAGTATCTTGTATCATGAAACCTGTATCTTGTATCATCTTACCTTAGATTTACTTTAACGCAATTTACGTTATTATCCCATTTTTACCGCTTTCCTTTACTTTATTGCATATTTAATTTCTTGTACACAAATTCTTTTATAAATTGAAAAACCCCTGGTCGCATGTATCATAAGCATAACGTAATAACCTAAAACAGTCTCTGTGTTCAACTTCGGATCATACCGAGAAACTTGCGGTGAAATTATACTTGGTTTCAATGCAAGGAAACTTGTGACAACGCATAACATACTACAAGAACATTCGTTAATAACGCATATCTAGAAGTAGTATCACATATCATCATATATCGCTATGCGTATGCCCAAGATAGAAACATTCATAAAATTTGCATTACAAGTTTATGGCACCGTTGCTGAGGATTGGTTAATGGTTTATTGTTTGAGTACGTTTGTGGTATTTTGCAGGACAAATCTCTTTGTACTGGTTGTTCAACTCGAAGAGCAGTCTAACGGCTTATGAGTGCTGGAGTGATCTAGAAATTCTAAGTGGACCCAGAGATCAAGTGTATTATTCGCGCACGAGTTCATCAGGGCCGAATTAAGTGGTGAAGAAGCATGGCTAATAATAACGAGGCTCCTGCAGGGATTCAAAGGGAAAATGGGCCAATGCAAGGCTCCATATTTCTTGCTACTGATCATGACGTCCCAATGAGGGATTATGCGGCACCGAATTTTTACAACTTCTCACCAGGAATCTCAAGACCAACGGTTGACAAGAATGTAAGCTTTGAAATCAGACCAATCATGCTGCAGATGATTCAGAATATGGGTTAATTTGGGGGATTACAAAGAGAAGACCCACATGTGCATTTGACGAATTTTGTAGATATGTGCAACGCATTCTCCATGCCTGATGTGGCTCAAGTGAGACTTAGGATTTATCTTTTCCCGTACACACTGCGGGATGAAGCAAAGAGGTGGGCTCAGTCATTAGAGCCAAATGAGATTAAAGCATAGGAACAGTTAGTTGATAGGTACATGAACAAATTCTTCCCTCCAGCCATCAACACAAGGAGACGGAAGGATGTGTTGAATTTTGAGCAAAAGGGTTATGAAACCTTGAGCACCGCCTGGGTGCAATTTCGACAGTTAGTGAAGAGCTGTCCGCATATCGGGATTTCCGATAGTATTCTGATGGAAACATTTTACAATGGCTTAGACCAATCAACGCAAGTAGTTATCGATGCCTCTGCAGAAGGAGGATTAATGAACAGATCATATACGGAAGCAAAGGATATCTTGGATTGCATCTCACGACATTCTGATGAGTGGATTGATACTGGGCTTGAGGTAAGAGGTCTAGAGCAAGAAAGAGTAGAAAGTGTCGATGTGACAACTGATGCGATGAGCGCACTGGTCGATCAAATGACCACAGTGACTTCACTTCTCCAGACGGTGGCTAATCAATAGTGAACTCTCTCTCAAGGATCAGTGCAAGTTAATGCGGTGACTCATGTGGCCGCAATGAATTGCGTTCAATGTGAGGAGGGACATCTAGTAGAAGTCTGCCCATGGAATCAACAACCCGTATATTCTGTCTATGATGAATTGTTTGGCAACATCTATAACCCTGTTTGGTGGGATCACCCAACTTCATGTTGGGACGGGAATCACAACCAGGAGAGCCATAGTTTCTATCAGAACAGTTATCAAGGGGATAGAGGCAACCCTCCGGTCTTCATTACTCCGGACTGTAACCCAGGTCATTCTCAAGGTATACCACCCTAAGACCAACTGTTCTTATGATACCTCTTGTAGCACCTCGTCTCTGGAATAATCGTTAAAACATTTGTCTATGATGAATTGTTTGGCAACATCTATAACCCTGTTTGGTGGGATCACCCAACTTCATGTTGGGACGGGAATCACAACCAGGAGAGCCATAGTTTCTATCAGAACAGTTATCAAGGGGATAGAGGCAACCCTCCGGTCTTCATTACTCCGGACTGTAACCCAGGTCATTCTCAAGGTATACCACCCTAAGACCAACTGTTCTTATGATACCTCTTGTAGCACCTCGTCTCTGGAATAATCGTTAAAACATTACACTAAAAAGAGCGAGGGAATGAGACAATCGCAAGCTGACTCCCTTAAAGAACTGGAAGAGCAAATAGATCATCTTACGAGGGAATTAAAGAAGAATGCACCTGGTATGCGGCACAGCAACTCAGGAGCATCGGGGCAGTGAGGTAAAGAACAATATCACGTAGTAACATTGAGAAGTGGCAGAACAACAGCCCCTATGCCATTAGTACCAGATGCGACAACAACACCAGTAGATTTGACTGTTGATGAAGATCAATCATCTAATAGTGGAAAAATTACCAGTTCAGAAGCAAGTTCACCTACAAAAGATGAAACTCCTCAAGACTTGAATTCTCAATCAACGCAATCTCCAAATAACAAGAACAGGAACACAACAAGAACAAGACCTCAGTAAGCAGCCAACTAAACAAGGAGAAAGGCGGGATCCTCCACCTTTCCCGTCCAGGATGAAGAAGAAAGATGATAGCAAACAATTTCAGAGGTTTCTAGATGTTCTCCAATAGCTACACATTAACATTCCCTTAATAGAAGCACTAGAGCAGATGTCGAGTTATGTAAAATTTCTCAAGGATATCCTAGCCAATAAAAGAAAGATTGGGGAAAATGAAACAGTTGTGTTAACGTATGAATGCAGCATGTTGTTTCAAAACAATATCCCCACTAAAATGAAGGACCCTGGGAGTTTTACATTGCCTTGCACGATAGGAGGGAAGATATTTGGGAACGTGCTGTGCGATTTAGGGGCAAGTATAAATCTAATGCCCTTGTTGATTTTT
This sequence comes from Benincasa hispida, assembly GCF_027475165.1. Classification (NCBI taxonomy): domain Eukaryota; kingdom Viridiplantae; phylum Streptophyta; class Magnoliopsida; order Cucurbitales; family Cucurbitaceae; genus Benincasa; species Benincasa hispida. The sequence continues at coordinate 24,724,873 of NC_143483.1, forward strand.
AGGAAGTTGGATATTGGCAACACAAGATCAACCACGATCACATTACAGTTGGCCGATAGATCAATAAAGCATCCTGAGGGCAAGATAGAAGATGTACTCATGCAAGTGGACAAGTTTATATTTCTGGTAGATTTTGTCATATTGGATTACGAAGCTGACAGAGAAGTTCTTATCATCCCAGGTTAGCCATTTCTCGCAACAGGGCGCGAGCACTGAACGATGTGCAGAAAGGGGAATTGACCATCAGGGTCACCGATCAGGAAGTGAAATTCAACATGTTCAATGCGTTGAAGTACCTAGGTGGCATGGAAAACTGCGAATATATTGAGGAACTGCGGGAAGAACGTTGGCATAAACCCCTGAAGGAGCTGGAGGAAGAAGATCTTGGAATTGGCGCAATATTAGAGGAGAACTGCGCTGCTATTCTTGTGGAATCAAAATTTGAACCGTTCAAGTTATCTGAATGAACATCACAACACATTAAGCCATCTTTGGAAGAGCCACCTGTACTAAAGTTAAAGCCGTTGCCCGTGCACCTTAAGTATGCTTACTTAGGAGGTAACAACACATTATCAGTTATCATTTCCGCATCACTGAGTAAGGAGAAAGAAGATGCGTTCATACAGATCCTAGGAAATAACGCAAAGGCCTTAGTATGGACCTTGGCGGACATTCGAGGAATCAGCCCCTCGTATTGTATGCACAAGATTCATTTGGAAGAAGGAAAGACAGGATCGATAGAAAGGCAATGCTGCTTGAACCCGGCTATGAGAAAGGTCGTAAAGAAAGAAATAGTGAAATAGTTGGACGCAGGAGTTATCTACCCGATATTTGATAGCATTGGATGAGCACAGTACAGTGTGTTCCAAAGAAAGGGGGGATGACAGTTGTCACTAATGACAAGAATGCATTAATTCCCACAAGAACGAGTACGGGGTGGAGAATTTACATGGATTATCGCAAGTTAAACTTGGCGACTAAAAAGGAGCATTTTCCACTCCCGTTCAATGATCAGATGCTAGACAGACTTGCGGGGAATGAATTTTTCAGTTTTCTTGACTGCTATTCAGGGTACATTCAAATAGCAATTGCGCTGGAAGATCAGGATAAGACAACATTCACGTGCCCATTTGGTACGTTTGTATTTCGATGCATGCCATTTGAACTCTGCAATGCGCCAGGCACTTTCCAACGATGCATGATGGCAATATTCTTAGATTACTTGGAGGAGTCAGTCAAGGTATTCATGGATGATTTTTCAGTCTTCGGCAATAATTATGACTCTTGTCTATCTAACCTTGAAAAGGTCTTGAAGAGATGCGTGGCAACAAATCTTGTTTTGAACTGGGAAAAATACCACTTTATGGTGGAAGAAGGAATAGTTCTGGGTCACAAAATCTCTAAAGCAGGATTGGAAGTTGATCATGAAAAAATTGACGCAATTTCCAAATTACCCCCATCAGTGAACATGAAAACACTTAGGAGCTTTCTGGGACACGCTGGGTTTTATAGAAGATTTATTTGCAACTTCTCCCAGATCGCAAGGCCCCTAAGTGCACTCCTTGAAGCTAACCGAGAATATAATTTTGATGATGCGTCTACCAAAGCATTCAACACATTGAAAGATGCGCTCATTGCCGCACCCATTCTGGTGGTGCCAGACTGGACGAAACCATTTGCGTTGATGTGTGACGCAAACGGATATGCTGTGGGCGCAGTGTTAAGTCAGAGCAAGGACAAGGTATTGCATCCTATTTATTATGCGAGTAAAATGTTGAATGAGGTGCAATAGAACTATACAACCACAGAGAAGGAAATGCTCGCTGTGGTATTTGCACTGGAGAAATTCCAACAATACTTAATCGGAACAAACGTTGTGGTGTATACGGATCATTCTGCGATCAAGTACTTGATGACAAAAAAGGATGCAAAACCAAGGCTTATACGATAGGTGTTGCTACTGCAAGAGTTTGACCTAGAGATCAAAAACCAGAAAGGCACCGAGAACCAACTCGTGGATCATTTATCAAGATTGGAGAATTGTGAGGTTCAAGGTAAAAAAAAAGATATTGAAGAAAGATTCACCAATGAGCTGCTGATGACAGTAGGCATCAATGTTCTGTGGTATGCGAACATCGTGAATTTCATTGTTTGCTGTCAAATACCAGAGGACTATACTTACCAGCAGAAGAAAAAGCTAATACATGATGTCAAATTTTATTTCTGGGACGACCTATTCCTATATCGACTTGGTCCTGATCATATATTACGTTGATTCATCCCTGAGCACAAAGTCAAGCACATCGTAGAGCTTTGTCATGAGTCTCCATATGGAGGACACTTTGGGGGGGGGGGGTAGTGGACTACCGCAAAGGTCCTACAGTGTGGTTATTTCTGGCCAACACTGTTCAAGGATGCCCAAGCCCACATTGTGCAATGCGACAGATGTCAGAGAATGGGGAATATGTCAAAGAGAAATGAAATGCCATTGACATTAATCTTAGAAGTGGAATTATTTGATGTTTGGGAAATTGACTTCATGGGACTATTTCCACCATCAGAAGGTCATCAATATATTTTAGTTGCAGTTGATTACGTATCAAAATGGGTTGAGGCTATCGCATGTGCCAAGAATTATGCGACCACAGTGATGAAGTTTCTTAAGAAGAATATTTTTGCTCGATATGGGACGCCACGGGCCTTGATCAGCAATGAGGGCCTTCAATTTATTAACCACATAATTGCCAACCTGTTGACTAAATTTAACATCAGCCATCGAGTTGCGACTGCTTATCACCCACAGACTAATGGGCAGGCAGAGATTTTTTACCAAGAGATCAAAACTATCTTTGAGAAGGTAGTCAATACTTCCAGAAAGGATTGGTCACCCAAGCTTGATGAAGCACAGTGGGCATACAGGACCGCCTATAAAACACAAATTGGCATGTCCCCGTATGCCCTGGTCTTTGGAAAGGCTTGTCATCTGCCACTCGAGTTGGAACATAAGGTGATGTGGGCATGTTAGAAGCTGCAGTTTGATTTAGCAAGTGTGGGGAAAGTCCGGAAGCTACAATTGAATCAGTTGGTCGAATGGGGTCCACAAGCCAAGAGTCAAAGCTTTTCACCTATAAATATTTATTCCTCCATCTTCGGAATTTCCATAACAAGAAGTGGGGTCCAAGCGCTAAGAGTCAAAGCTTTTCACCTATAAATACCCCCATAGAATTCAGAAAAGATATACTGGATACAGGTATAATTGATACAAGGGGTAATTGCTACTGAATTATTGAGAGAGAGGCTGAGCTGAGTACTGATCAGAAGAACTCCAGAAAGAGAAGAGACACGACTGAGAGGTGAGTCTCAGTGCGATTCTGCCAGATCCCCACCGTGAAGCTCTGTGCTTAGATCCCTACTACCGGTTGAGCAAGCTTGAGAGGGAAGCTCATCCTTCCGCACGATCCATCCACACTAGCAAGCAAATCTCCATCAAGATCGGCGCTAAGACGTTGGCGCTCATTTTTATTTGTTTCTAACTCTATTTTCATCAAGTGTATTTCATCTTCTTAATCTATTCATTCACAAATCATGTATCAGATGCTAAATAGTTTTATTGAATGTCTCGATTGTTTCCATTTCCACTTCTCTGTCTATTTTCACTCCTCCGTTTATCAATTTCTCCATGAAGTTTTTTTAATAACTTGGTAATTAATATGGATTAAACGAGTAACTTAATCTGTGATAAAGAGATAAATGCATTTAGCTAAAGCATGCTAGACGACATCTTCACCTGCGAGAGCAAAAGTGAAGATGTCATTCTAATCTGTCGAGAGAAGGTTAGAAGAATGCGTTAACTAAAACGAGTAGTACTTCCAGAGATAGAAGCAACCTTGCGTTCATTACATTCGTCCCTGTTTCACCACAAAGATGTGGGAATGTGGTCGATCATCGAGAGGTGTACGCCAAGGGAAAAACGGAACCGTACTTATATCTTTAGCGCAATTAGGAAACTTACGATGTTTGTATTAATTATCTTTTTTGTTTCTGCTTCGTACATGACTTGTCACCGCATTACACGATCTTTGCATAATCTTCACAGCCAGCCTTGACTTCAGTATCTTGTATCATGAAACCTGTATCTTGTATCATCTTAGCTTAGATTTACTTTAATTCAAGTTATGTTATTATCTCATTTTTACCGCTTTACTTTACTTTATCGCATGTTTAATTTCTTGTACACAAATTCTTTTATAAATTGAAAAACCCTTGGTCGCATGTATTACAAGCATAACGCAATAACCTAAAACAGCCCTTGTGTTCAACCTCGGATCACACCGAGAAACTTGCGATGAAATTATACTTGGTTTCAATGCAAGGAAACTTGTGACAACGCACAGTATACTACAAGAACATTCGTTAATAATGCATATCTAGAAGTAGTATACATATCATCATATATCGCTATGCGTATGCCCAAGATAGAAACATTCATAAAATTTGCGTTACAAGTTTATGACGCCGTTGCCGGGGAACTGGTAACGAGGACATGGACTTGTTCAGTCATTCATATCCATATTTGTAACGGCGCATTGTTTAAGACTAAAATTTGCGTTACACTTCCATCAGATGTATGTCAAGGCTGTCGGTGGTGCCATGGATGGCGGTGGAGTAGTCTCTCCAGAGCTCTATCTTCGACAAAGCTCCAGTCGTCACTCGGAATGGGTTGAAGGAATGAAGAACTCTCAAAGAATGTGTTGCTCACGCTCTCATCTGTGATCACAAGGATCTGCCTTAAGGAAGAAGCTCAGATTCCTTGAATTTGGGCTCTACGACTCTATTTATAGAGCTCAAACGCCGATAGCATTGGTGGTCTCGCTCTGAATCACTGATACTTTCGACGCGGTACATGAAATGTCAACATCATCTTTTTGGTACTCCCAAGATATGCGTTCATGCTTGTTTTCCGAAGTACCATCGCATTCCACCAACCTTGCGATCACCCTTCTATCATGGTTATTACTCTGTAGCCGCAACCTTCATGCGATGAACGCATGTGATCAACTTTGCGATAGTCTGGGAGTCATCGTATGCGATCGATTCTTGTGATAGCTACAAAAATAGACATTTTGACGCAAAATAATGCATAATATTGGGTTAGTAGAGATTTCCCATGCTGATCGACACAAGCTCACTTTTCACATAAATTCTTAGTATTATCACCGCATATTCTACTTGTTAGCCCTCACAATTCTAAATAAAGGCTACAATAACTTGTATTTCTACCAGCTATCAAGTGTTCAAATTGACAAAAGGGAGTTTGATTATATATGATATGATTAAACTGGTTCAATTATATATGATATAGTTGACATGATGTATGAGATACATTAATTGGAGGAAAAAGATATAAATATGATTTATATCAAGTAAAGGAGAAAAGAACTATGGTTTAAATGTTGCATATGATGTGATATTAAAATTATAGGTTATAAATATAATATGATAAGTTAGTTATTATATTTATTTATAATTAAGCAATTACGAGATAATTGTTGGTGGGTTCTCCTTAACCGTGCGTGAAGTGGGAGGTTTTATTCAATTTTCATAACTGAAGGATAAAATGAAAAATGTTTTCATTTTGGAGAAGAATTGCTTAATCGCATCATTTGAGTACACTGCCTATCGTTTAGCCCACGAGAGACTATGTGACAGCTCAAAGTGTTTGTCTAAAAGATGGAGTACACGTGCTGTTGACTAAACGATTTTGTAAAATTTTAGTAAACCATCACGCGCATAAGCGAGCTCCTCAAACAATCATATAAATGACCACATCTGATTTCCTAAACGATGGTATACCTTTACTAAACGATCAAGCACAAGTCTATACGATAGACACATTACTCTCCCACTTGTTTAGTTGTTGAGTGTGATCGTTGTTTCTTACTTCCCTCTACAAAATCCAACAGAGCCCACACCTCCTGGATTCTCACTCCGAGAATACCAAGGTCACTGAGTGGTGGTGTTCGAGAGGCTGCTTGTTCGTGGAGAAGACTATTTGTGTGCTAAGAGACAGTGAGAGATTTGGGTAGACAATTGGGTTGGCATTCTAATGGAGTTTACTGGGATGGTTGCCTTTGGTTATTGAGTTCTTTTACATTGAAAGTTAATTGTAAGGGCCCCTGTGTTTTTAGGCTTACTAACTTGCTATTGAGTCTGTAATTCAAAGTGTTTGAGTTAGTGTAGAGTCACTCGTGGAGATAGACCTAAGATCATGGTTCTAATGAGATTAATAACCTACGGTTTAATATTTTAATCAGTTTAATAGGATTAAATTGACTAATAAAAGATTAAATATGTAACAAATCTATCTATAAGGGACCTTTTGTCCAAAGAGGGTTCTGTCTAGGCTGGGGTACTTAAGCTGACGGAAACGGAACACCCCTACCTGAGAACCTACTTGGAAAGGTGAATTAGATAGATTTGATACATGCATGCAAATTTGAGGATAGTTCATTAAAGAGTTTAATGAGACTTGGCTTGAACTTGTTTAATTTCAAAGGCAAGAGTTGTTTTTGTGCAAATTAAACAGACTTAGATAAAATCAGTAGCCGGATGATCTAAGTTAATGAACCCCTAGGTAGAATATTAAGTGGGAGGTACTTGGGCTATATGATACTTCATTTAAACTTCTTCACGTTTCTCCCTTTATGTTCACACCGTGAGATTTATCCTCGGCCTCGTGGCACCATGAGAGTGTCCCTCTAATGGATGGTGTTTGGGTAGGTCAATATTAAGATGAATGGAGAGAATGTTCATAGTAAGTGGGAGCGGGACATGCGATAGCGTATACCACAGTCTCTCTCATTAGGTTGGATAACGTTTCTATGCATCGCCTCGAGGCACCCTGGGAGTGTCCTTCTATAAAATGGTAGTTTTGCACGACTCTTTATCTAATCTTCTGTATAGGATAAGGTCGCTTTAATCTCTTGTCCCAATCTACTTTTTCCCTATAGTGGGCGCATTAGGGCGGAACTTTAGGACAAAAAATGAGGGGTTACACTTCCGCGAAATTTTTAAAGGTTAACAGTTCTGGACCAAAAAATGGTGACTGTTAGGGTCAGTTACAAGAGTTGTTTCTGCCTAATGGTTTAGAATGTCTCATCTCAGTGAAGGGGCATCTGATCACCCCACCGTTGACGTTTGTCTTGCCTCGCTGGTATCATTGCGAAATAGATGTCTTTTCACTTAAGGTACATGGAAACTATTTTGCTAAAACTAAAATTGGTGTTAAAAGTGGTTTTGCTTAGACTCATTAAGTTTGTTCATTTTCAGCAATGTAAAAATGGCTACAGGTACATTAGCTCTTTTAAATGCCGACAAATCGACTGGCGAGAATTATGCTAGTTGGAAACATATGATCACTATTATATTAATCATCGATGACTTGAGGTTCGTCTTATGGAGGAGTGTCCTCCTATTCCACCTCAGAACGCCACTCAAAATTTTTGGGAGGCTTATAAGCGTTGGACACGGGAGAACGAGAAGGCTCAAGCTTATATCTTGGCTAGTCTTAACGACGTTTTAGCCAAGAAGCATGAGCCTATAGTCTCAACATGTTAGATCATGGAGTCCCTGTGAGGAATGTTCGGATAATGGACAGCTCAAGCACGAAGCTCTGAAATGCATCTTCAACTCCAAAATGGAGGGAAGATCCTCTGTTCGTGAACATATGCTAAACATGATGGTCCACTTCAATGAGGTGGAGATGAATGGGTCACACATTGATGAGGGCAGCCAGATTAGCATAATTCTACTCGTTGCTGGATAGCTTTCTGCACTTTGTCAGTAACGCGATACTGAACAAAGTTGACTATACCCTTACAACTCTCCTCAATGAGTTGCAGAAATTCCAATCCTTGCTGAAAAGTAAGGAGAAGAAGATTGGTGAGGCAAATCTTGCTTCATCTTCAAAGAAGTTCGATCGGGGTTCGACCTCAGGGACTAAGTCTGCACCTTCTACTTCTAATACTTTCAAGTGGAAGAAGAAGAAGGGTGGTAAGGGGAAGGGGAATACACTTGCTAACCCACAACTTGTCGCCCAATGGTGTAGGTGACCAACACCGATTGACAAAGGAAAGTGTTTCCATTGCAACCAGGATGGACGCTGGAAGCGAAATTGTCCTCACTAGATAAAGGAGAAGAAGAAGGCTTAGGCCAAGGCAAAACAAGGTAAATATGATTTACTAGTTTTGGAAACTTTTTTACTGGAGAATGATGATTCTTCCTAGATTATTGACTCTGTGGTCACTAATCATGTTTGTACTTCTTTTCAGGGGACTAGATCCTGGTGGCAGCTTAAGGCTGAAGAGATGACGATGCGAGTAGGCATCAGGCACGTCGTCTCAGTTGTGGCAGTGGGAGGACTACAATTGACTTTACATAAGAAGTTTATCATTTTGAATGATGTTTATGTAGTTCCCGAGTTAAAGCAGAACTTAATTTTTGTAAAGTGTCTGATATAATGTAAATATACAGTTCATTTTGATTTGAATAATGTGTTTATTCATAAAGATGGTGTATAGATTTGCTTAGCAAAATTGAAAAACAACTTGTGTGTGCTAAGGCCGTTAGCAACAAATTTCCTCCATAACATAGAAATGTTTAAAATTTCCGTAACTCAAAATAAATGACAAAAGGTTTCTCCTAAGGAAAATGCCCAACTTTGGCATCTTCGATTATGGCACATCAATCTCAATAGGATTGAGAGATTGGTGAAGAATGGACTTCTAAGTGATTTAGAGGAAAATTCTTTACCTGTGCGACTCTTGCCTTGAAGGCAAGATGACTAGAAGACCTTTTACTGGAAAAGGTTATTGAGCCAAAGAGCCTCTAGAGTTAGTACATTCAGACCTTTGTTGTTTGATGAATGTGCGAGCCAAGGGAGGCTATGAGTATTTCATCACTTTAACTGATGATTACTCTAGGTATGGGTATGTTTATTTGATGCAACGGAAGTATGAATCCTTTGAAAAGTTCAGAGTGTTCAAGGCTGAAGTTGAAAACACACTGGATAGACGGATTAAAACACTTCAATCGGATCGGGGTGGAGAGTTTTTGGATTATGAGTTCTAGAACTATATGATAGAACATGGAATAGTTTCCCAACTCTCAGCATTGGGTACACCTCAGTAGAATAGTGTAGCGAAAAGGAGAAATAGAACCTTGTTGAACATTGTTCGGTTGAGGATGAACTACGCTTCCTTACTGGCCTCGTTTTGAGATTTTGTAGTGGAAACTGAAACTTATATCCTCAATCATGTTGCGAGAATACCTTTGGAGTTGTGGAATGGGTGTAAAGCTAGTTTGCGTCACTTCCGCATATGGGGTTGCCCAGCACATGTGCTTGAGGCTAATCTAAAGAAATTGGAACCACGTTCGAGGTTGTGCCTCTTTATAGGCTACCCCAAAGGTACACGAGGGGGTTACTTTTATGATCCTACGACAAACAGAGTGTTTGTGTCGATGAACACTACTTTCCTGGAGAAGGATCATATGAAGGAGCGTAGTCCACGTAGTAAGATCGTGTTGCGTGAACTTTCCAACGAAACTACTGAAACTTCAACAAGAGTTGTTGAAGGGCCTACTCCATCAGCAAAAGTTGTTGATGGAAGTTCATGTGGTAGGTCAGTTCCACATCAAGAATTGAGGGAACCTCGATGTAGTGGGAGGGATGCGAAGCTTCCTGTTTGCTATATGGGTTTCATTGAAATCCTAGCTATGGTAGCCGATGGCGAGGTTGAGGATCCATTGTCTTATCAGAAGGCAATGAAGGATGTTGACCGGGATGAATGGGTCAAAGCCATAGATCTCGAGATGGAGTCGATGTATTTCAACTCAGTATGGGATCTTATAGATCAACCTGATGGGGTAAAAATTATAGGTTGCAAATGGATCTAAAAAAGGAAATGAAGTGTTGATGGAAAGGTACAAACCTTCAAGGCTAGATTGAGGTAAAGGGTCATACACAGGTGGAGGGAGTCGACTATGAGGAGACTTTCTTGCCTGTTGCCATGTTAAAGTCTATCTGTATCCTTCTGTCCATTTCCTTATATTATGATTATGAGATAAGTAAATGGACGTCAAGATTGCCTTTCTGAATGGTAATCTTGAGGAGAACATTTAGATGATGCAGCCCGAGGGATTCATAGCCCAAGGTCAAGAGCAAAAAGTTTGCAAACTGAATCGGCCTATTTATGGGTTGTAATAGGCATCTCGATCTTGGAATATTTGGTTTGATATCGTGATCAAATCGTACGACTTTGACCAAAACGTTGATGAACCTTGTGTCTACAAGAAAATGATCAATAGTTCAGTAGTTTTCCTAGTGTTATATGTAGATGATATCTTACTCATTGGGAATGATGTAGGTTTACTGACATCAGTTAAGAACTGGCTAGTGACCCAATTCCAAATGAAAGATTTGGGAAAGACTCAGTTTGTTCTTGGTATTTAGATATTTTGGGATTGGAAGAACAAAGTGCTAGCGCTGTCTCAGGCATCGTACATTGACCAGAGGTTGCTCAAGTACTCGATGCAGAACTCCAAAAGGGGCCTACTGCCTTTAAGGCATGGAGTTACATTGTCTAAGGAAATTTGTCCTAAGACACCTCAAGAGGTTGAGGAGATGAGATGGATCCCGCATGCATCTGCTGTTAGCAGTTTGATGTATGCGTTGTTGTGTACTAGACCAGACATCTGCTACACTGTTGAGATAGTCAGTATATATCAGTCTAATCCAGGATAGGGTCACTGGATCGCCATCAAGAATATCCTCAAGTATCTTTAGAGAACGAGGGACTACATTCTCGTGTATGGATCTAAGGATTTGATCCTTATTGGATACATGGACTTTGACTTTCAAACTGATAAGGATTCTCGAAAATCCACTTCAGGCTCAGTGTTCACTCTTAACGGAGGAGCTGTGGTGTGGCGAAGCACTAAGCATGGGTGCATCATCGACTCCACGATGAAGGCCGAGTATGTTGCAATTGTGAAGCTACTAAGGAGGCCGTTTGGCTCAGGAAGTTCTTGTCTGATCTAGAAATTATTCTAGACATGTCTAGGCCCATCACCCTCTATTGTGATAATAGTGGTGTTCTGGCAAACTCCAGGGAACCCAAGAGTCACAAGCGCGACAAACATATAGAGCGGAACTATAATCTCAACTGCGAGATAGTGCATCGAGGGGACGTGATAGTCATGAAGATCGCTTCGAGCACAATATTGCTGACCCATTTATGAAGGCTCTCACGGCTACAGTTTTTTAGGGTCACCTTTAGAGCATGGGTCTACGGGACCGCCCGTGGCTGGACTAGGGCAAGTGGGAGATTTTTGTCTGGGCCTCAGTGCCCTAGTTTATTGTTTTTTACTTATTGTTACTTACACCCGACTCGCTTTACGATAAGTGAGAGTTTGTTAGGGTTGATGCTCTAGACTCTCGTTGGGTCCTGTAGTTTGTAAACACCTGTATTGAATAAACGCTTGTGATGTAATAATATAAGATATTTTCTTCACTGTTGTCTATGAAACATGAGATGTTTTAATTGCTTTACCACAAATTAATAAAGTAAGATCCCCGATTGTCGTTGCAACTTAAGCATGTATATGGTGACATACAAGTGGATCATGCCTTAAGTGATAGCCAAAATGGTCTGTAGTATATGGATATAGTAGGGAAACCTTATCCTGGTGACACTATGGATGCTGCCTACTTTGTAGATAGTTACAAGTGTTGTGACGTGCTATAGATGGTTTGATCCTGATCATTCATATGGAGACATGCGAGCTGGGGTCTTATACAAAGGATTTTGTATAAGATCGGACCACAAAGTGTTTAGTCTCGTTATATAACGTCATTCATGACAGACACTTCAGTTCACTAGGATGATCATAGGTAACATGACCTTAATCTTGAGTCATTTGGGAACTCTTGCCTTTGAGGGCGGTTCTTTGATTTGCATGGGTGTGAGTGGCCATATCGCCGACTCAAACCTACCACATTGGGGATTCATCTAATTGGGGAGCTGGGAACTCAGCTACATAAGATGGAATTCACTCCTTCCCCGAAGTGGGGGTAAGTAGATAGATTGCTCCTTTAAGGGCTGATTCCGGGGCTTGAACAATGTGTTACCACACATCTTCTCCTGGTCCGAGAGGTGTCCACTTATAGTAGGACTATAATGTATTGTTTATTAGAGGGATTAGTAGTACTTAAGGAGTTAGATGTAACTTGTTGGTTTAGGAAAGAAAGATTTTTATTATGGATGGATGGGGTTGTACATGCAATCATGCGTTAGAAATGGCTTATGTGTTTGTGCCCATGCGTCTGAGGTCATGCGTCGGAATGAAAATGCGTTAATCTAGTATCAATGACCACGCGTTCCTATCACAAGTTTTCTTACGCTCGCGCCAAGTATAACGCGAAAGCAAGTTTCTTGGGTAATCTGAGGTCGAACACAGGTACTTGTCACTCAATAATGCTTGTGAAGCAATGCGTTTGAGACGATGAATAAAAAAATAAAATGAAGAAAGTTTAATGGACTTACGCACTACCTCTATTCCTAACTATACAGATTGAGCAATAGAAGACTTGCAATGAGAATAGGTAGATACACAACAACCATTAATGCATAGTAATGTTTTTTTATATTTTAAATTGCCCGAGTAATCCCAGCTCATGGCACTAACACATTGCACACCTCTCGGTGGTCAGCCGCATGACTATATCTCTATAATGCATGGTTGCATCGAACATAAGATTGTGCCTATCTCTAGGAAAAATGCGAACTTTGCTTTAGTGCGTTCCATCTCTTACCTTCTCAGGCAGTTAGACGCGGCTATTTAACTTATAGACAAGCAATGCAACATCACATAGACAAGCGTTGCTATAGCCTTTCACCAAGAAAAGAGGATTAACTCACTATACTCACACAATGCACACCTCTCGGTGGGTTGCTACATGCATCCTATCTCTAGGCTACACGATTAAGCATGCGATCACCTTTGATAAATAAATGCTGAAGATAAACAATGATAGAGATAAGGATGATGAAGAAGACGACAATGAACGAATCAAGATTTGCATTGATCACAAAATGTCTTAATATTTTAAGCTAAAATGTAATACAATACAAAGATTAGAATAGAAATGAAGGACTCTGCGTCAAGGTTGCCGGTGGTGCCATGGATGAATGGTGGAGATGTCTCTCTCGAGCTCTTCCTCCGACGAAAGCTCCAATCGTCACTTTGTCTGGTTTTTGGAGGTGAAGAACTCTCACTGAAAATCTTGTTTAAACTCTCATCTGTGATCGCAAACCTCTGTCTTGAGGTAGAAGTTCAGATATCTTGAAATGAAGGTCCAAAAGGATATTTATAGAGTTTAAACACTAACAGCTATCATGATTGCGTTATGGCTCACTACTACTTTTGTCGCGGTATGGGCAATGGCACATCTTGTTGATACTCCCAAGGTATGCGTCCGAGCTTGATTCAGTTGAAGCATCAACGCGTTCTACCCATCTTGTGATCGTTCTTCTATTATGGTTGTCACTCTGTGGCCGCAATTCCCAATTGATCGCCGCATTCGCTTGATCACCGCAACTTTCATGTGATGGGTGCATTTGGTCACCACAATTTCCAAATGATCAATGCAACTTTCATGCAATGGACGCGTTCGATCACCGCAGCTTCCATGCGATGGACGCATGCGATCTAACTTTCAACGCATGCGTTTGTCTTTGCAATCGCCTGGCTTCAGCGCATGTGTTTGTCTACGATTGCTTATTTCAAACACATGCATTTGATTCCTGCGATAGCTACAAAAATAGACATTTTGGCATGAAGTAACGCATAATATTGGATTTAGGTGCTAATCGACACAAAACTCAAATTTTCGCAAATGCTAAGTAGTATCACTGCATTTTTCACTTATTAGCCCTCATGATTCTAAATAAAAGGCTTATAATAACTGGCATTTCTGCCAGTTATCATAACTACAGAAGCAAAATGGTAAATTGGCACAACTGTACTTACAAGCATTTGTGAAGGTCTATCGTACTATTGACTAATTATATCCGATGGACACAGAAATATATCTTTGGTGAGAAGAGTGCAGCTCTTGTTCTTTAGTGGAGTTTCTGGCAGTTAACGGATGGTGTATCTGGTGACTAAAGAGTTTAGTCAGCTATTCACATACCGTTGGAGCTTTAAGCTACATGTTCATAAGGTCCCCTTCGTAGCTCAATGGATTCAAGTTGAGAATCAATTTTTGGAAAAGCTTGAAGTGTTCAAATTGACAAGAGGGAGTTTGATTATATATGATATGATTAAGTTGGTTTAATTATATATGATATAGTTGACATGATGTATGAGATACACTAATTGGAGGAAAATGATATAAATATGATTTATATCAAGTAAAGGAGAAAAGGACTATGGTTTAAATGTTGCATATGATGTGATATTAAAACTATAGGTTACAAATATAATATGATAAGTTAGTTATTATATTTATTTTTAATTCAAAAAATTATGAGATAATTGTTGGTGGTTCCCCTTAACCGTGCGTGAAGTGGGAGGTTATATTTAGTTTTCATAACTGAAGGATAAAATGAAAAAAGTTTTCATTTTGGAGAAGAATCGCTTAATCGCATCATTTAAGTACATTGCCTATCGTTTAGCCTACGAGAGATTACACGACAACTCAAAGTGTTTGTCTAAACGATCGATTACACGCGCTGTTGACTAAACGATGGTGTAAAGTTTTACTAAACGATCGCTAAACGATCGTGTAAATGATCACACCTAATTTCCTAAGCGATCGTATACCTTTACTAAACGATCAAGCACAAGTCTATACGATAGACACATTACTTTCCCACTTGTTTGGTCGTTGAGTGCGATCGTTGTTTCCTCCTTCCCTCTACCAAATCCAACAGAGCCCACACCCCATGGATTCTCACATCGAGAATACCAAGGTCACTGAGTGGTGGTGTCTGATAGGCTACTTGTTCGTGGAGAAGACAGTTCGTGTGCTAAGCGACAACAAGAGATTTGGTAGACGATTGGGTTGGCGTTCTAAGCGACAGCGAGAGGTGCTGGTCCAAGACTCCATGAGAGCGAGAGAAAGACAGAAGAAGTGTTCTCCAAAGGTAAGTTTCTCTTCCCTTAATTTTTTCTGAAATGTATAACTAGCTTATATGTTTGTGAATGCTTGAATTCTGTCACAATGAATTTGGAACGATCTTGCTTCTACTAATAGGTTCTATTTGATAAGAGTTCCTACAGTTATGTCCATTCCATTCACGTTTCTCCCTTAATGTTCACACCGTGAGATTCATGCTTGGTTTCGTGGTGCCCTGGGAGCATCCCCTTTCAGATGGTGTTTGCATGAGACAATATCAAGGTAAACGGAGAGAGTATTTATAGTAAGTGGGTGAAGGATGTGTGTCAACATGTCCTGCGGTCTCCTTCATTGGTTTGCAACATGAGATATTCTTGCACGGCCTCGTGGCGCCCTAGGAGCGACAACCTTCGAATGGTTTGTGCGGTTGGTCAATATCAAGGTGAACTTTAGAAATGGATGGGTCGCTTTAGTTTTTGCCCAGTCAGATTTTTTTCTTCAGATTGGTTGCTTAGGGCGGAACTCTAGGATCTAGAATGAAGGGTCACTCTTACGAAAAATTATTAAGCAAGTTAATGATTTCTTGACCAAATCGATGATGGCTAGTCGTTATAGGAACAAGAGTTGTTCTGGTCTTAATGACCGGTTGAGATTGTCTTAATCAAAGGAGGGATAAATTGACCACACTTTGGTGGCTTTTGTCTTAAACTACTGAAGCGTTATTGCAAAACTAAATGTCATATGGGGTTCATTTAGATTTTTTTAAACCAGGTTGGATTTGTTTTCATGACTATTTGCTAAAATCTAATGTAGATCCATGTGTTTGTTTTTTCAGCAACATGTATGATTTTTCGTTAGTTGGCTCTTTTATTTTGATCGATTACATACTTTGGAAAGAGTCTCTTAAAACATATTTCTGGTAAACGACCTCGAGTTTGTCATGGTTGAGGAGTGTCCTCAAGTCTCGACCCTTAATGCAGCGTGAAATGTTCGTAATGCATATAAGGTGTGGATAAAGGCTAATTTATTGGCCCGACTTCACATTTTGGCTAGCATACCTGATGCATTGGCCAAAAGGGTTGAGAACATGGTCATTGCATGTAAAGAATTGTTTGAACGCCAGTTCTCACTTTTTGAGCAAAAAGGAATGGATGATAAAGAAACTAGTAGTGTCAGTTCTAAAGATAATCTCTAGTCCTTCTTGAATGTCAAGGGGCTAAAAGACAAAGCAATTTTTGCTACTTCTGATGAAGTTCATTGACGAGAATTGTTCTCTAAAATGGAACTTGGAGCTTATATAGGTTCTGACACTGATCCCACTACTCTCCCAAAGAGGAAGAAGTTTGAAGACAGTAAATGCGATTTATTTGTATTGGAGACGTGTTTGGTAGAGATTGATGATTTTTCCTAGATACTTGATTCAGGTGCTACTAACCTCGTAAGTTCTTCCTACCAAGGATTTAGTTCCTAGAAAACGTTGAAAGATGGAGAGTTGACTCTTCGAGTCGGTACTAGTGAGGTTCTTTCAGATATTGTTGTAGGCAGGTTGAAGTTATTTTTGGACAAGAAATGTTATCTATTACTGGATAATGTTTATGTAGTTCCTCATATCAAGAGGAACTTAATCTCAGTTTCTTGTTTGATTGAACAAGGTTATACCATCTCCTTTTTTGAGAATAAAGTGTTTATTTTCAAGAATTTCATGGAGATTGGTTTTGGTTCAATGAAAAATAACTTATATGTACTAAGGCTGTTAGTCATAAAAGCCTTGCTTAATACTGAAATGTTCAAAGCAACAACAACTGCAAAAAGACCAAAGGTTTCTCCTAAGGAAAACACCCATCTTTGTCATCTAAGGTTAGGTCACATCAACCTCAATAGGATTGAAAAGTTGGTGAAATTTGGACTTCTAAATGGTTTAGAAGAAAACTCTTTGCCTGTATGTGAATCATACCTTGAAGGCAAGATGACCAAACAACCTTTTACTAGAAAAGGTTATAGAGCCAAGGAAACCTTAGAGCTTATACATTCAGATCTCTGTGGTCCAATGACTGTAAGAGCTCAAGATGGGTATGAATATTTCATCTCTTTCATAGATGATTATTCAAGATACGAGTATCTATACCTAATGCAACATAAGTCTGACGCTCCTGAAAAGTTCAAGGAGTATAAGGCCGAAGTTGAAAACTTGTTAGGTAAGAAGATAAAAACACTACGATCTGATTGTGGTGGAGAGTATTTGGACTTAGATTCCAAGAGTATATGATAAAACATGGAATCACATCCCAACTCTTGGCCTTAGGTACACCTTAGCAGAATAGTGTATCAGAAAGGAGAAACAGAACCTTGTTGGACATGGTTTGGTGTATGATGAGTTATGCTCATTTTCTAGACTCATTTTGGGGATTTGAATTGGAGACTGCATATTATATTTTAAACAACGATCCCTCAAATGAAAAGTTGATGGGATTGGTGTCTTAATTCTCCCGATGGTCTCGTGGTTTGTAAACATTTTGTACACATTGTTATTAATAAAATAAATGTTATTTTATATGCATTTACTAATATCCAATAAACTAAGATCCATGGTTATTTCATGTAACTTAAGCATGTATGTGAGACATACAAGTGGATCATGCCTTAAGTAATAACCTAAATGGTCTGTTGTATAAGGATAAAGGAGGGATACCTTATCCTGGTGACATTACGAATACGACCCATTTTGTAGATGTTACAAGTGTTGTAAAGTGCTACAAATGGTATGATCTTAACCATTCATGTGGAGACATGCGAGCGGGGGTGTCCTATACAAAGAGTTTGTATACGACCGGACCACAGATGATTATTATCTTTATATAATGTCGTTGATAATTGAGACTTACATTTCACTAAAATGACCATAAGTGACATGACCTTAATCTTGAGTGAGTTGGGAATTCCTACCTATGAGAGCGGTCCTTTGATTAGTATGGGTGAGAGTGGCTAGATTGCCAATTCAACAAGTCTACCTTTTTGGGGATTCGTCTAATTGGAGAGTTGGGAACTCAGCTACACAAGACAGAATTCACTCCTTCCTCGAAGCAGAAGTAAGTAGATAAATTTCTCTTTTAAGGGCTGATTCTGGGTCTTGAACATAGCGGCCACACCATCTCTTTGGAAGAGAGGACTCAGTCATAGTAGGACTATGACTTATTGTTCATTAGAGAAATCTGTGTTACTTAAAGAGTTAGATGTAACTATAAGGAAAAAATGGTAAATTCGCCCAGTTGTAATGAGCGATTTATGAAGGGTCATCAAACTATTGATTGGTTAGATGGACACAGAAATATATCTATAGTGCGAAGAGTGTAGCTGTCGGTCTTTAATGGAGGGACCAACAGTTAACGGATGGTGGATCTTGTGACTAAAGAATTTAATTAGTTATTCACGTACCGTTGGAGCTTCAAGCTATTGGTCTATGATGTCCCCTTAGTAGCTTAATGGGTTCAAGTTGAGAATCAGATTTTGGGTTAGTTTTAAGTGTTCAAATTAACAAGAGAAAATTCAATTATACGTGATATAATCGATGTGATGTATTGATACATTAATTGGAGGAATTAATATAAATATGATTTATATTAAATACCATAAAATAGAAAAAGAACTATGGTTTATATGTTTCATATGATGAAAAATTAAAACTATAGGTTATAAATATAATATGATAAGTTGGTTATCATATTTATTTGTAATATATTAATTATATGATAATTAATTCTTTTTCTCTAATAATCGAATTGAGTGGGAGGTTATTGGAAGTTTTATGGTAACCGTGAGATAAAAGGAAAATTGTTTTTCAAAATTGGTTGTTGAATCATTCGAAAAATCTCATGAAAAAGGCTATCAAGTAAAAAGTGTTTTTACTAAGCGATAGCGTTGAGAGCATACACGATCGAGCTACGAGTTGCCTATAAGATAGTTACTCGTTGATCGTTGCTACACGATCGAGTATGAAAGTCTATATGATAGGCTTCATCTTCTAAACAATCGAGTACATCTTCTATACGATAGACGGTCTTCATCTCCCACATACTCGATTGTCTACTTCCTGTCATCCTCAATCCAAGATCATACAGAGCCGACAACTTCTGGATTCTCACACCGAGAATATCAAGGTAACACTTGTGGTGGTGTTCTAAATCTGTTCATGGATTGAGTTGGACTCGATTGGGTTCGAGGTATATCCAGACGTTCGCGGAGGTCATGTTCTGTTTGTTGCATTCGAAGTCTGCTTTGGACGCATTGGAAATTGATCGATGGATACTTGAAGAAGAGTTCTTCAAAGGTACGCATATTCTATCCCTTGTATCTTCTTGTAGCATGCTGTAATTTTTGTTTATGCATAATCTGTTCGTTTCCGTTTAAGACTGTGATTTTTGTGTTCATTCTGAATGAGATTTGGAACGATCCACTTCTACTGGTCAAAGGATCTCTGTTTTGATTTCCTTCAATAGAGAGGTTGTTCCCTTAAGTGTTCACTCCGGGTCTTGAACAAGAGGCCCCACCCTTTCATTGCCTCGAGAGGGACTTGATTTATTGATCGGATCACAAACAAACTGTTCATTAGAGGATTAGTGGGACTTAAGGAACAAGAGGTAATCTCGGGGGTAAAAATGACATTTGACCCAATCTTTATAACAAAGAACCTAGGAAGGGTTAACTTACTAATCATGGTTATATCAAGTGGACATAATATATCTACAATGAGGGGAGTACAACTATGGGCTTTAGTGGAATGACCAATTAATTAACGAATGGGGGTTAATTCGGTATAAAGAGTTTAGCCAATTAATCTTGGATCATTGGAGCCCATGATCTGTAAGTCCACAAAGTCCCCCTACTAGCTTGTAAGTGGATTAGCTTTAGAGTAGCGTGATTAGTTAATTTGAAACGTTCAAATTAGAATGAAGGGAATTATTAATAATATATATTATAATTACGCGTTTAATTTTGGAATTAAACGGCTTTGGAGAATTAATTAATATTTAAATATGATTTAAATATTAAATTCATGAAGGTGAAATTTGTGTAAAATTAATTTAATATTTGATATTAAATTAATTAGAATGAATTAAATTGTTTAATTAATTATTTATTATTAAATTTATTAGAAAATTAATTTTGTAAAATTAATATAGTTTTAATTTTGAAAACTAAAATTGATTTAGACATCAATTTATAAAACACAAATCGACAAAAATGGAAAATTAGATTTCTCCATTAACATCAACCTAGAAGCTCACTCAAAGTCCACTTGAATCTTGATTCAAACTTCAAGTATGCAGTGCCTCTCATGTAGCAGCCTCCACTGCATGATTGTCCTACAATAAATAGAGAAGACTAAAGCGGAAATTGTTCATGCAAATTGTTTGTACTTGCTGAAGTTTTGTTGAAAACTCAAAAGGTTGAAGAAGTGTTCTTAAAGTTTCTGCAGTGAGCTTCTTCTCCAAATTCCCTTCATTCAAGCTTATTTTGAGTCCCACAACTCAAACTAAGGCTCCAAGAGAATAGTAGGGAAGACCTTGAGGTGGTTCACAACGAGATTTGGAGAAGATTTGCACATGAATTCGAGTTTCAGGAGGTTCTACAAAGGTATGACTAGAAACCCTCCGATTATTGTATGAGCATGCTTTATTTATAGCCAAAATTAATGAATTAGAATGTTTATTGATGCTTGTTGCTTCCGCTACATGCTGATATACTCCTAAATTTGTTTTGTTTTTTAAGTCGTTCGTGAAGTAGCAGACGCGAAGGTTGTAGTGCATTTCGATGGAGAAGACGAAACGATGGTCGCATCGTGTAGCTTGAGCTAAACGATTGTTTAGATTTGTCTTTGAGTTCATGTAGAGATTTCTATACGATTGCATAACATTTGCTAAACGATTGCATAGCTAATGCTACGCCATCATGTAGAGTTGTCTACACGATCGGGTTGCGTTGGCTGCATGATCGCGTAGGCGCTCGAGAGTAAACGATCACGCGGTATTTGATACTTGACGCATGGGTTGTGTGCTAAACGATCGTGTAGACTATCATGCTCATCGCATATTCTTTAGCTATAGGATCACATAGTATACGATACTCGACGCACGTTATTCGATTATGTAGACTATTATGCTCATCGCATAGTCATTAGCTACACGATTGCATGGACTTTCATGCTCATCGTATAGTGGAAAGCTACGCAATTTTTGCTACATGATCATTTATACTCGACGCTTGTTGCTCGACGATCAGGACATTTGCTACACGATTAAGCTGCATGGCTTCAAGGTGAGCGATTGAAGACCCGGTTCACCTGTTCTAAACCGGAGGACTCAAACTTTTGTAATAGATTAGCTTTTTCTTTTCCAGTTTTGAGAATAAGTATCCCGGTCCATCAACTTTAATTAGATATGCATGTGATGTATGTTTATTTTATATGCCATAATGTATGTCATATAGTTTTTAAAACCCACCGTAGGTTATGCATTTTTTTCATACATCATTTTATATTATAAGTGTTATAATATGTTAGTATGTATGCATGCATTATAGCATATCCATGCATCATTTATATTATAAGTGTTATAGTATAAGGTTGAATGGTTTTTTGGAATGTATGCTATAGCATAGTTCATTACGTAGTTATATAAAAGTTATATATTAGTAATGAATGAACATTACATGAAGCATGAAAAGGTTAATTTACAATTGTTATAAATAATTCATGTATGTCTTGCTTGCAATGTCGGTTTTAACTTGTTTCATTTACTTTATAAGAGTTATAAATAAATGGAATTAGAAATTAAAATCAATAACCAAAAGTTTCATGCAAACTTAGGAAAAACATTTTTTAAAATAGTTTTAAAATATGATTGAGTTAGACCTAAGCTCACAAATTTCTAATAAGATTAGAAATTAGATTAATCTTTTAAATTGGTTTAATAGGATTAAATTGATTTCAATAAAAGATTTAAGTTTGTAGAAAATATATCTATAAGAGACCTTTTGTCTAAGGCGGGGTTCTGGCTAGGCTGGGGAATTTAAGCTGACGCAAACGAAACACCTCTATCTGAGAACCTACCTGAAAAGGTGAATCAGATAGATTTGGTACAAGCATGCATTTGTTGATTAATATTTGTTAAAGTGTTTAATGAATGTTAATCAAAATTGTTTAACTTTCCAAAGTAAGTGTTACTTTTGGGCAAACTTAAACAATAACTTAGTAAAAATAATTAACATTAGTAAAATTAAACCCTAGGTTGTTAAAATACTCAATGGGAGGAGAATATATATGATATGTCATTTTTTCACTCACGTTTCTCCCTTAATATTCACACCGTGAGATTCATGCTTGGTCTTTGGCACCCTGGGAGCATCCCCCTTCAGATGGTGTTTACGTGGGTCAATATAAAGGTAGGAAAGAGTATTTATAGTAAGTGGGAGAAGGATGTGTGTCAGCATGTCCTGCGGCCTCGAGGTGCCCTGGGATAATCCCCCTTCGGATGATTTTTGTAGTTGGTCAATATGAAGGCGAACTTCAGGAATTGATAGGATCACTTTAGTTTTTCCCTTTGGTTGACTCATTGGGGCGGAACTCTAAGATCTAAAATGAAGGGTCACACTTATGGGAAATTTTTAAGCAAGTTAATGATTTCTTGACCAAATCAATGATGACTGATCATTAAAAGAATAAGAGTTATTCTGGTGTAATGATTAGTTGAGAGTGTCTCAATTCAGTGAAGGGAGAAATTAACTACCCTTCAGGGGCTTTTGTCCTAAATCACTGAAGCATCATTGCAAAATTAGATGTTAAATAGGGTTCATTTAGATTTTGCTAAACCTGATTGAATTTGTTTTAAAGAGTTATGCAAAAATCTAATATAGATCAATATGTTTGTTTTTCAGTAAAATCTCAATGATTGATTTTTCGTTAGTTGCCTTTTCAAGTTTGACCGATTTTAATTACTTGACGTGGAAAGAATCTATTAAAATGTTTTTCATGGTAAACAACCTCGAAGTTGTCATGTTTGAGGATTGTCCTCAAGTCCCAACCCCTGATATACCATAGAATGTTCATAATGCATATAAGGTGTGAATGAAGGCTAATTCTAGGGCCCGACTTCACATTTTGGCAAGCATACCTGATGTATTGGCCAAAAGGTTTGAGAACATGGTCATTGCACATGAGATCATGGAATTGTTGCGGGAATTGTTTAAATGAAAGTTCTCACTATTCAAGCTAAATGGGATTTATGAAAATGAAACTAATAGTGTCAGCTCCCAAGATAATCTTCAGTCTATATTGAATGTCAAGGGACTAACAGAGAAAGCAATTGTTGCTACCTTTGATGAAGTTCATTGACGAGGATTGTCATCTGAGATGAAACTTGGAGTTTATAATATGGATTCAAATACTGATCCCACTTCTTTCTAGAAGAGGAAGAACTCCAAAGACAACAAATGTGATTTATTTGTCTTGGAGACGTGCTTAGTAAAGAATGATGATTCTGCCTGGATAATTGAATCAGGGGCTACTAACCACGTGTGTTCTTCCTAAGGATTTAATTCCTGAAAATAGTTGGAAGCTGGAGAGACGACTCTTAGAGTTGGTACTGGTGAGGCCGTTTCAACTGTTGTTGTGGGTAGACTTAAGTTATTTTTGGACAAGAAACGATATCTGTCATTAGATAACGTTTATATAGTTCCTCATATCAAGAGGAACTAAATTAATGTTTCTTGTCTGATTGAACAAAATTATTCTATTTCCTTTATGAGAATAAAGTGTTTATTTTTAACAAGGGACTATATGCTCGTGTATGGAGATACGGATTTGATCCTTATAGGATACACAGACTTTGACTTTCAGACTGATAGGGATCTTGGAAATCCACATCAGGGCCAGTGTTCACTCTGAATGGAGGTGCTATGGTGAACCCTGATCCCTAATTTCTCTACTTGAGTATGTTCCCTACTGAGACCAGTGTGGTGAGTAGGTTGATGTGAAAATTAATGTGTAATGGTAGAGAAAAGGGTGAAAAGTTAGAAGAAAAGTTTGAATTTTAAAACTTGACTCTTGGGTAAAGCTTGGAAAATTGGCTAAGTGTAACCCATTGCATTGGAGGGTAGAAAATTAACTAAGTGTGGTGCCATACGTTGGCCATGCTAATTTCAGAGGTTATTTGGGCATTGAAGGAAGCCAAAGTGTGGCCAAGAGAAAAGCTATGCGTGGGAAGGCATGCGATAGCCAAAGTCTTGAGAGGTTAGTAAAGCATACGACAGCCTCAAGTGTGTGCAAGCATGGGCGTTGGGCATATTAGTTGTGCGCACTAGATGATTGTCTAGCAAATGAGTGGTGCTACATAATGAGGTAGGCGATCTTCTAGCAAATGAGTGGCACTACGTGATGAGGTAGGCGATCATGTGGCAAGGTACGATGCTAGACAATGCGAAGGGTTGCACTAAACGTTAGCGCTATGCGATGGACGATAGAGTTAAGCGATGTGGTGTTGGCACTACACGATCGACATCAGCATTAGACGATGACATTGGGCGATGGCGCTACGCGATGGGCATGGGCACTAGACGATGGGCGTTAGCGCTAGACGATGGACATTAGTGTGCTATGCGTTGGGCGAGATCGTCGGGTGACAAGCATCAACGTAGGTCACTAAACGATGGGCTAAACGATGGAGCAGTGAGCTAAACAATTGGACTTATATTGATCGGCATTAATCAATGATTAAAAACACCAGATGTCCTTAGCACCGGATTTAACTCCATGAAAAATGAAGTGTCATGCTATACTTTAATGACAAGCGGTGGAAAGCAGTATAAAAAGGGTAGGTCGAATTTCAAACGATCAGTTTGATCAATTACTTTGTGAAAATTTAGAGTTGTTGGTGTCATTGGCTGAGAGTTTACTTTCAGAGGTGATACTGTCGGAAAAAGTCCTCATCGAATTAAGACCGGAGAAGGAAAAAGGGTTAGAGGTTCTATTCTTGGGTGAATCTAGGTCATCGTTAAATAATTGAGTCTCTAGGACAAACCACGAGAATTATGAAGTTGAAATTTTGAGGTAAGATTGTTGATATGATTCTTAACAAGTTTGTAGAAGGAAATTTCTTGAGATGAGCTCTATAATTCATGTTATTAATTTTGGAAGATGAATCTGAAATTTTATGAACAAGCAGGTAGCTGTTTGAGTTGAATAAGCTGACAACTCGTAGAAATGCTTGGATAGACCAAGGGTTAAGCTTTTCCGTGTGTTGGACCTGCTGTGTAGGCCGAGAAGAGCATGCAGTGGAGTCTTGGACGCATAAGCAGCCTTGAGGACGACCATATGCAGCTGTAAG
This sequence comes from Benincasa hispida, assembly GCF_027475165.1. Taxonomy (NCBI): domain Eukaryota; kingdom Viridiplantae; phylum Streptophyta; class Magnoliopsida; order Cucurbitales; family Cucurbitaceae; genus Benincasa; species Benincasa hispida. The sequence goes on from NC_143483.1 coordinate 24,750,427, forward strand.
AACACCTAGAGAGAAAAGTGTTGGTTGCATAAGTGGTATTGTGTTTATGAAGAGTGGTTGGAAGCTTTGCATGAGCCAAATCTCAAAGAAATTCCTGAGCGTCTAACGTACAACAAGGTGTGTTGGGGTGAAAGTCTTCAAGAGGAAGTCTAAGCACAAAGATTATTTAAGAGTTAGTCTCGAAAGAGAGACTTATGCTAGTAACTAATATATGCTTTTGTGACCATAGGATTGACACTAGTAATAGAAGCATATCGACCCTTGAGGAATAGTTCTAAAAGGTTTGAGTGACTAAATATTTACAATGTTTTAAAGAAACCATGTTTTAAAGAAATATTATTCTCATGCCAGCTAGTTTTACAAAGTAATTTCCAAGCAAACCATGAGTTATGTTTTAAACGCATGACATGTATGAAAGTTTATTGAAAAACTATTTATGTGTGTTTAATTACAAAAAGCATACGTTAGCATCTTTAAAGACATGTTTTCTATGCGTTATGCTTTACATTCTTTAAAGAGAAAGTCATTGTATGACTAGTTTTTCTTGAAACTCGATACTGAGGGACATTTGAGAAGGTATCTGAACAGCTCGATATTGAGGGACATTTTGAGAAGGTATCTGAGCAAAAGTAGCTAAGGTATGAAGGTACTTAGTTATGGCCATATGCACGTAGGTAGTTAAAGTCAGAGATTGAGCAAAAAGGTTCTCTCTTGACTAGAAGTTGATGTTGGGATTTAGCCACTACAGGGTTATTCTCAACTAAGGAACGATTTAATGTTTTATGAGGAAAACCACTTTCTATGCTTTATGCTTGGAAAATGTTTATATTGCTGTACAAGGTTACTGTTGAAATTTATATTTCAGTTTAATCTCTTTATTAAGGGTTTTGCATGAGAATCAGTTTTCTTTCTTAAGTCACTCACTGTGCTAACAAGCTCACCTTGTATTCAAATGTTTTCCTTTCCCCCAAGTAGCGGTCAAATCCTCAGGAGGTAGCTTTGCATTTTCTCTGCCACTCAACAAACAAAGTTATTGTAACCCGTCTGTTAGGTGGTTACTGTAAATATTGTACACATGTTACAGTTGGTCATATAGGGACATAAGGTTTTGGGCTTCGGGACTTATGAAACTAATAATGTAATCTCTCTAGATATTTTGTGTGTAAACTTAATGTTTTTAGCATAGAGGCATCTACTGTGTATGAGATTGCATGTTGGTACTAGAGTTATTAGGCAGTAAGTGTCAGCAAAAGGGTTGATAACTATTGCAGTCATGTCCTTTCCTAGGCTCAGAGAGTAGTCTGGGAGGGGGTGTGACAGCTATAGTATAGCGAAGCATCAAGCATTGTGAACTCCACTATAGAAGCCGAATACGTAGCTACTTATGAAACTGTTAAAGAGGTTGTCTGGCTTAAAAAGTTCCTTATTGATTTGGAAGTTTTTCCAAATATGTCTATGTCCATCACACTTTATTGTGATAACAGTGGTGTTGTGGCAAATTCTACAGAACTTAGGAGTCACAAAAGAGGCAAGCACATAAAATAGAAATATCATTTGATCTGGGAGATTGTGCATCTCGATGATGTGATTGTCACGAAGATCACATCAGAGCACAACGTTGCGAATTCGTTTACAAAGGCTCTCATGGCTAAAGTATGTTCGAGGGTCATCTAGAAAGTCTGGGTCTACAGGATATGCGACACATTGTGTAGAGCAAGTGGGAGATGTTACTGGGGTATAATGTATGCCCTAGTTTATTGTATTTTGTATTTTATTTGTATTGTACATTAGTTTCCCTAGGCTTTAGGACAAGTGGGAGATTGTTGGGAATGGTGTCCTAAATCTCGTTGTTATCTCGTAGTTTGTAAACTTTGTATAAACATATTATTATTAATAAAATAAGTGTTATTTTATAAGCATATACTCAATCCAATAAACTAAGATCCGAGGTTATTTTATGTAAATTTAAACAAGTATATAGAGACATACAAGTGGATCTAGTTTAAATAATAACCTAAACTGTTTGTAGTATATGGATAAGGTTGGGTACTTTATCCTGTGGCACTACGGATACGACCCCCTTTGTAGGTGTTACAAGTATTGTAAAGTGCTACAAATGATCTGATCCTAATCATTCATGTGGAGATATGTGAGTGGGGGTATCCTATACAAAGAGTTTGTATAAAACCGGACTACAAAATGATTAGTCTCTTTATATAACACTGTTAATAATAATGACTTACATTTTACTAGGATGACCATAGGTGACATGACTTGAATCTTGGGTGAGTTGTGAACTCCTGCTCATGAAGGTGTTCCTTTGATTTGTATGGGTGAGAGTGGCCAGATTGCCAACTCAACAAGCCTACCATTTTGGAGATTCGTCTGACTAGGGAGCTGGGAACTCAGCTACACAAGATGAAATTCACACCTTCCCTGATGCAGGGGCAAGTAGGTAAATTGCTCCCTTAAGGGCTGATTCCGTGTCTTGAACATAGGCCACACTATCTCTTGGCCAGAGAGGATTCAGTCATAGTGGGACTATGACTTATTGTTCATTAGAGAAATCTGTGGTACTTAAGAAGTTAGATGTAACTACAGGGGCAAAACGATAATTTGGTCCAGTTGTACTTACGAGCGATTTGTGAAGAGTCATCGCATTGTTGATTGGTTATATCCAATTGACACAGAAATATATCTGTAGTGTGAAGAGTACAACTGTCGATTTTTAGTGGAGTGCCCGACAGTTAATGGATGATGAATAATGTAATTAAAAAGTTTAATTAATTATTCACGTACCATTGGAGCTTCAAGCTATAGGTCCATAAAGTCCCTTTGGTATCCCAAAAGAATTTTGTTGAGAATCAGTTTTTGGGTTAATTTGTTCAAATTAATAAGAGAAAATTTAATTATATATGATATAATTAAATTAATTCAATTATATATGATATAATTGATATCATGTATTTGATACATTAATTGGAGGAATAAATATTTGAATGAGATTCAAATAGTTGTTAATTTAATGCCATAAAATAGAGAAAAAGAACTATAGTTTATATTGTATGTGATGCAATATTAAAACTATAAGTTATAAATATAAAATGATATGTTGGTTATCATATTTATTATTTTGAATAAAAATCCCTTTTTCTCAAAAACTACCTTAGTGGGTAGTTATGGACCTTTTATGGAAATTGGAATAAAATGATTTTTTTTTTTTAAATTTCACCAAGAAGACTAAGAAAGAAAAGAACGCATATATAGACTATACGATAGTCTACACAAAATTTTAGAGTTTATACGATAGGTGTCTTTTTCTATGTGATAGTCTATGCGAATGGAAGATTCAGCTATGTAATAGCCTAAACGATCGAGAAGCTTGCTATTCAATAGTGCTTCTTCTTTGATCGTCTTCCTCCTCTAAACTCACAAATATCCTCATAACAAAAATCGTTGAGGTAAAAGACTTGTTGTGCTTGGATAGAAAAAATGAAAGGCTCATCAACATAACAAAAGCGAGATGTGTTGATTGATTTGTATTCTAAATCCATGCGTGTCCTATTACTTTTGTTGTTATCTGTGTCAAACCATTTACACTTGAACATAAAAACACGTCTTTTGTTTGCATATTGGAAATCTAATACTTCGTCTACAACACTGTGGAAATCGTTGTCAACACTTCCATTCCCACTGATCTCCCTGGCCACCAAAACTCCACTATTTTGTGACGCTTGACGATTATCATGCTTTATAGTATAAAATCGCATCCCATTAACAATGCATCAATTATAAAAGCATACCTTAGACCAAGGTCCAATTGTAAGTGAAAAGAAACCATCATAGAGATCTTCTCTCTTGCATAGTTGTAAAACCTGATAATTTATTATACGTTAAAAATGACTACAAAAAATGAATCACCTCTGAACTTCCAATACTATGTATACTTGAAATCTGAACCAATTGAGAAATTTATGTTGATGTCTTATATATAAGTCAAGGAGCTTTGAGCTTCACAACGAATTAACCTCAAGTGTTACCTACAATTGATCATTAGAAAGTTATATCAAAGAACTTATCTTAGAAGTTAGAAAATTATAAAGTTTAAAACGTACTTGCGATAATCTGTTATCTCTTTACAATTGTTGAGAATGTACCAATGTGCAATACGCTTTTCCTTTGCTAATAGTGTCCGTAAAGTTGACACCCCTAATGGTCGTACCCTCTGCCTAAATATTCAAATTCATCAAATATTTCATGATCGGGAATGTTATCTTTATTTCGTTCATCTCTATTGAATCTTGTTTCAATCCCACTTAGATATCGTGAACAAAAGTTCCATGGTTCATTCATTACATATGCTTCCACTATAGACCTGTCGGGGCGTGCTTTGTTTCATACAACTTGTTTTAATGTTCATAAGCTTCTTTTAATAGGATACATCCAACTAAAACTAATTGGACCCACCACTTTGGTGTCGTATGGTAGATGAACAACAAGGTGTACCTTTACATCGAAGAAGGCAGGCGAGAACATTTTCTCCAACTTACAAAGTATGACTATGATGTCTGCTTGTAGTTGGTTCAAATCACTTACATGTATTGTTTTTGTACATAAATCGTGAAAGAATTCACACAATTCAACAATAGTAGTGTACACATTCTTCGATAGGTGTCGAATACCAATACGGAGCATTCTATGAAGCAAAACATTATAGCCGTGTGTTTTCAGCCCCGATATTTTTCCATCTTTATCATTCACATATTGTGATATATTAGACAGGAATCCATTAGGAAATGTCATGATTTCAAAAACTCAAAAACTTACAAATGCAATCCGTTCATCATTAGTTCATGTGTCCATTGCATGTAGCTTTACAAATCTGTTATCAACTTGTATCAAGTGTAAGTCCTTTCTTATCTTCAAAATTTGTAGTTCTAACCGAGCGTTTGTTGTATCTTTTGTTTTTCCTCAATATTATCAAGTTGTCACATATTTTTTTTTTCAATATGTATTACATCCAATTTATTTCATAATAATAGTCTGAACCAATATGGAAGTTGGAAAAAAAAAAATACTTTTCTTAGTTTAGTTTCGAATTCATTTTTTCTTCTTATCTTGCTTTGATGAATGTTTGTAAGGACAAGAAAGTTCAACATATTTATCTATTGTAAGATCTCTTCTCCATTATGACTGGAGGTAGTCTACATTCAACTTTTCCATCATGTTGCCTATATCTAGGTTAACTATGATTCTCTGGAAGATAACGTCGATGTCCCATGAATGCTATTTTCCCTCTTATCTCAAAAGATGATTTCTCTTCTTTGCATATGGGATATGCTTGATAATCTTTTGTACTCCACCCAGATAAGTCACCGTACGTAGAGTAGTCATTAATAGTCCACAGTAAGGTCGTATATAGTTGAAAAAACCCATAGGTAACATAATCATAAGCCCGTATACTAATAGTCTGTAATTCTTTCAAATCTTCAATTAACGGCTGCAAATAAACATCAATTTCCTTTCCAGGGGATTTTGGACCAGGTATGAGCAAAGACATGAAGAAATTTATCTCCTTCATGTTGGGATTGGTGTCCTAATTCTCCCGGAGTTTCGTAGTTTGTAAACTTAACACATTGTTGTGAATAAAATAAGAGTTTCGTAGTTTATTTGGCATTTACTCATATCCAATAAACAAAGTTCCATGGTTATTGTATGTAAACATAAGCATGTATATGAGATATACAAGTGGATCATGCCTTAAGTGATAACCTAAAAAGGTCTGTAGTATAAGGATTAAGGTGGGATACCTGATCCTGGTGACACTACGGATATGACCTGCTTTGTAGAAGTTTGCAAGTGTTGTGAACTACTACAGAGGGTAGATCTTGACCATTGATGTGGAGACATGTGAGCGGGGGTGCCATTATTGAGGAAGTCAATTAGTTTCACTTAGTTAAATTTTTATTAGGGCAAAAATTTTAGTTCAATTTTGACAGCCCTCATCCAATCCTCTATTCTCTCCTTTCTCTTTTCCTCTATTTTGCATATTTATTTGGAACTTTGGCTTTTTTAGCTTCAACCTTAGACCTTATATGTGGCTAAGGTAAGTTTTCTAGCTTCGGAGTAAGAAGACCTTGTTGTTTGGTTGTGAGAATTTATTCTTAATCTCAAATTTTCTTATTGAATGTTTGTGGTTCTTGATGTATTTTAACTTCTATGCTTAGAATCCATGATGGGTTTAATCATCCTTGATCTATTCTTGGTTAGGCTAGAGATTGACATATGATATATTACATAAAATCGTGTGTTAATCATCGAGCAGCAAAAATTGTTGTTTAGAATAGTCTATTTATAACATTGCATGATTGGTTTAATTATTCAAGAACAAAATGTTTGAGACCCTATGGGACCAAAATAAATGAATTTTTGAACCACTCTCACGAGCTTGTAGGCAGATGGGATAGGGTCGTCTCCCTAGGGAATCTATAGCGCCATTAGAACTACTATTGAATTTGATGGTAACAGGGGGTTTGTTGGTGATCAAGCAAGAATTTAAAATTGTGTATAATTAAATTGCAAGGAATTAAACCAGATCAATTGCTTTTGTTAAATTCAATTAAAGAAATGCAACCCGGGGATAGGCATGGATTTGGCTAGCTTCTTATCATTAGATTCTAAAGATTTGAACATTCTCCAATAAACTCACGACCATTCATTAATTAAATCAATAAATGTCCCTAAGCATTAATTAAGAGAGACTCTTAACTAAACTAAACTCATTAAAATTACTTCGAACAAAGTGCCCTAGGTAACTATCTGAGTTCGCATTAAGTATCGTGGATGACTTTTGTGACGTATGTTAGATTTGGAAAGCCTAATTCTAGCATGAGATTTTCTTTTGATTTTAAATTAGTTCATGAAAATACACATGGATTAGCCTAAAATCATATATTTAATCCCTAATCGTGCCTTTATGTTCATTGTTGAAAGTGAAGTCTAAACGAAAGGCAAACAAGAATTATCTATCACAATTTGTCAGATTCATCAAGATAAATTCCATACAGAAAGGCTAAAAAATCAGAAGTTTACCGTGGAAAATCCAAAATTAATACAAGTCCTTGGTTGATGCCTCTGAAGCTTCATTTGGACATGTTTTAATCTCAATTTAACTCTAGTTGTTTGTTCTACCTCTTCAATGCTCAAGACCTACAAAAATTTAGGAATAAACTAATAAAATTATAAAACGAGCATGAATTAAGTCGAGAAAGATAACTCTTTTTAGGAGATATCAAATCATCCTTAACTTAATCCTTGATTGTTCATAAGCAAGATAGAAACACGTACAATCATAGAATATACTGTTTGCTTAGTTGCAAGGCTCATGACTCAAGTTTTAACGGTTCTCAAAGACATGCTTGTAATCAATTAAGTGATCCAAAGACAATCAATCAATTGAGATGCATTTAAAATACTTTTCAAGTCTATTCATGCACGAGTGAGTATAAAGCTTAATTACTTTAAATCTAAGAATACATGGAAAGGTCTTATAAAGCCCTCAATTTGTTTTCCCCTATTTCGGCTTGATCATCAATCTTTGAGCTACCTAGTGTTGGAACGTGCACATGCACAGCAGAAGTAAAACGAATCTTCAATACTCTAATTATGCTAATTTATAAGGAATAAGCATGCAAATAAATGTAAAAGAAAAGTTAGAGAATACAACCTTTGTAGCTCCAAATTGACCACCAATTCCACTTCAATCTCCTCATGAATCGGCTGTGAACCATCACGAGAGCCTTCCCAAGTATTCTCCGACCTTAGAATGGGATGGTGAGATCTGGTGAGTGACTAAAATAGGGATGAATTAAGTATAGAATTTCAGAGAGAATTGATGACTTAATTTCTAAAATTCTTTTAGAATCTCAAAGTTGCTAGGAAGTTTTATTTATTTATTTATTATTATTATTTTTTTTTGCAACTAACTTGAAATTCACCAAATGGTCAAGAACTTTAATCTTTATCAAAACATCCTATTTATAGAGAAATTATATGCAATTCATGTAAAATTGAGAAACCAAATTTTGAACTTCAAAATGCACTCAATTTAGTGGGATAAGTGGTATTTTGCGGAATCAACACTTTGTCAAAATGAATTACTCACTAATTCACTAAAAGTTAGATTTTTCCACTAAAAATCATTCTTGGATCTTTCCACTAAGTGAAGTAAACATTTTGAGTTTTGACTATTTTGAAGTCAAAACATTTGACTTTAGTCAAATTTTAATTTAAAATTAATTTTAGAATTTTCCTCTTAGTGAAGTCAACTTTTGACATTTGAATTTCAAAGCTTGGCAAAGTCGAAATTTGACTTTGACCAACTTTGATAATTTCATTTAATTCAAAATTAATTTGAATAGTTAACTTCAAATTAAATTAATATTAAATAATAAATTAAATAATTTAATTTAATATTCAATTATTAAATCCAACACTAATCCCGATCCTTATTCATAATTTTGATTTGTAAATTTTATTTAAATATCTTCATATCTCTCTTTATCATTAAATTCCTAATAGAATGATACGTCGTTAAATATATTGCGTATATTTAACGCCTATTTCCCGAATTTGAACATGAACACTTCAAACTCATTTGTCACATCGTTCTAAGGTTTAGTTTGATATGAGCTAGCAGGGGGACCTAATGGACCTACAGATCATGAGCTCCAATGATTCGAGATTAATTGGTTAAACTCTTTTAACCAATTTAACTGACATTCATTAACTACCAAGACACTTCATTATAGCAGTAGTTGCACTCTCCTCATTGTAGATATATTTCTGTCCACTTGATTTAACCATGATCAGTAAGTGGATCCTTTATAGGTTGTTCGTATTTACAGTTGGGTTAAAATTACCATTTCACCCCTGTAATACATATTTCTCCTTAAGTCTCCACTGATCCACTAATGAATAATTGGTTCATGGTCCTACCAATAAACCGAGTTTCTCTCAATCATTGAGAGGGTGGGATCCCTTGTTCAAGACTAGGAATCAATAGTTATGGGAACAATCTATCTGCTAATTTAAATCGGATAGAAGTGAATTCCATCTTGTAGGACTATGTCCTCTACTATCTACCTAGTACTACCCCTAAAACGGGAGGCTTATTGATTGGCGATGTTGAGTCACTCTCACCCATGCAGATTAAAGAATAATCTCGAATAAACATAAGTTCATAGTTAGCTTAGTATTAAGATCGAGTTACCTTAGGTCTTAAAAATGAAATAATCAGTTTTAACAGTAAATGACATTATAAAGGAAAGGGATATTTTATGATTTGGTCTTATACAAACGTCTTTTGCATAGAATGCCCCACTCACATGTCTCTACATGAACGATTTTAGGATAACTTCTTTTGTATCATATACAAAGTAGGCCGCATTCAACCTTATCTATATACTTATAGACCGTTTTGGCTCTATACTTGAACTTGATCCACTTTTTTGTCTCTACATAAAGTTCAAATATTCATTCTATAGTCAGGGGTTCATTAGTTTATTGGATAAACTTTTAACAAGTGCAATTCATACATTAAATAATAGCTTTATTGAATAAACATCAATAACATCTTTATGGTAAATAGAATATGTTTAATGTTTACAGATTGAGAGTTTTAGGACATACAACCCAACGCCTTGGTATATCATAAGGGTAATGTTGACTAACGACCTTGACATATGCACAACACGAGAACAGAGGGTATCAATTTTTCTAGGGACACTAGCTTTCACACATTCTATCGTAGGGACTCATACTCACTCTTTTCTTCTAAGCATTCTAACTGATCACAGTGGAGGTAGTTCTTTTTACCCCCATCTGTGCACACATTCTTATCATTTTCTTTTTTTTTTTTAAAGAAAATTATTTAGCAAAATAGGCCTAACTCTTTTTTGGTTCTCCAAGTCTTTCATTACACTCAATCTAGTTAGGTCGTTCTCTAACCAAAAGGGGGGCCTTTTGGGGTGGCAACAAAAATTAGGCAATATAATTCAATTATAAGCATCAAAGAATCAAAGTAGCTCAACAAAGCGCTAAAATATGCATGAAAGACAAGACTTTTTTTTTTTTTTTTTTTTTTTCAAATGGAGCTAAAAAATCATGAATATTTTCTTCTATCATAAAATCGTGCAAGCATAGTTAAAAGAGGTGCATCATCAATTTTCATAGAAATGGACACCATCAACAAGGTGAAAGACAAGCAATTCAAGAAATTCCACACAAAACACAAGCTCAAATGCTCAAGGGTTCATCAGACTAAATCATAATCATCAACCAAACCATAATAGATGATGTGCAAGCATGCTAATCCAAACCACCCCAATCTTTGAATCATGCATTGTCCCCATTGTATTAAGCAATAACAAGGCACATGGACAAAGAAAAAGAAGAGAAACAACGAACTTCCTTGAATTTTGGCGTGTGTAGAGGATGAGCATGCTTCACAAATTGAAGTGTATAAAGTTTATTTGCCAACAAAAATTATAGAAATCCCTAAATCAATCAAAACTAAAAGAAGCAAAGACAAAAAATAAAAGAAAGCGGTAAAATTCAACGTCTGACTGCCTCCAGGAAGCGCAAATTTTTAACATCGATTTCTTAATGGTGTGTGAATATGGGCTCAAGTGGACGTAGGAAGTGCAAGACCTATTCTTGAACAAGATGGCTCAATCTCCCTTTCATTGAAATTTTTTAAGTGGCGCCCATTCACTTTGTACTCCTTCATGTGTCTAAACTTTTGATTTCAACTGTGCCATGAGGAAACATATTAATAACTTAAAAAGAACCTAACCACTTCAATCTCAACTTACTTGGCATAAGCTTGTGGCGAGAATGGTAGATGAGGACTTTTTGACCAACTTTAAAGTCCTTTTTCACGAAAATTCGATCATGGAAAAGCTTTGTCTTTTCCTTATAAATTCTTGCACTCTTGTATGCCTCCATTCTCAATTCCTCAAGCCCCTAGAGCTCAATAACCTTTCCTTTCCTACTTGAGCTAAGTTCATATTGCATTTCTTAACTGTCCAATATGCCTTGTGCTTGATCTCAACAAGAAAATGACACGCTTGGCCATAGACAAGGCTGAAGGGAATGGTCCCAATATTGGGCTCGATCTCAACAGAAAAATGACATACCTTTCCATGGACAAGCCTCAAGGGAGTTGTCCTAATAGGTGTCTTGAAAGCGATCCTATAGGCCTAAAGAGCATCATCTAGGCCTAAGCTTCAATCTTTTCTTCCATAGTTACTTCAATCTTTTCTTCCAGAGTTCACAGTTTACTCCAAGTTAGTTTTCACCACTTGGTTATAAATTTCTTCCTGGCCATTGGTTTGAGGATGGTAGGGTGTTGCCACATAGTGGTGAACACCATACTTCTTTAAGAGAGCTTCTATGGTTTTATTATAGAAGTACGTGCCTTGATCACTAGTTATGGCACAGGGTACTTGAAACCTATAAAATATTTTTGACTCAAGGAAACCTGAAACCACACTAGATGTATTAGTTCTAGTGGGGATTGCCTAAACCCACTTCAACACATAATCGACAGTTAGAAGAATATATGAATAACCACAAGACAAGAGAAAAGGACACATAAGATTCATGTCCACATATAAAAAATATCACAAATCAGGATAGAATTCAGAGGCATTTCATTTCTCTTAGACAATGATCCAGACTTTTGACACTTTTCACAAGATTTACAAAAAGCATATGCATCCAAATAAAGTGTTCTAGAATAAACCACAATCTAAGACTTTTCGAGCCGTTCTCTTAAGATTAAAGTGTCCTCCATATGCTAATTCATGACATAAAGAATGAAGGACTCAAACTCATGCTCAGGGACACATCTTCTAATGATTTGGTCAAAACAAAATATCCAAATATATGGAACATCCCAAACATAGTATTTTGAGTTACTATAAATTTTAACTCTTTGTGAAGAAGCCATGTTAAAGAGAAGTTGACCTGTAACAAAGTAATTCACGATGTCGTCGTACTATAGTTTGAAAATAGTTACGTGGAAGGGATGTTAATCAGGAAAATCCTCTCTTAATGGCAAGGAGACCTCTTCTTGCACAATTCGATTCAAATGACTTGCCATAGAGTTCTCGATCCTCTTTCTATTTTTGATTGTCAGGTTAAACTCTTGAAGGAGTAGGATCGACCTTACAAGTCTTGGCTTCGACGCATTCTTTTTCATGAGGTACTTGAGAGCAACATGGTTAGAAAAAACAGTAATGTGAGAACCAAAAATATTTGAACGAAATTTCTCCAAAGCAAACACATTAGCAATGATGTAATTTGTTTGAGTGGGGTTGAGGGTTCTGGAGGCAAAGTAGATCACATGGCTCTTTTTGTCAATCATCTGCCCTAGCACAACTCCCACATCCAGGTTACTGACGTTAGACAATCTCAAATGGTAGGTCCCATCGAGGGGGCTGGAGGATAGAGGCACTAGTCAACAAATCCTTGAGGATTCCAAAAGCCTTTTTGCAATCCTTGTTGAACTCCAATTGGACATATTTTTGTAGAAGGGAGGATATAAGCAACATGATCTTAGAACAATCCTCGATAAAGTTGCTGGGATTTATGTCTTAAATCTCGTAGTTTGTAAATTGTAAACAAATTATTGAATAAATAAAATGTTATTTGTCTTGTAATAAATAAAGTGTTATTTATTTTCATGCATAACTCAAATCCAATAAACTAAGATCCTAGGTTATTTAACGTAACATGATAGTATGTGTTGACATACAAGTGGATCGTTGTTTGGCCAAAAATAGGTATCGTTAATTCTATCTTACCCAAGAAAATGAAATTTATAATGCTCTAACAACTACTAAAACTAACACATAATTAAAGTGGAAGTAGGAGGTCGATCCCAAGCAACATCTATTAATTGGCCTAAAATAGACTAATTGAATTCCAAAATGAAAAAGAGGGAGTTGTTGATTTTAAAGAACTAGCAATTAACTAAATGGAAAGCAAGATTTGATATAGGAAATTTAGTAATGAGAGAAATAAGAGAGATTATTAGATAAGATTCAATGGGAAATGGAATCATAGGAATTTTATATCAACTAGGCAATTCTATCATTGACTTAACAGATAGTCATGCAATTAGGTTATTCAATAGTTCATTAAGAATAAATTCCTAATGCCTTAATAAGCTAATTTAACAATTAACCCTAATCTATGTCTTAATTGCTTCCTAAAGACATTTCACAATTAATCCCTAAATTGCATTAAACTCATGGATTTTCTTAACTATGCCAAATCTTGAAATCAAAAGACAAAAAATTCAAGATTGATTGTATGAATGTTCTGATTTAATAGGTTCTTTAAAGAAAAGAGGAAAAGAAGTCCACACTTTCTATCAAGATTATTAATTCTTGCAACCCTAATTACAAAGTTGTTATAGAACTATGTAATTTTTGCATACAAAAATTGATTAATCTTGAGTTGTCAATTCATTCTTAATCAATTTTCTTCTAATTCTCAGCAAGAACATTCAAAAGAAAGTAACTATATGAAAGAAATTCAAAAAAGAGTCTTAAGAAAGTGTCAATCTACATAATTTCCTAAGAAAAAGGATTACCTGCTCATGGATGGTGAAATTCTTCAAGAAATCCATTGATAGTTGCATAATTGGTACAAGAATTGAATACAAATTGATTGAATCTCTCCAAAGTTTACAAGAATAGCTCTGTAATTTCGAATTCTCTCTCTAAAAATTGAAGTCTTTCTTTTCTCCCCCACAGAAAATGAAACAACTAAATTTATATATGCAGGTGTAGCGTTGTGATGCCAAGGCTAGCGTTGCAATGCTAAATTGTAAAAAAGCCAAGAAGTGTTGGCCTAACATTGCAACAACGCTCGGTTGCGCAAGGCGCACGCGTGCGCGCACAGACTATTTTGTGAATCTTCGGAGCGTTTCAACGCTGCCCTGTTTTGCAGCAAATAGGTGCATTCTCTCTTCAAGTGTCGAGCTAGCATCAGACTCAGTGTTGTGAGGAGCGTTGCGACACTGCAAGCATTGTTTATATGTGTTGAATTGTTCCTCTTGAGGGGAAAAGTAGTAATTCGTCTTAGATCTTTTTGTTAAGTGATATTTTGGTGTCATTTGGCTCGAATTAGCTCCAAATCTTTCAAAATAGCTTCATTTGAGTCAGGATTGGAATTTACCCATAAAATAGACATTTTAAGCAAATAATTATAGGAGAATTTAGGGTTTTATCATAGAAAAGATAGTCTTTTTCAAGACCTATCAAAATACCCCCAACTTAGCTCTTGGTTGTCCCGAACAAGTAAAAAAATAGAAGTATGCATATATTTAAGCAAAAATGGATTATTTATTGTTTATCCAAAGTTTAATTCTTATATTCAAAATTGAGTTATTCAAGTTATTTCCATCTTCACATCCAAATGGTCAATACATTCAATTTTCTTACGTAATAAATTGATTCTCATCTCTTTTCTCAATATGAAGTAAGGATATAAGCAAGCATTTAGAAATTTAGAGTTTTGCTAACAAAAGGTTGAAGCTTATTTTGAAAAGAAAAGGTATTTTTCTTGCAAAATCATAAAAGAAAAGACTATCTAGTTTTAGTTTACTTAAAGTCCTAAACTAATAGAAAGGAGACATGCAACTTTCAATTCCTCTTCTCCCTACATTGGCCCTATTATCGGTCTATGATATACCTAACTTGCATTGGAGAAAGACAATTTTGAGGCAAGGGTGCCTTCATGCACACCAAATATAATTGACATTTCTTTTACATAAAGGGATAGCTTTCATACTTGCACCGTCTGGAACCTATCACTCTTTTCTCGTAGGCCCTAACAGAAACGCGATGAAGGTAGCTCTTTTCACCTCTACCCATGCATACACGCGCACGTTAATGAAGGTTATGTTAATTTGGAAAATTTGCTTTACTTTTTTTTTTTTTTGTACTAGCAATTTTTTATACATTAGGCCCTTTTTATTCCTCTTTTTCTAGACCTTTTTCTAAACCAAAATGGTTGTTCTTAGACCAAAGTTTGTCCTATTGGGGTTACAAATAAAATTAAGTAGATATGATATTTATAAGGTTTTAAGATTCTAAATAAATCTAAAAAGATAAGTATTCTATTTTTTATGAAGTTAAAGTAAAAGAAAATTTCTTTTAAAAGATGAGTTTCAAAATTTTGTTTGGAAAACCTAAAGGTCTAAAATTTTATTTGTATCCTTACTAGAAAGAGTGCTGTCATCGAAATTTCATCGATAAGAATCAAGAGAATGGATAAAAACAAATGATGCATAGAATCAAAGTGAATGAGATTCTTGAATGTGCAAACATTAATTTATCCAATTATGAATTTATTGCATTCAAGACAAAGTTGGTCTTTTGAAGAATAAAGAATTCAATAGACATATTTTACAAAGAATTAAAATTACACTATCAAGATGAATCAGAGCCTCAAAATTATTCAGACATATCAGAACAGAATCACAAAATCTATGTAATCAATAATCTATTAACCCGAGCTCAGATGCTCAAGGGTTCCAGACATGCATATAAGATTCTATATAGATCATTGTAAAGAAAAAATTTTCAATAGAATACGAAAAACATGCAATGTTTACCCACCCCCAACTTAAAGATGGAACATTTTCTTCAATGTTTAGAATAAGAAAATGAATTCAAGAAACAAGAGAGAAGGGATGTAGAGAGAAACTTCCCCAGTTTTGTTGTTGATAATCTAAGTTATCAATAATCTATTAACCCTCTTATATTTTATGTTCAATTCTAAATAAAAACAAAGTGGTCCAATGCTTTCACTACGGGATAAAATCTTCATTCCCTTCAATACCTACTATTATTGTTTTTTCAAGATGATCTTTGTTAGGTGTATTTTGGTATTCCAAAATCTTTATTGTGATTTATTCTCCAATGCAAGTTTTTTTATATTGGATTATCTTTAACAATTCTGCATGTTTTTTTTTTTCCTTTTTCTTTTCATTTACATTTTTCTTTTGTTTTCCTATACACGAAATTAGGAACCTGATACGAATAAAAGCATCACACCACAAGGACTTCAAGATGGAGTTCCATTTAACTTCACTTATGTCGAGTTAAGATTCATTCAAGAAACTAGACTTAAAGCTACACCAAAATTCCCTCAAGTGAAGATTAAATTAATCTTTGTAGTTACAAACCCTTGAGTTGTTGATTGAAAAGACCAATCTTCAAATTTGTTAAGCTTTCTTAGTTTATTTTGTGATAGTTTTTGAACTTACCTTAGATAGCCAAACAGAATGCAAACAATCAGCAAAAATAAAATGAATGCAGTAAAGAACGAACACCAAGATATATAATGAGCAATAAGGAATTTACAAAATTACAGATAGTCAACAATAAACCAATCTGTAATTCTAAGATTCACTGATATCGAGAGATCTGCACTAGATGTTCTCTGCCACTGAGAACAACCCACTGCAAAATAGCCCAAAACAGCCCGCCACTGACCGACACGCCCACGCTGAACCAGAACCCACCAGAACCAAAAATCTGCTCGACCAGACCGAACTACCGTGGACACCCACGCTTACGCCGTGCACACACACCCACCGATCGATCGTGTTCGTGTTCCAGCGGCAGCCTCAACCCCTTTTCCTTCCGTCGGCTGCTACTCGATTTTCTTCCGTGTCTCTCTGTCGGCTGCCCTCTGTTCAGACGGTTGTGTTTCACCTCACACACGGTTACGGCTCACCTCAGCGTTTTCTTCAGCTGTCGGTTGCTTCTGTTCAAACGGCTGTGTTTCACCTCTCACACGGCTGCGGCTCACCTCAGCGTTTTCTTTAGCTGTCGGCTGCTTCTCTTTTCTTTCAGGCGGCAACGTAAACAAGACACACGAAAAACCAACCCTATTTTTGGAGAAGAAAAGAATAATTACAAAAATGCCATTTGCCCATAATTACCAGAATGCTATTGGGCTTTTAAATTCACCAAAAACCAAATAAAACCCATTTAAATACCTTGTTATTTTCTACAAATCTCGTTCATAATAAGAATATTTAAGTGCCAAGCTGATTCTCCAATCTTTCTATCATCCAAATTTAATATTCAAGCCATCTAATAGGTGTTTAAACCTACGGGCTGGAAGAACCTTGGTTAACATATCTACAAATTCTCAACTGTATGAACCTTGACCAGTTCAACATCTTTCTGGGTCATAACTTCTCTGATAAAATAAAATTTGACATCGATATGCTTAGATCGTTCGTGATGAGATGGATTCTTCGCAAGATGAATAGCACTCTGGCTATCACAATGGACGATAGGAATGAAATCCTGCGACAACAACTCACCAACTATCCTTTTCAACAACATTGCCTCTTTCACAGCTTCACCCACTGAAATATACTCTGACTCGGTAGTAGACAAAGCAACAACTGACTGTAGAGCAACCTTCCAATTGATCATATTACCAAACAAACGAAAAATGTGTCCTGATAGAGACCTTCTTTTGTCAAGGTCTGCAACCTAATCTACATCTGTGAAGCCTTCTAACAGTGTCGATTTATCACAATCCCTGCTAAAACACAATGATACACTGACACTACCTTTCAAATATCGAAGCACTCATTTAACTGCATTCCAATGCTCTTTCCTAGGATTTGACATAAACCTACTTATCATACTCATAGCATATCCCAAGTCAAGCCTAGTACAAATCATCAAATACATAATACTTCCAATAGCATTACAATAGGGAATATTAGCCATCTCTGACCTTTCTTGTTCAGTAACAAGACACTGAGATGAAGAAAGCCTAAACTGAAATCCTAAGGGTGTCGAAACTGCCTTACAACCAGATATATTCTACTTCTCAAGCAATTTATGCACATAACTCTCCTGCGAAATGGTTAACAAACCTTTCTCCCTATCTCTTTTCACATCCATGCCTAGGATCCTTTTCAATTCACCTAAATCTCTCATCTCAAATTCATTACTCAACTGTTTCTTGAGATCACAGATTTCAGAATAATCCTTAGACACCAAAATCATATCATCTACATATAGAAGTAGATAAGTGTAGGTACCTTTCTGAGATAGTTTCTAGTAACGCAGGTATCATATGAGCTCCTGTGAAACCCTGCTTCAAAATAAAGGTGTCAAACCTGATATACCATCGTCTCGGCGATTGTTTCAGTCCATAGATGGACTTGTGAAGACGACAAACCATTTCTTCCTTTCTTTTCACCTCATAGCCCTTAGTTTGAGCCATGTAGATCACTTCCTCCAATTCACCATGAAGGAAAGCTGTGGTGACATCCATCTATTCAACAAACATATCAAATTGAACAGAAATAGACAAAATTAATCAAATGGACGAATGCCTCACCACCGGAGAGAAAATCTCATGAAAGTCAACTCCCTTCTTTTGATTGTAGCTCTTGGCTACCAGTCTAGCCTTATACCTAGGCTTGTTGTCACCTCCTATACCTGGCTTGATTTTATAAATCCACTTTGATTAAATGAGTTTCTGATTAGGAGGCTTGGAACCAATGACCATGTCTAATTATTCTGCAACGAGAAAAACTCTGCTTCCATAGCATCCTTCCATTGTTCATTCGAATGAGATACAATAGCCTCCTCAAAAGTAAGAGGCTCTGCTTCAATACTGTCAGCTGCACAAGTAAGAGCATAAGTAACTAAATCAACATAACCATACCTCGTAGGAGCCTACCTCACCCGCTGAGGCCTGTCACGTGTAAGCTGATAGTTCTGTAGATCAATGTTACTTTAGCTTTCTTCACAAAAAGCTCCCTCATCAATCAAAGTCCTCTTCCGTTGAGGCTGTCTACCATAGAAGCTGGATGACTGATCACTGGAATCACCTGAACTATCTGATGGTCGTGCTTTAGAATCAATTCTAACCTCTGCCTCAAGCTGATCAACTGTCTACTATTTCTGCTGCTCTTTGACACGAAACGACATCTTTGTTTCATTAAAGGTCACATCTCTGCTGATAATACATTTATTTCTGCCCTCTTCTAAGCACCAAAGTTTATATCCTTTAACACCCTGAGGATAGCCAATAAACATACATTTCAGTGCCCAATAAACATACATTTCAGTGCCCTCTTATTCAGCTTCCCTTCCTTAACATGAGTATAAGCTGAACATCCAAACACTCTGAGATGATCTAAGCTTGGAGCTTTTCCTGTCCATATCTCCTGAGGCGTCTTTAGGCCTAAAGCGGAAGATGGACTCCTATTAATAAGATAACAGGCTGTTTGGGCAGCTTCCCCCCAAAACTTCAAGGGTAATGAAACATTTGTCAAGAGACATCTTGTACGCTCCATAATTGTTCTGCTGAACCTCTCAGCTAAACCATTTTGTTGTGAAGTGTACGTAATAGTGAAATGTCTCGTAATTCCCTCAGATTTGCAAAATTTATCAAATTTGTGATTCACAAATTCTAAACCATTGTCTTTCCTTAGATACTTTACCTTCCTGCCTATCTGGTTCTCAACCTGCTTTTTCCATTCAAGAAATTTCCCAAAAGCTTCATCCTTCTATTTCAGTGGATACATCCACACCTTCCTTAAAAAGTCATCAATAATCGACATAAAGTATCTCGAACCTCCCATAGAAGGTACCTTTGTAGGACCCCATAGATCTGAATGAATATAGTCCAAAATTCCTTTGGTAGAATGCTTCCCTTTCCCAAACTTCACTCTTGTAGACTTTCCCATTATGCAATGTTCACAAAATGGGAATTTAATGTCTTTAAATCTTCCAAGAAAACCTTGTTGTGAAAGAGCTTGAATACCTCTTTCACTCACATGAGTTAGTCTGTTATGCCATAATATAGACTTATCTGTTTCTTTCCTAGATGCAATAGCAACACTATTTGAAACTGCAGTACCCTCCAACACATAAAGACCGTTCCTCAAGGTCCCCTTCAACTTAACCAAAGTACCCTTGATAAACTTCAGAACTCCATTCTCAAATTTACAGGAATAACCTGTTTTATCTAATTTGCCCAGAGAAATTAGATTTCGTTTGAGTTCTGGAACATACCTTACATTTGTAAGAATTCTGATCATGCCATCATGTATTGCAATTTGAACTGACCCAATTCCTTTTACATCACAAGCATTATTATCACCAAGCAGAACTCATCCCCTATCATTTTCCTGAAAGTCAATCAAGAAATCTCGATTAGGAGTCATGTGAAATGTGCACCCTGAATCCATGATCCAAGCATTCTGAATGTCTCTGCTGGACACCACAAGACCTCTGCTAAATCGTACCCATCGGTAACATTTGCTGCACTAGAATCCCCTGCATGCTTGCTATTTAATACTTCATTGCTCTTATTCAAAGGGCAATTTTTTCTAAAGTGTCCTTCTTTATGACATAGGAAACACTTTTTGGTTTTCCCCTTTGATTTTGACTTGGATCTCGACTCTTTTCCTTTTTCGTTCTTTTTCTCACTTCTGCCTCTAGCCATGAGTAACACTCCATCCTTGCGTTCCTTTTTAATCTCGAGGTTTCTCATTCTCAAGGAATTCAACACTATATCCATGGATAATGAATCCCGTCCATATTTAACAGCTGCCTTAATATCTCGATACGATTCAGGCAAATAATTCAGAAGAATAACTGCTTGATTTTCATCTGATGTCTTCTCACCGATGCTATTGAGATCAACTATAATCTTCAGAAATTCATCTAGGTTCTCTTCTAAACCTTTACTAGAGTCTATCTTATATCCAAAGAATTTCTCTTTTAGATATAATTTATTTAACAAGGACTTAGTCAAATAAAGACTTTCTAATTTCTTCCACAACTCCGCTGTAGTAGTGACCTCATTTACTAGCCTAAGCACTCCATCTGACAGATACTGAATTATCGTTGAATAGGCCATCTCATCCATATCACTTTTTTCAGCTTCTGTAATTGTTGGTGGGTGGACATTTACGTCTAAGATTTTGGCTACATTTTGTTGTACCATAATAGTCCTAATCTTTTTCCTCCATAGCCCAAAATCACCTATCCCATAAAATTTAACAACTTCGAATTGTGTAGACATCGAAGCCATCTGCCAAATTAATTCCAACAAAAATATCCTGAACAAAGAATATGCCAGCACACTACCCACACACCCTCCTTAGATCAACCTATCTCTGATACCACCTTCGAGAGTTTTTGAACTTACCTTAGATGGTCAAATAGAATGCAAACCATCAACAGAAATAAAATGAAAGCAGTAAAGAACGAACACCAAGATATATAGTGGTTCAACCAAATTGGTCTAAATTCACTTTGAGAACCAACTTGAATTATTTTATTAATGAGCAATAAAGAATTTGCAAAATTACAGATAATAAAAAATAAACCAATCTGTAATTCTAAGATCCACTGATATCAAGAGATATGCACTAGACTTCGTCTCTACCACTGCAAAACTGCTCAAAATAGCCCGCCACTGACCGGCAAACCCACGCGGAACCAGAACCCACCATAACAAAAAATTTGCTTAGACTAGACCGAACTAGCTTGGACACCCACGCTCACGCCACAGATACACACCCACCAATCGATCGTGTTCGTCTTCCATCGGTGGCCTCAACCTCTTTTTCCTTCAGTCGGCTACTGCTCGATTTTCTTCCGTGTCTCTCTATTGGCTGCCCTCTGTTCAGACGACTGTGTTTCACCTCACACACGGTTGCGGCTCACCTCAGCGTTTTCTTCAGCTGTCGGCTGCTTCTCTTTTCTTCCAGGCGGCTACATTTCCCTTCACTAAAACAAGACACACGAAAAACCAGCCCTTTTTTGTAGAAGAAAAGAATAATTACAAAAATGCCATTTGCCCATAATTATCAAAATGCCATTGGGCTTTTAAATTCATCAAAAACCCAATAAAACCCACTTAAATACCTTGTTATTTTCTACAATTTTTAGTTTCAAACCTTTTATATATTGTTTTAGGTTACATTTTTTAGTGATCGTTTATACCACTAAAGTTTGAGAGGTTAGAAACAATAACATGACTTAATGGAAGAATTTAGGTTGTATTTTGAAGGCTATATAGAGCTATCCATATTGTAGCACAGATCAAACATTGGGTTTTGTCAAATTTCAAATAAATTATAGTCGGTTGAACCTATGGCCATTGTCAACTTACTTTTCATAACTTGGATTTAGATTTACATGCTAGAATCATTCAGGTAGTCTTGATCAAACTATCTTGTGTAGTGATTCCATATTGTTCAAGGGTTTCTGAGTATTAGATCTAAAGGTATTGTTCATTGACAAAGTTACAAGATCCAATTTCTCAAGGATCATACACACATACATACACTCACAAATTCTTAGAAGATTGATAGGTCTTGAAAAGAGTTATGTTCTTAATGTTGAATCCCTTGATTTTACGTTATTTGTTTGCTTGAAATGTAAATTTTATTGGGTAAAATAGTCTCGGAAGTATTTTGGAGTCATTGCAAGAAATTTGGACTAAAATGGATGAAAAAGGACTAAGAAAGAAACGAAAAAAGTCAAAATATTTACCAAAATGCCACTGAAAGCAGCATCACAACCGTCCAACAAGGGTCGAGCAATGCTGAAAGATAGAAGCATGCATAATTCAACCAAACAAAGCAGTGTCACACACTACGGATTTTGACAGAAATGTCCACACGCATTCGCATCATTTGTCACAAGCAAGTGTTACGCTAGCATCACATTATTCACCCAACGCTTTTTGGTTGTTTTGCGTAACGGTGTCACGACGTTATTCCCAAAGTCACGATGCTATTCTTATAGTCGCGATGCTATACTTGCGAGTATAAATAGATTTCTTTCATTTTTAGAAAGAGGGGGAAAATTTTCATATTGAGTCCGGTGTTTCTCTCCAAATTTCTTCATCTCTTCTCTAATTATATGTTAATTAGATTAGATTTTTCAATCCATTTTGGATTGTAAGAAAATGGTTAGATCTTCTTCGTGGATTTGTCTATGGATTTATGAGGTAAACCTTCAATCTTGTTTCTAGTTCAAGAATTATTTACATATTTCTTGAGATTTCTGCTCTTCTTTGACTAATTGAAATCTGAATCTATTCTTCTTTGAATCAATTTAAATTTTTAAAAGCATGTTTATGGATCTTTATCTCATGAACATGTAATGCTAAGACTCTTAGTTTTGTTACAATCTTGCATGAATATATTGGTTTAAATGTATTCTTGCATAAGAACGTCTAGCTAAAATCTACTAAGTGGCAATAGTTAATTGTGTATTTGATGGTGATTCCTAGAATACATTCAGGACTAGAATCAAAGATAATTTCGATAATTGAATATATCTATCTTGACAATTAGTCGACACAATTGAATCCTTGAGCATAATGCATATGTTTTTAATTCTATATGGTTGCTATCGAACCCAATAGGATTAGAAACATATAAGTTAATTAGAGTTAGGTCTTTCCAACTTTAATCAATTCTTAGGATGCTTGCTTGATTAGATTTTTACTAGTTTTCCCCACTGTAGAGGCTAGCTTAGTCAAGTCAAATGCGTAGTTGTGTGCATAATTCGATTTCACAATTAATTTGTGAGAATCAATGATAGAAATTTTATTGAATGTTTTACTTGTTCTAGAAACTAGATTGGCCAATCTTTGTTTACATTTATCCTCTATCTTTCAAATTGAAGCATGTTTCTTTTTTTTTTTATTAAAGCCCCAATACCCCGCCCCCCCCTCCAATTTTTACCGCATTTATAGTCGAATTTAGCTTAAGAAAATATTAGATTTTAGCCTCCCTATGGATCGACCCCATACTTGCCGCTTATGCTACTTGTTAGTATAAGATGAAGGTTTCAGTGATTTATAAATATTTTTATTTTGGTTTGGAGTCAAATTAATGACATCGATTCGCAATCGAACAAAATGGCGCTGCTACTGGGGATGCTAAACCATTTAATCTCTTTCTTATTTAAATTTAACTTGTAAACTGGAAAAACACCCAAAAAAATTTCTTTCTTTGAGTCACTTGTTTTAATATGGTGGATATGAATATCTTTAATGCACTTCGTTTGAGACAAGCAACTCAACGTAAGGAAGAATAAGAGGTAAGAGAAATAAATGAACTTAAAAGTTAAGTTTCACAATTAACCTCTCCTCTTCAAGATTTGGTTATTAGGAAATAACAGGTTTTCATGTGGTCCTGTATGTAAACATTACCCTCCTTGGGGAATATCTAGCCAAACACCATTGTTATACATTCCTCTTCCTCCAATCTAGGTATTTCTTTAGAAAAATTAGTTTAGGAGCTTTCTAAAAATTCTTGTGAGATTGTTCAGGAATCCTCCTTCAGTCAACAAGAATCCTCTAGTTTCCAACAAGATAGATTCGGTTTTGTATCTTTGCTCAAGGTTGAGAGTAGATCTCACGGTGTGAACTTTTAGGGAGAAACATGTAGAGGCAAAAATGAAGTATCATATACCCCATTTTCCTCCCATTGAGTTAATTAACTTAGGAAAATCTGGCTATTGGTTTTATCTAAGTGTTGGTTTAATTTGCTAAAAAACAACTATTGTCTTTGTTGATCAAACAATTTTGATTGAAGCCTCATTAAAATCTTTAAAAGACTTCGATCAAACTTGCATGCATGTAATAAATCTATCTAATTCACCTTTCTAAGTAGGTTCCAAGTAGGATGTGACGTTTCCATCGACTTAAGTACCTCAGCCTAGCAAGAACCTACCTTAGCCAAAAGGTCGTTTGTAGATACATTTGTTACATATTTAATCTTTTATTAAGAAGCAATTTAATCCTATTAAACCAATTTTAAAGATTAAACTTAGATTTCTAATCTCATTAGAAATGTAATCTTAGGTCTATCTCAATCATATTTTTAAAAAAATTAAAAAATATATATTATAGCCTAAGGTTTGCTTGCAACTCTTAATTATTGATTTTAATTCTAATTTCATTTAAATATAACAATTATAAATAAATGAAACAATTAAAAACCAACCAATGCATGCTGGACATACTTTAGTTAATTATAACTTTTATAAGTTAACCTAAGGTAATGTCATGCTTCATGCAATATTCATTCATTACTAATATATAACAATTATATAACTAAGTAATGAATCATGCTTAGCATACATTCAATATATAACAATTAAGTATGGAATATATAACAATTTAGTATTAGCCTTCGGAACATCACGAGTGACTCAAACTTAACAAATTACAAACTCGATTGCAATAATAATGCCCAAAAATGCAGGGGTCTTTACAACAAAAAATTTATAGAAATAAAGAAAGACTTAAACAGAGAGTTCTATCTCGAAACATCCATAAAAAAAAAGCCATCCACAACCATTCATCACATAAATAAAATGCAAATTATAAAACCCATCATTACTGTAAAACAATTCAATACAATAATGGAATTTGGAATCAGAAACCTACAACCTGGCTTTAATACCAATTGAAAGAACTCTAATGAGAGAACTTTGAGTGGAAGTGGATTGACCAAATTCCACAATTTATCGAATACAAATTTTACAGTGAAAAAAAATAACAAGATATGCATTTAATACTAAATTATAGCATGCTTTAGAAGAAAGGGTTTCAAGAAACCTCATCTTCGAAGACCTTTCTTCACGTTTCTCTCTCGAACAAAATCACGAACTTCTTGAAGTCCTTCTTCAAGATAAACCTCGAACCAAAACCAGAAACTACCACAATGAAACCTTGATATTCTTAGGGTGAGAACCCAAGAGTGGTGAGCTCTGACTATTTTGGTTAAGAGGGAAAGGTTAATGTGGAGGAAGATGAAGATTGAGAACTTTCACAAGAACACTCAAAGAAACAGAACACTTCTGTCCTCTTTCAATCAATCAACAACATCAACGTAAAAAAAAAAAAAAAAACAAGAAGAAAACAATTTGCTTTTTATTCTCTCTTTGCCAAATAGAATAGTCACCCCCACTAATGTAGGTGGAGAGAAAAGATTATATATAAATATAAATATGATAACTAACTTATCATATTATATGTTATATCAAATATAACATATAACCTATAGTTTTAATATTGTATCACATAAAATATAAATTATAGTTTCTTTTTCTATTATATGAGATTTAATACAAATTTTATTTATATTAAATTTAACAACTATGAATCCCATTCATAGAAAATATATTTGGATCTCATTCAAATATTTATTTTCTCCATTAAGCTATAATATATCAAATACATTATGACAATTATATCATATATAAATGAAACAACTTAATTATATCATATATAATTAAATCGCCCTATTAGTTTGAACAATTCAAATTAATCCAAAAACTAATTCTCAAATAAATCTTATTGAGCTACCAAGGAGACCTTATGGACCTGTAGCTTGAAGCTCCAACGATACATGAATAATTAATTAAAATCTTTAATTTAATTATTCACCATCCGTTAACTGTCAGGCATTCCACTACAGACCTTCAAAAATCACTCGTAAGTACAGTTGGGCCAAATTACCGTTTTATTCCTATAGTTACATCTAACTCCTTAATTACCACTGATCTATCTAATGAATAATAGATCATAGTCCAACTATGACTAAAACCCTCTCGGGCCAAGAGATGATGTGGCGCCAAATTGTTCAAGATCTGGAATCAACCCTTAAGAGAGCAATTTATCTACTTACCCCTGCCTTGGGGAAGGAGCGAATTCCATCTTGTGTAGTTGTGTTTTTAGCTCCTCAATCAGACGAATTCCCAAAATGGTAGGCTTGTTGAGTCGGCGATTTGGTCACTCTCACCCATACAAATCAAAGGACCACCATCATAGGCAAGAGTTCACAACTCACTCAGGTTTCAGGTCATGTTACCTATGGTCGTTCTAGTGGAATGTAAGTCTCTATTATGAATGGTGTTATATAATGAGACTAAATATTTCGTGGTCCGATCTTATACAAATTTCTGTGTATAGAATATCCCCGCTCGTATGTCTAATACATGAATGATCAGGATCAGATCATTTGTAGTACTTTACAACAATTGTAACACCTACAAAGCGAGCCATACTCATAGTGTCACCAGGATAAGATATCGAGCCTTATCCATCTGTTATAAATTTTTTAGGTTATCATTTAAACATGATCCACCCGTATGTCTCCATATACATGTTTAAGTTATAATGATAAACTCGGATGTTAGTTTATTGGTTTGTGGTTAATGCAACTAAAATATCATATATTTTATAGACAATGTGAATAAAATTTCAAATATTTTATTAAATACGTAATGAGTTTGTTCAACAATGTTTACAAACTATAGGACCTTACGAGATTTAGAGCATCAACACCAACAACCACGACTTTTTTTGTTACTTCTTCCTTTATCCACATTTAATGTTGAACTAAAAGTAGAGGCAACACTTGAGTCATTTCTACAAATCTATTCTGCGAGTGCAGAATCTCTTACCTGTGAAAACTGCAATTTCTCTTAACCACATGAATTAGAAAGTGCGGCTTTCGTGGTTTCCCAACTATTAATCAATGATTTCAACAACAATATGTAATTTACTTCATTAGAAAATTCTAATTCAATAGCAGCCTATTTGTTTATCAACAAATCAAATTCATTTAGATAAGCAGTGACAGATGTACCTTCCGACATTTTCAAATTAAAGAATTTAGTTGCAAGATACACCTTGTTGTTTACTGAAGGCTTTTCATGCATGTTAGATAGAGATTTCATTAGTCGGGTTGTGGTTGTCTCTTTTGCTACACTGCTTTGCACATTTGTTGTCAAAGTCAGGCGAACAGTCCCCAACACCTTTCTGTCCAACTTCTTCCATTCAACTTCTCCTATGTCATCAGGTTTTCCTTCCAATTGGAAATTCAATTCTTTGGAATGCAAGTAATACAATATCTGACATTTTCAGAAAGAAAAATCTGATCCATGAAAAATAACAAAATTTTCATCTCTTTCCGACATTGTTCTACAATTTAATCAGCTCTGATACCACTTTATAAGGGATAATAATATATCAATCTAAATTAATCAACAAAAATTTAGACAATATGATCTAAGAGTATATCAGTATGCAACGGAAACAACAAGGATCAATAAGCATTCTAATTCATTAATTTTCGCTATAAATGAAGCATGCTCATACAATAATAAGAGGGTTTCAAGTCATACCTTTGTAGAACCTTTAGAATCTCGAATTCAGCTGCAAATCTTCTCCAAATCTCATTGTGAACCACCTCAACATCTTCCCTACTATTCTTTTGGAGCTTTAGATTTAGTTGTGAGATTCAAAACAGGCTTGAATGAAGGGAATTTGGAGAAGAACACACTGTTGTCAAATTTTTCAGCAAAAACTCAACTGATGCATGCTTCATTTCCACATCAATCTTCTCTATATATTGTAGGACTATCATGCAAAGGAGAAGCTTGCATGAGGTGCGACTCATGCTTGGAGAATTGAAGCAAACTCAAGTGGGATTGTTTTGAGCTCCTTGGTTAGGTGAGTGGATAAATCCAACATTTCCCATTTTGTGTTTTTTCCAATTTTGATTTCAATTTTCTTTTTATAAATTGATTTCAAAATTAAAACTTTATTAATTTTGCAAAATTAATTTTCTAATAAAATTAATAAAAATAATTAATTAAACAATTTAATTAATTCTAATTAATTTAATATCAATTATTAAATTAATTACATGAATTCCACCTTCATGAATTTAATATTTAAATCATATTTAAATATTAATCAAATTCTCCAATTTTGTGTAATTCCAAAATCAAACGTGTAATTAAATCTTATATAATTACTAGTTCCCTTAATTATAATTTGAACGTTTCAAATTAACTTATCACGCTACTCTAAAGCTAATCCATTTATGAGCCAGTAGGGGGACCTTGTGGACTTATAGATCATAGACTCATTTGATCCGAGATTAATTGGCAAACTCTTTACATCGAATTAACCCTTGTTCGTTAACTAGTGGGTCACTCTACTAAAGTCCATAGTTGCACTCCCCTCACTGTAGATATATTATGTTCACTTGATATAACAATGATTAGGAAGTTAATCCTTCACAGGTTGTTCATAATAACGGCTTGGTCAAATGTCTGTTTTATCCCCGATATTTCCTCTTGTTCTTTAAGTCCCATTGATCCTCTAATAAATAATTGATTCGTGATTCGATCAACAAACCAAGTCTTTCTCGGGCCAATGAGAAGGTGGGGCCCCTTATTCAAGACCTGGAGTTAGCACTTAAGGGAACAACCTCTCTACTATCCCTAAAAGCGGGTAGGAGTGAATTCCTTCTTGCACCCTATGTCCCCAGCTATCTACCTAGTCTTCCCCTGAAATGGAGGTTTATTAAATTGGTGTTGTTGAGCTAACCCTCACCTATTCAAATCTAAGGATAATCCTGTATAAACAAGAGTTCATAGTTAGCTCAGGATTAATGTCAAGTTACCTAGATCATCGCTTTGAAATAGTCAGTCTTAAACAATAAAAAACGTTATAAAGTAAAAGTGACTGATTCGTGGTCCGATCTTGTACAAACCAATTGCACAGGACGCCCCTACCGCTCATGTCATAACATGTACGAATTAGGATCACATTGTCTGTAGGACTTTACAACTCCTTGTAACAACTACAGAGTAGGCCGCATCCGATAGTGTTGCCAGAATAAGGCTCCCAACCTCATTCATATACTATAGATCATTTTGACTATTTACTCGAACCTGATCCACTTTTATGTCTTCTTTTATGTCTCCACATAAAGTTCAAGTACTCATGTAATAGTCATGAATCTTTTAGTTTATTGGATTTATTTCTAAAACGAAATAAGAAATACATATTTTCAATAACAACTTATTGAATTTCCAGAATAAGTTTTATTGTTTACAAACCACGAGTTTTAGGACATAAAACCCAACAAACTCCCATAAAACCCAACAAACTCCTACTTGGACTAAAACTCCAGTGATAACTTATATATCCCAATATATAAAACTAAGTTTATGAATTTTACAGAGAAATACAATAAACTAGGGCATTCCATACCCATGGTTTACCATTTGGTATCCCATGCCAAGTTTTTTCTCCCACTTGCCCTAGGTTATTAACCTTGTATTCCTAGTCTTACAAGGTGATTCTCTAATACTTTAGCCGAGAGAATCACTATAAACATGTTAATGTATAATAGATTTCTTATTCAAACTATATGGGGAATGCATCTTATTGTCACAACATTTGTTTCTCAATAATGGCAAGGAAATCATACATTCCTCCCACTACATCGAGGTACTCTCAACTCTTTGAATAAGATGCATCTAACCTGTCTAAACAACTCTTGTTTACAATGTTAATTCTATAACTCTTTATTGATATATGCAAGTTTTTATGGAAACAAATAAGACAAGGTGATCTAGAACAATATTGAAATGATGTTGAGAAAACAATTTAAGGCAATTAGAAGTTTATTACTAGGTTTCATGTTCTATCAAATAGACTTAGAAATCTTTAAACTTTTTATACCTTTGATCCAATCGAAGTATGTCGGTCTTATTTTACCTAACAATTTTTGTACACTCTGAATATTTCAAGTTTTCTAAACTTATCATTTAGGTTAAACAACTACTTGTCTTAATTGATTTCTAACCATTTTAAATATCTGATATTTGCAAATGGCTTTTAACTAGGTTGGTTCTTTAACAGAAGTTGCTATGCGATAGAACAAACATAATTTTCGAAAATGAACATTTCATTTACAACAAAATATATACAATTTGTTCTTTACATGATAACAAAAGTAGATAAGATTATCATCAAATAGCAACATCTCCCACTAGTTAAGCTGAGAAAGCAGTCCTTAAGAACTAGTTTGCCTGTTTTGCTTTCTTTGCTCTATTCTCAGCAAGGTACTGAGAGCAGTTCCTCATCCAGTGCCTTACCTCGTTGTAGTGGAAACACTTTCCTTTGTCTGCAACGTGAGCGTTTCCTTTTCTCCTAGTGGTTTTCTTCTTCCCTTTCCCCTTGTTCTTCTTAATAGGAATACTCTACTATGTTACAAGTTTATCCCTTATGTCAATGGTGATATTGGAATATCCAACTTACTTACTTTTGTGCATCTACCACTTTTGTCTACCTCGAGCTGGATTAAGTTTCTTTTTCAATCAAATTGATGGTCTTGCTAGTTCATGTTTCCAACACTTGCACACAAAGTCAAAATCCCTTAAATCTCGCTAATGCCCTCAATGTTTTACGTCTTAACTAATGAAGCCTCAACATACCATATCAATAGTTCTCGAACATCTACTGTTACTAGTAACTCCATTTTAACTTATTCCTTCTCAACCTTCTATTTCGGTAACAGATTCTTGGGTTACAACAAAGTTCCATACCAATCACCTACATAAGCTAGCTTTCCATCTAGCACATATTGTCCTAAAGTTCCACATGATAATGAGGTATTATTCTTTTACACCAAAACCAATACCTTGTAACCCCTCTTATCAAGCCTTCAAACCATACTTAACTAGGAGTGTCGAACACATTAAATTTCTCTCTTTCCAAGAGAGTAAACTTTCTTGGATACTTTCCTCTCATTCACACTTATCTCTCACTAAGAATTTCCATCTTGTAGAATTCTTCTTTGGCAATTTGCATACTTTTAAACTCCAAAAGACTTTTGTTTCTTCAAATTTGCCTAACTTGGATCTTCTCACCACTATAAGGCTCTGGTTTTCGTCTAGGTATACTAGAATAATCCTTCAACCTAAACAAATAACACCTTACTTTATCCCCTTTAAGTCCAAGGTCATGTCCAACTATTTTAGCTTCCTTTAATAACATCAACTTAACTAAATATTCCAAAATAATTCTTCATATCATCACATATACTTTATCTACTCCATCAAGTCGTAGTATTATCCAAGTGATTATGACTTATGAATCCTTTCTAAATTCCTTCTCAAAATGTTGGGTTTTTAATATCTTAAACCTTTAATAAATCCATCATCTCTTCTTCTTGTCCTTCATATCCATAAAACAATTTTTAACCTTATTTTCGAGAAGGTGCCATGTGAAGGAATTTATTTATACTGTCTCCAATTACACCACAAAACATAACACTAGTCCTTAATTAATTCTTGTCAAGACAATTTTATTCCTGGGCTTAAACATATACATACCTTTATTTCTAAACTGTCATAACTCTACATAGTTTCATCAAACTTTAAGATCTTTAAACTGAGATATATGTATTTATTCGTTTCTAACATAATTTTCATGAGATAAACTAGTGTCAAGTGACCTCATAATTTATTTAATTTTTTTTCTCCTTTTGTAGTGTCGTACCTGATAGTCCTCTTATAATAACTTCTAACAAGTCACTGACCTAGCATTAGAACATAACTGGTGCATTTAAGCTAAACCAATATATTAATGCACAACTATCATAAAACTTGTAATTGATAAGACGTACCTGGTGATGACGAGGAATCCGTTTATGGGCCACAGGGATAATCTAGACTTACATAGTAAGTCAGTCTACAGAACCCAAAACATGGGCTCTGATACCAACTATAACGACCCGACCCCCTAGGACCTAGGTAAGGCCGTTACTAAAATAAATGCATGCAAAGAATTTAAAACGATGCTCAATTATTTGAAATAAATGCTAACTAAAACAAGAGAAGTTCAAAAGACATTTATTAAATGCAATTGTTAAAAACAATAATAGGGTACCCATAAATCATAAAGGTTAAAATACATATGAAAAACAATTCTTAATAATAAGTTTCAAACATCAAAACTAAACATTAAGGGAAACATGAAAAGAACTCTAAATCTCATGATGTGGAAGCGTAAAAACTAGTCCCAGTGACACGATCACGAATTCCGCTGCGCCATCGTTGGTGCATCTCTACACTCACTTGAAACATCAACATAAGAAAGAATGAGTATGAAATACTCAGTAAGTAACCTCGCCACTAGGGTCAGGCTAGACATCTATGTCCTCTAGATACCCACATATGGCATATAAACATATGGAACAACCAAGAGACTGAGTCCTATCCTATTGTAGTTAAGTATGCCCACAAAACTGGTGAATCCCGAAGGAAACACAAAACTAGTGAATCCCGAAGGAAACACAAACTGGTGAATTCCAAAGGAAACACAAACTGGTGAATCCCGAAGGAAACACAAACTAGTGAATCCCGAAGGAAACACGAACTGGTGAATGCCGAAGGAAACACGAACTGGTGAATCCCGAAGGAAACACAAACTGGTGAATCTCGAAGGAAACAAAAACTGGTGAATCCCGAGGGAAACACAAACTGATGAATCCCGAAGGAAACACAAACTGGTGAATCACGAAGGAAACACAAACTGGTGAATCCCGAAGGAAACACAACCTGGTGAGCATCTAACTAATCAATGAGAATATTCACACAGTCTTAACGTACTAAGATTCAACATTGTACGGTTCTAAAACATACATAAAAAGTCTTGATACCATGGCTTCATCACATACACATATTTTTTAATAACATATTATACATCATCTATGTATAACCTACATCATAAATCCACAAAATGCAAGTGTGCCTCAACACCAGCATATCAGACATCGACATATCAAAACACATACTATCACATACTAACGATCAAGTACTTAGGTGTGTATGTAAACAAATCAGAATTCGTGCCAGAACATACTTTGATTCAGATCATACTGTCAATCAATATGCAAACATTTACCATAACATACGCTTATCATGCTAGCATACAACTAAAGCCTGGCCCGTGGGCAATTCCAGTAGTAAGATTACTTACCTCAAATTTGGTCCCAAATTAACCCAAGTAATTAACCTTCTTACAACTTTTGGAAGACTTTGAATCCACCCTATAACATACATTACAAATATTAATTTAGCACCCCTAGTCCAAAAATAATAAATCCAAAGTTTTAAACTCATCTTTGGGGTCTAAAT
Source organism: Benincasa hispida (assembly GCF_027475165.1). NCBI lineage: Eukaryota > Viridiplantae > Streptophyta > Magnoliopsida > Cucurbitales > Cucurbitaceae > Benincasa > Benincasa hispida. Next base: position 24,784,533 of record NC_143483.1, read on the forward strand.
CCAATTAACCAAATTAAATCAAATGACCACAAATTTAACTTACCGAAGTCGCGGCTTGGTTAGAGGCCAGTTCCAAAGTTCTATTTATTTGTCCAAACTGAACCTAAATCAAAACCAAAGTATAATAACTAAATTTCCAACGATTACCCTTAATAAAAAAGGGAACCAAACCAACTACTCACCCAAAACTTACCAAAATTGACGGAACTTATAATCTTGTCGGTAGCACCCAAAAAACTTTAAAATGCCTCCAAACTTTTTATCTAAAATCCAAAATCACAATTAATCCAGTAATTAGGCCCATAATTGGTTGGTTATTCAAAACCTGAACCATAAATCCTCAAATTCCCAACAAAACTCACCCAAACTAGTAGATCCAATGAGTAGCGACGACATCCTGCTTGACGGTGGTGTCGGAGTGGAGTCGCACAACCTAGATAGCAGCGACTCGCAACCAGAGACAGCAAGCTACAGATTCGTGGGTCAGAGAGAGAGAGGCGGGCGTTTGAAGCTCATCATCGAGCGGTGCATCGCTGGTGGGAGTTGGATCCAGCTGAATGAGAAAGGGCGGTGCCGGGTCACGAAGGGCGAGGCGGCGCTTCAGATCTGGATTTTCCGGCAGAGTCGACACGAAGGTAGAGGGCAAGCGGCTGGATCTAGGCGGAGGAGGACGTCGGCGGCTCGAATCTGGTCGGGCTGAGAGCGGTGGACGTGCGACGAAGGAGTGGCTATGCAGAAGCTTTCACGACGAGCGGCGTTGGAGACCAGCTTGGGCTCGGGCGGCGGCAGTCTGGAAAGCTAGGCGACTGGCAGGATCTGGCCAGCCGGAACCCACGAACAACAACGATTGAACGGCTGAGAGGTACGGCGCAGTGAGGCTGCGTGGAAGCAGAAAACGGAGGGGTGGGGTAGGGGGGAGGCTCGCGTGATGGGGGTTCCTTTTTATTTAAAAGAAAATACTAATAATAATAATAATGATAATAAAAATAATTAAATAATAATAATAATAATAAAAGGGAAATAGTATAATTTTAATTAAATCCTTTCTTAACCCACTTTATACTATTTAATTCTTTTCCTTTTTCCAAAGATAATTAATTCCTGCCATAACTTTTCAAATTGAATAATTTTTGAATAAATTCCACGACAACACTTAAATCCTCGCACTTATACTTTAAATTCAAAATTCCAAACGTGCCCTTCAACTAAGGACAATTACTGAAGAGGGAAAAGTTTTACATTATTAATAAATAAATAAAAAGGTGTAGGATGTTACACTCAGGATTGAAGTCATGTTACCTATGGTCATCCTAGTGAAGTGAAGTCTCTGTCATGAACGGTGTTATATAACGAGACATTAACACTTCGTGGTCAAGTCTCATACAAACTATTTGTATAGGATGCCCTTGCTCGCATGTCCCCTACACAAATGATCAGGAACAGACCATTTTTGATAAGTATCAACACTTATGACCATTTCACAAAGCGGACCGCATCTGTAGCGTTCCCAGGATAAGGTTTCCCTTCTATATCCATATACTACAGACCATTTTGGTTATCACTTAAGACATGATCCACTTGTATGTCACCACATACATGCTTAAGTTACATACAGATAACCAGAGATTTTAGGTTTGTTGGTTTGTGATAAAGCAAATAAAACAAACAACTAAGCAAAATCAAGAAGTTAAGTAAAATAACATATATTATACATCACAACCATTCGTACAAACTATTTACAAACTATAAGACACGAGATGTTAGGGTATCAACCCCAACATAATTGACACGAAGTGAATAATGAATTTCAATCGTGAACTCCTACAGACGTAAGAGCCAATAATAATGATATCACATATGTTTATTAATCTTCCATTAAAGTGTTATAACATATCATATACGTTATTTGATTTTCACTAAAGTGTATTAATAGCATATCATATATGTTATTAAACTCCCATTGAAGTGTTCTAATGATTAAATAGGGTATATATTTCTTAGCTTTGTTTCAGCTAATTAAACAACCTAAGTCTAGGTGTTTATTCAAGTATAAAGTTTATAATTGGATTTAGCCTACGATGTCTAGGTGATAAACCAGTTTTAAAACCTCACACTGCTCACATATTGCTCATAAAACTGGTTAACAACGCTTAATAATTCAACTATAATCCCCAATTAGAAGGTATTCGGTAGACCGTCAACTTAAATACCTCCAGCCTTTGACAGGATTATGTACCAGTTGAGTTTGTAACCCGAATTTTACAAGTTTAACGATATTTTAACTATTAAAACGAGTGGTTAACTTATGTGAGCATGCAACTGTTCTTTGTTATGGATTTTAAATGGCTAACCCAATTTTATAATAGCTTACAAAATTTTAGATATGCTAAACATCCACAACATACATCAAAGACATTCAATATTTAATATAACATTTATATTAAATAAAAAAAATCCTAAACATGCATACTATATATTATAACATTTTATAACATACTTTCAATGAATGTAACATGCTTCCTATGGTGGGATTTTAAATCTACATGGCATAATATATGCACATACAAGATTTATTTAATTATAATATACATCACATGCATAAATAATTAAACACATACTGATATGGTTTTAGTTTTGGCATTTTCAAACAAACAAAGGCCTAGTTATTACAAAAACAAACAATTCCAAATGCTTTCGAACCGCTCCAAACCGGATCCAAATAGCTTGAATCAGATGTGAACCACTTGAATCGGACCAATTAAAACCCTTTTGAAGCAGACCCGATCGATTTTAAAGAAAATCAGTCAAATCGGTCAATCCTCAATGGTCCTTGGTCAATCAACGGGTCAAACTCGTCAAGCTGGTTAAAAATCTCGCTGCTCATTGAAATCTCGCTCGAACTCGATCTCTCGCTGAAAATAGGTTCAAGAATCTTGCTCAAACTCGATCTCTCGCCCCTCTCTCAAAATCTCGCTCGAACTCGATCTCTCGCACGAAATTCCATTAGAATCTCGCTCGAACTAGAAACCTCGCTCAAACTTGATAAAAAATCTCTCGCTTGAAATTTCATTAGTATATCAACATGCAATGGAAGCAACATGGATCAATAAGCATTCTAATTCATCAATTTTGGCTATAAATGAAGCATGCTCATACAATAATAAGAGGGTTTCAAGTCATACCTTTGTAGAACCTTTAGAATCTCGAACTCAGTTGCAAATTTTCTCCAAATCTCAATGTAAACCACCTCAAGATCTTCCGTACTGTTCTCTTGGAGCTTTAAATTGAGTTGTGGGACTCAAAACAAGCTTGAATGAAGGGAATTTGGAGAAGAACACATTGCTGCACCCACTTGAAAAACACCTTCTTCAACTCAAATTTTTCAGCAAAAACTCAACTGATGCATGCTTCATTTTCACATCAATCTTCTCTATATATTGTAGGGCTATAATGCAAAGAAGAAGCTTGCATGAGGTGCAGCTCATGCTTAGAGAATTGAAGAAAACTCAAGTGGGATTGTTGTGAGGTACTTGGTTAGGTGAGTGGAGAAATCCAACATTTTCCATTTTGTGTTTTTTCCAATTTTGATTTCAATTTTGTTCTTATATATTTATTTCCAAAATCAATTTAGTTTTCAAAATTAAAACTTTATTAATTTTACAAAATTAATTTCACAAATTAATTTTCTAATAAAATTAATAGCAAATAATTAATTAAACAATTTAATTAAATCTAATTAATTTAATATCAAATTTAATTAATTCATAGTTGTTCGTAATGATGGCTAGGTCAAATGTCTGTTTTATCCCCGAGATTACCTTTTGTTCATTAAGTACCATTGATCCTCTAATGAACAATTGGTTTGTGATCCAATCAACAAACCGAGTCCTTCTCGGGCCAATGAGAGGGTGGGGCTCCTTGTACAAGACTTGGGGTCAGTACTTAACGAAACAACCTCTCTACTATATCTGAAAACATGTAGGAGTGAATTCCATCTTGTACCCTATGTTTCCAGCTATCTACCCGGTCTTACCCTTCAAATGGAGGTTTATTGGGCCGGCGCTATTGAGCCAACTCTCATCTATGCAAATATAAGGATGATTCTGAATAAACAGAAGTTCATAGTTAACTTAGGATTAAGGTCAAGTTACCTAGGTCATCGTTTTGAAATAGCCAATTTTAAACAGTTAACAGTATGTCACATATTTTATAGATAAAGAATAAAATATCACGTATTTTATTAAATACAAAATGAGTTTGTTCATATAATGTTTACAAACTATAGGACCTTACAAGATTTAGGGAACCAAACCCAACAACTGATTCCTTACTTAGAATAGCAGGAAAAATATTTTGCAGGCGTCTTTGTTAATGAGAGATCGATTGCAAAGAAGAATGAAGACCTAGAAAAGGTTTGAAGAAGTATTCTTCGAAGGTAATCTTTCACATACCTGTGTTTTTCTTCTGCTTAACCATGTATGTCTTTTTTTTTTTTTATTGTTTTCAAATCAAAATTAATAACAAAGTGATTGCTTGTTTTCGCTGCAGTATTTCATCCTTTTAGTAGAATTGGTGATAGATATAAAGTTGGACTGAGATATAAGGAATTGAAGGGATGTGAGATCAAACAATCTTCTCACCTTGTGACCTGTACTAATAATTTTTCCCGTGTGTGGATCTTGAACTTTGCAACGATTAAGAGAAAAACAAATAGTTAGGCAAGATCACATAATTGATTGACAAAGGCAAGATTGAAATTCAAATTATGGAAATGGTAGGTATTTGAAAGATATAATGTGGGTGAGACAGTTGTACCAAGGGGTAGTGACATGGCCGAAACAGAAGAAGATAGAAGCAAAATGTCAGATGTCATATGATTGCAACAATTAGAATCAAGAAGTCGAAAATTACTTGGTGTGACTACAATGGTAGAAGAGTTGGAGTACATTACCTGCCTAAGGAAATATATAACGTTACTGATTGGGAACTTAAGAAGAGAAGATTCAGTGAAAGTGGAGGCAACAACAACAATAGATGGTAAACTAGGTTAAGATAAGTTTCTTGGTTTAGTGGATCTATCCAAAGATAAAGGTGGTTGATTAGGATAAATTTCCAAAATATGGCCTCACTTATGGCAATATTTGCACCCAATGGTAGGAAAATTAGCAAATTTATACTCGTGTAGTTTACAATTCGTGCAAATGTGAAATTCATAGACTTATTTCATAAGAACCATTGAAGAAATAGTTGAAACAAGTGAACCGACTAAATAGGCAAACCAAATCAAGTGAACTTAATCGAACCAAGTTTGTGAAATTGAGCCAAACCAAGACTAAATAAATTGGATTCCAACACAAGGTGAATTTCCACAAAAAGCATGGTCTCCAGGCAAAATTTGATGATAGCAACGAGGTATAGCCGAAATTGAGATGCCAGGAAGGGTTTTAGATGTCTAAGAGGAGGCATGTCTGGTCGACTTGGTTAGCAGTTTGCGAGAGATCTTATATGAGATCTACGAATTTGTAAACAGATAACGGTTGATACATGAAAAGTTTTCGAGGCTTTCTATGAATCAAATAATATTTATATTCTTGATCCTGGACTTCATCTAACAAGTAGTCTTAGTAGGAAGACCGGATCGAACCATAGAGAGCTAAGAGAAAAATTCTCTAAGTTAAATTGGTCTTTGAAAAGCATTAAAAACAGGGGGTGTTGAGTTTGAGTTGACCGGAAAACTAAATTACAGGAAATTAAAGTGTAGTAAAGTAAAATAGATGGAGAGAGAGAAATCACTACACAAAATACCTTCACCAATTAAGAGATTATGAGGCTATCTAAGGATTAATTCATTGATTAATTATGCAAAGATTCATGGGTTATCTAATTACTGAGCCTAATCATTTGTTTGGAAAAGCTAGACAGGCTCCCTAAGGAAAATCAACGTAGATGTCAATTCCTAAATCAACTAAGTATTATCACGCCAACCTACTTACTTAGCTAATCACAGAATTAATTAGAAAATCATATCAAATTGGCTAATCCTAACCTAATGTATTTTCATTTCCTAGGTTTTTTTTATCTTTCATTACTAGGTGATCTATGAAAAGCTAGCAATTGAACCATAAGTATAATTAAAACCTATTGCTACTCAAATTAAAATGTCAAGGTTACAATTACAATGTATAGTGTGGGGAACGAACATACACGTATCAATCACTAAGCTGTTAATTTAACTTACTTATCATGCTCGTCCTAAAAGATCAATCAAGGAATATAAAACAAGAAGAAATAGAGAACTCAAGAACAATTGATGATAACTTCATTAAATCATAGAAAATCACCCAATAAATCTCAAAATCGACGTTTGGACCTTTAGTCGTTCATCAATACATGAATCCTGACGCCAAAATAAAAATTACAAAGCAAAATATGAAGAAATCCCATGTGCTTTGCCCAAGAATGGACACAACCAAGCCTAGTGCTCTGTAAATTGCCTAACTTCTCCTCCCCTTTGAACCAAAATCGAAGATGTATATATATATAAAACCAAGAATGGCCAAAACCAAGTCTAGCTCTCCCTGCCTTCACGTGCCCTCGGATGGAGCACTTGTCACAACACCGAGGTAGTGCTACGACGTGCTTTCATCTTTTGTCAAACTCCAGAGTGTCGCAGTGATCGACCTTTGTGCAACTACTAGAAATAGCGTCATCCATGGCGCTTGGTAGTGCCACTGTGCCAAGCTTCCTAGTGGCATTTTGGTCATTTTCTCCCTCATTGAAGTCCAGTTGCTCTATTTAGCTCCTAATAGTTCTAAATTAACCCCAGCAACTCAGAACGCTCTGTAATGCATGAATTACTCGAAATCCTATAAATACAAATATATAAACACATTATACATCATAAATGACCGAGATTAGAGGCTCTAAGATAATACATTTTAGGTGCTATCCACAGTACTGCACATATCTGATTGGCGGCAGCAATTAAATGGAGAGTATGTGCACGCAGGTCTGACCAATTGATAATCAGTGGGGAACAGATTCGATCGGTGACAAAGATTTTGTCAGACCCCAACGAATAGCATTCAATCTGGAACGACTTTAGCAGTAGGTTTCCCCTGAAGGTGGCGATGGATCTAGAAAAGAAAGACTACAAATCTACAAAGGTTGGCCGACAGCTTGCGTTGGAGGATCTGGGCGCTGGAATGTTGGAACGGAGCTGGGCAGAGGTAGAGTTGGGTGCGAAGCAAGAACGACGACGGAAGCTGGAGCAACGACAGAGATGACTAAAATGAAACCATAATTGCTTTTATATGATATTGATGTTTACATGGTTTAGCTAGCAAATTAACACATAATGTATTTTAACATTGGGTTTACCTTGAAATGTTACTTACGAAATGAAAAACATGCGTTATATACAATAGTACAATACCCCCATTTACACATTTTACAAGCAAATGCCAACTTTTCAGCACCATACTTTCACATATTCATCATAAAATAAATTCCCCATTCATTCAAGACCCCCTTTTCAAAGAAACTCGATCAACAGTGATGCAATTCCTATTGCAGTATTGTCAAATTGTGAATCATTCAAGTCGATCATTCTGAATTCGTCGTGTTCCTCATCACTTTTATGCATTGTTAATCTCTTACAATCTCCCTCAGAAACAGAGCTACTCTGTTCTTTTTCCTTTTCTTTTCCTTTTCTCTTCCTCGTGATTGGGGCCTCTTCTGATGTCTCTGAAGACGTTAAAGAGCTTTCAATGGAACACATTCTTCTTCCCACTCTTTCAAAACCTTTGAAATTAAGTTCTGTTGAGTCAGTCAATTCTGATATAGAAGAGCTCTGACAACCAGAGCTCACCATTGAAGCCAATTGAGAGAGCTCTGCTTTTGCCTCTTCAAGTGCTTCAGAACAACATCCGTACCCTGCAATCGTCTCTTGTGCTTTTCTTAATACTGTCTTTAAATACTTCCCTTGTGCTTCGATTCTCAGCTGCAAATGCCTTTGTACCTCTATTTGTTCTTGCAGTTTCTTCTGTACTTCTAATTGCATTTGTAGAGCTTCTGATATCTTCATGTTCCTTCAATTACCAACCCAAAATAACGAAAAACATAAGATTATTTTGAAACCCAATTCCTCTTTTGGGTGAAACAAAAAGCAAAATCTAAGCCATTTGAAGTGGAAATTCAAAACAGTGGATGGCGTTTTTACTCTGTTTCGTTATGATTTTGAATCCTATCCTTGTTTTCTTCCTCCCCATCAAAATGCCCACCTTTTCTCTGCATCTCTTTGAAGTCAATATCAAAGAAGAAAAAAAAAAAAATTAAAAAGAGAGAGAGGTTAATAATCAGAAGGGAAAACTAAGGGTTAAATGAAGTGTAATGTAATTATAATTAACCTTGAAGCTTGAGATGGGCATTGGTTTCAGATTGCTGGCTTTTACCCAACCTGTATTTCTGATCGAAAATAAACAATATGAGGGATTTTATAACTATATGATATGATACATAATAGAAATTGATTGAAAGGAAAAACCTGTAAATGGCTCTTGAGATGGTAAAGACTAAGGCCAGTGATTCCCATCACTCTCATCAAACTCTTAGGTGTGGCCTCTGCAATCATTTATATACAAAAAAGTTTAAATTAATGAAACAGAAATTAAAAAGAAAAAAAATGAAATGATGTTGATTAAATAGAATAGGAAAAAGAAAAACTGAACTATCTGCTCCACCAAGATGATTGACAGCCTCAACAAATCTTTCATGAAGCTCAGGAGTCCATTTAAGCCTCGGTTTTGCATCAGTAGACAAAACCAAGTTCATGTGCTGATGATTCTGCATAATTATGGTCTTTTTTGTTGGTGTTTAGGTAATAAAAGAAGAAGAAGAAGAAGAAGAAGAAGAAGAAGGGATTTTGTGGGTTATTTAAAAAAGAAAAAAGAATAATAATAATAATAATAATAATAATTCAATTTGATGATAATTTCTTTGAATATCCTTACAAGGAAGCCTGTGTTTGGTTTGTAGTCCTCTTTATATGATCATAAAAAAAAAAGGTAAAAATAAAATGAAGAATTTTTAATATTTTGGTTGTTGCAATGTCCGATGTTCTCACTCCATATCTGGAGGAGACATTGTGGGGTAATGTTATGTTGGAAGGGAATATATGCTCATGAGCTGTGACTTTTTTTCTTTCTATTTTATTTCTTCCTAATTATATTACGTTCATACCAACTTTTCTTTTCATTTTAGGTCATTACACTACACACCACTTTTAGTATACAATAATCGTAAATATAGTTAAATCTACTAGAGATATCATTAGTCTTATTACTAATAGATGCGAAGTTGTCAAAAATAGCTTACAAACCTAACATACTTTTTGAAAAATCGTAAAAATAGTTTTTCTCGATCTATCTCCCATAGAGAATTAGTTAAAAATCATCTTTTTCTAACTTATCGGTCGTTTTGGGTCTTGTCAGTACATGTTGATTACACACGAGATTTGCTAATTTTTTTATGTAATCTCCCCAAATCTTATATTTTTTTTCAAATTTTCTCTATACTCGGTTATGTTTACTAAATATTATATCAAATTATTACTTACTTTTTCAAATCTTTAGCATAAATTATGTTTTCAAAATTATATGAATTTCCAAATTTGCAAATGGATTTTCCAATTATCAATAAATTGATTCAACATTTTTAAATTTTTTGAAAATGTCAAAATTTTTGAAAATTTGGATAAGATTTGGGAATATAAAATCTCAGTGTTAATCTTGATTGAGATTTCACCAAGAAAACTCAAATATATGGATATCAATGTTAATTATGCTCGAAATTTCACAAAGAAATCTCAAATATATAGAATCTCGGTGTTATTTTGCTCGAGATTAGCACCGAGATGTACATAATCTTGGTATATAATCTAGCGATATGTACCGAAAAAATCCCAAACAATTGATAAGTAAGAAAAAGTTGATTTTTTTAAAACTAAAATTTCGTGGTCAATCTCGCCCGAGATGGACCGAGAAAAACTATTTTTACAAGTTTTAAAAAAAGATGCTAGTTTTGTAAAGTAAAAACTTAAACGTGTTATTTTTGACAATTCTCCATGATAGATACAGCTAATAAGAGCCTATATTAGTGATACTGTCTATAACGATAGATTCAGAGAGTTAGATTTAAGGTACATCTGCAAATTCTATTTTGCATTGTGATATATCTGTTAACACATTAAATTTAATTGTTATATTTGCAAGCATCACGTTATCTTATTTTATTGGAATGGTTTTATTCTTCTTTGACTTGAAAGAATGAGAGAATCTAAAGAAAAAAAAAAAGACACAAAAGCAAGATAGAGAGATGGAAGGGGGAGAGAGTCTTAAAAGGAGAGAAAAGATGGGAAAAAAAAAGTGTAAGGTTTGTTTTTATCTTGCTGTTTTCCTCTCTATTGATTCCCATTTGGGCTTTTAGTAAGCCCCACCAAAAACAAAAAAGCCATCATCAAATCACTTTGTTAATGCTCTTTGAGAAATAATTTTGATTTGCCATTATGGATATTTCTTTTCCTGATTGAAAGAGGAACCTAAATGGCTCTTTCTTTTCTTCTTTTCCTTTCTTTCTCTTTACATAATTTTTGCTTTCTTTTCTTCTTTTTTCTTCAGTGTATGGTGTGGTTGGCAGATTCTTTTTGTTCTTTCCAAAGGATGAAGGAATCAAAGAATCTAACCCTTAGATTTCAAAAGCCATCTTCACTAAAGAAAAACTTATCCTTTTCTTTTCCATATTCAACCAAAAACAGAATTATACTAACTAATCCATACACCTCCTTACCAAATTCAATTTGATTCCTTCGTCTTTTTTCATTTTCGTATTATCTTAACCAAACTATGAGGTCAAATGTTTGAATCATTCTGTTGAACTGACCTAAAAACAGAAAGAAAAAAAGATCATTTCTAAAAAGCTAGTGTCACTTGTAAATTTAACTTTATCCGAAATTAATTGAATAGAATTGTTATGAGGTGGTTTGTAAAAGTCGTCGTTCTTTGTGTGTACAAATACGTAAATTTACGAGTCTTTGATTGTTTTGTTCTAAGAACAAATTATTCCTAAAAAATGTAATAAAATAAATAAAACCATATTATCACTTGACTGACCTCACCGAATTATTGGAATTGCTAACTTTAAAGTACATTCACATTTTTTTCTTTAGTTCAACGACACATTATATTGCGTTAAACTAGCAAGGGTGTTTCTAAGTTTCCGGATGTGAATTTATCAATTTCTAAAGCAAACTTTTATTTTTATAAAGGGTTTGGTTTTTTGTTTTTGTTTTTAAAAGTGAAATATATTTCATCCACATTTTTTATAATAATTTGTATCTTTCTGTATAATGGTTGAATTCTTAGCTAAATTTCATAAACAAAACAATTTTTTGAAAGTTACTTTTTTTAGTTCTCAAAATTTGTCTTGGTTTTTTAAACCATTGGTGAAAAGTAGAGAAGAAAGGAATAAATTTGGAGGTGAAAGTAGTGTTCCACACTTAATTTTCAAAAACAAAGACAAAAAACAAAATGGTTACAAAATGGAATCTAAATTATTTTGTAAAATTACATAAATGTTGTAATTTTTATACCTTAAACTTTAAAAAGTATTAACAATATTTACTGTATGGATTAGTTTAGTCCAAAAAATCCTAAGAAAATTATTGTGCTAATTCTAATTACATCCTCAAACTTTCAGTTATGTTTTTATTTTCACAATATTTGTTATTACTACAATTTTTTCAATTAGTTTTCATCTCAGATTATTTTAGATTTCTTAAGCCCTATTTAGAAACTATATGATTTTTTAATTTTTGCTATTGAAAATTAAGCCTATAAACTTCATTTCTATTCATTTCTATGTTTTGTAGTTTACATTTTAGGAGTGTTTTCAAAATCAAAACCAAATTTTAAAAAATTCAAAAAATATTTTTCAAAAACTTGTTTTTGTTTTTGAAAATTGGCTAACAATTCAAGTGTTAGGAAATATGAAAACTATAAATATAAGATTTTTTTTTCTTTTTTTTTTTTGCAAAGGTTTTGTAATTAAAGTGTAGGATGAGAGAATCAAACATCTGATCTTGAAATCGATAGTACGAATACTATGTCAATTGAGCTAAGCTCATGTTAACTATGAGTATAAGAAATCGATATATATAAAATCGAATGGTAATCAAATTAGGAACCTTATCCCTTCAAGATTCTCTTTTCTTCATACACGTACTTGATTATTAAGTTTTATGCTCCATTTCTCATGTTTTTAATTTATTCACTGCGAATTTGCGAATTTTTCTATACCAATTTTGACTCACAATCATTTGTGTATATTTAAGTAACAAGAATACATGCGGCGTTTATTCAATGAATAAATGCACATATATTCACTACTTCATGTATATTTTTTCCATTTGGTACTTAATTTGGGATCAATGTAGTATGCACTATTTTTTCAATAAGAATATCAAGATTTTTAAACAATCACAATATACTAGATATATTGTATTACTCCCAAATAGTTTTTCTAGTTTAGTACAATAAAGTTATATAGTATCTTTTTTTTTTTTTTTTCCTTTTTGATAAGGGGATATTTACATGAGTTTGCTTTGATATCGTATTCATGGATTGAATAATCCTAGTCGTTTGCTTTCTGTTCATAGAATGCATACAACTTAGATGTTGGTTGGTCAATTCAATGAACTTATACGAATTAGCAATTTTTTATCCCTCTAATCCCATTCTTGATCCACTATGGAGAAAACGTACGTTTGTTATACTCTTCATGACTCATTTAGGATTAGCCAATTGATGGAAGGTTGGAGTATCACTGGAGGGTCTATAACGAATCTGAATATTTAAAGTTACAAAGGCGTGGATGGAGCACATACTGTGTTTTTCAGGATTGTGCTTCTTAGTAACTATCTGACATTGGATGTATTAGGATGTAGAAATATCTTATGATGACGTTCAGGCTAAAAACCTTCTTTGGATTTGCCTAAGATTTTTGGAATTAATTTATTTTTCTCATCGATTAGGTTGCTATGGTTTTGGTGCATTTCATGTAACGGATTGTATAGTCTGGTAATGTAAGTATTTGATCTTTATGAATTAATAAAAAAGGTACAAACCGTAAATCCTGCATGAGGTGTCGAAGAGTCTGATCCTTTTGTTCATGGTGGAATAGTCCCGCATCAGATTGCAACAAGGCATAGATTAACATGCATACACCGTTTATTCAACTAGGATGATGTTTACAAATAATGTATGTCATATATACGAAGTATTTTGATGTATATATGTACACACACAGTTGACCTTTTTACATTTATTCCTACCACTTAATTTATTAAATTCTTAAAAATTAAATCAGGTAAATGAAGCAATTAATCATGTAATTCAAAGGTTTCTTTACGGGAAACTATTCGTTTTAAAAAATTTAGTTAACGACTATGTTGATGCGAAAACCCGACTAGGAAAAAACACATAACTTTGTAGGGAGAATGATTCGGAGTTTACCTTTTTTCTCTTACAATTACGATGAGATAAATTTTTCCTTATCGTGCCTACACTACGATTAGATCTAATTAGCTCAATGATTAAATGGCCTTGAATTTATTCCGAGTCTAAGTCCAACCTCTTTTTTTGAGCGTTTGAGATATTTCTTTAGATCCAATTCTCACTCTACAATAGATGAGATGATATTCAGAGTGGCTATTATTCTTATGCGTAAATAATAACGAAATAAGATATATTAGAAAATATAAATCATTATGAAGGTTTATATCGTTAAACCATGGTAATTAATATTTTGGGAAATTATTTCAAATGGTAAAACTATTGATAATATTTACAAGATATTGCAAAATTTTAGAACTATCAATGATAGACGTTGATAGACACTGATAGACTTCTATCAATGTCTACCAATGTTACTGATAGACATTGATATATCAATGCCTATCATTGATAGTTCTAAAATACTGTTATATTTTGTAAATATTTTGGTTCATTTTTCTATATTTGAAAACATCCCTAATATTTTTCTCCCTACAATTTTTTAGAGCTATTTTAAAATATAGAAAATTGTTATTGTTGAAGGAGAAATTTTGGACCAATCACAAATAGCCATGTCATTTATCAAATTAATGACCAAATCATCAAAATTTGGGACTAATTAGGAGTTGACATGTGTTCCAAATTGAAATTGAAGATAAGTTCTGATGATGCCTTGTGTTTTCATCATGACCGTTGAATCAGATAAAATTAATTTGGTTCAATTTAATATTATTATTTGGGTTCAAGTCTTTAAGCCCAAAAATAGGTTGAATATGATCCAAATGTCAAATCAGACCTAAATCAAACTAATTGGGCCCAAAGGCCAGGCCCGTGATCAACAAGCCCAAATTCAACTAATTGGGCCCAAGAGTCAGGCTTACAAATCAATCAAGCCCAAATCCAATTAATTGGGCTCAAAACCAGGCCCATGGGTCAACCAAGCCCAAGCTCATGAAGCACACCAGAGAGCTCTATAAATAGAGTAGTTATTTCCATTTGTGGGGGCAGCAATTCTACGCTCCAAAGAGCTTAGAGGGAATTCTCTTCAATCAAAAGACTCATTGACTCCTGAAGCTGACCATGCTTGAAGACTGAAGTCCTTTGAAAATACAAACATTCTTATCACAATTGAAGACCGAAGTCCTTTGAAGATACAAGCATTCTTCCAAGACTCCAAGCTCAGGAACATTCACACGCTCCACTTTTATACATCAAACATATGCATTCAGAAGATCAAGTACTAGAGATCGAACCATATCACATCAAATCAACATCAACATCAACATCAACTCAAGTTCAACTCCACGAAACAAGTTTGTCCGAAAGCCTTGTGTGAACACTAACCCTCCAAGAAAATCATCAAGCCCAAAGGTCGATCATCCAAGAAGATCAAAAAGTCTAAAGGCCGATTATCCAAGAAGATCAACAAGGCCAAAGGTCGATCATCCAAGAAGATCAACAAGCCCAAAAGTCCATCATCTAAGAAAGTCAACAAGTCCAAAGGTCGATCATCCACGAAGATCAACCAGCTTAAATATTAAAGTTTATTTTGAATGCGTCAAAGAATATTATATTAGAGATTGTACTTGCTATATTGAAATCAATAAAAATACAAAGTTCAAATTCTACAAATTAAGTTTCTCATTGAAACCTCGTGTGAACAAATTGGCATGCCTAGTGGGACATCTCTACCTCTCATCTCTCTCTCTCGTCATTCAAGTCAACAAGTCGACAAATGGTATTAAAGAAAGTCGCATCTGAAGCTACTGTCGCAAATGACACTTACCCTAGACCTGCCACCCATAGCCATTCAAAAGAGATCATGTAGAAACAAGAACAAGGTTTTGTCATCATAAAGAAAATTTCAGAACAACTAATGGAATCTCTTAAAGGCGAGATCTTCATCAGAGAAAATCCTTTTGTTTGACAACTATGCTCCTACTTCTGATGAATTAGAGAAAGAATCACACTTTGAAGTAGTGTCTGTGATGATGGCAGACATGATGGCTGAGTTGGCCATGGCGGAGATGGAGAGAAAGATAAATATCCTAATGAAAGTTGTAGAAGAGCGAGATCATGAAATCGCTACTTTCAGAAATCAAATATAGGCTCGAGAAACTACTAAGTCAAGTCATTCTCCAACTACAAAAGCCAATGATAAAGGAAAGATTGTCTTGCAGGAAAACCAGCCGCAATAATCTACCTTTGTTGCCACCTTGTCAGATTAACAGCTACAGGATATAATTACAAACTCCATAAAGGCTCAGTATGGAGGACCATCTCAATCATCCTTTATGTACTCCAAGCCATACACCAAGAGAATTGACAACCTGAGAATGCCAGCTCGGTATCTCTCTCCAAAGTTCCAACAGTTTGATGGAAAGAGCAATCATAAACAACATGTTGCTCACTTCATTGAAACTTGCGAAAATGCAGTAACTAGAGGAAACTAGCTAGTCAAATAGTTCGTCCGTACCTTGAAAGGAAACACTTTCGATTGGTATATAGATCTAGAGCTGGAAGCGATTGACAGCTGGGAATAGTTGGAAAGAGAGTTCCTCAACCTCTTCTATAGCACGAGGCGCACCATTAGCATGATGAAGCTGACGAACACAAAACAACGGAAGGGAAAGTCGGTCATCGACTACATCAATCGATGGAGAGCTCTGAGTCTGAATTGCAAAGATAGACTCACTGAATTATCTGCAGTGGAGATGTGCCCCCAAGACATGCACTAGGAACTTCTCTACATTCTACAAGGAATAAAGCCTCGTACATTTTGAAGAGTTGGCAGCACGCACTCATGATATGAAGCTGAGCATCGCCAACAGGGGAACTAAAGAATTCTTAGTCCCTAAAGAGAGAAAGGATAATGAAGAAATTAAGGGCACTGAAGAGATCATGAGTAGTGCCACAAAAGAATCTATAGTCGTTTATGTGACCCTACTGAAATTTTCCTCCAATGGAAAACAAACAAAATTTGATAGAAGACATAATGAGGGTGAGAAGCATTGTCCAACTCTTAAAGAAAGACAAGAGAAGGTTTATCCATTCCTTGACTCTGATGTGAAGAAACTCTAATGGGAGAGAACCTTGAGTGGAAGCGGATCGACCAAATTCCATTTTCATTGAATACAAAGTTTACAGTAAACAAGTAACAAGATATGCATTTAATTCTTAATTAAAACATGCTAAAGAAATGATTAAAGAGTTTCAAGAAACCTCACCTTTGAAGACCATTTTTCATGTTTTTTCCTCGAACAAATCATGAACTCCTTGAAGACCTTCTTCAGGATTAACCTCGAATAAAACCGGACACTACCATAAAAGTTACCTTAGTATTCTCAGGGTGAGAACCCAAGAATGGTGGGCTCCGACTATTTTGGTTAAGAAGGAAAACTTAATGAAGAGGAGGAAGATTGAAAACTCTAAAAAACCCAAGATAAAACACACAGAATACTTCTGTATTTTACTTTCTCAATCGTCCAACCAACAGTATAAAAGAAGAAGAAAAAATTTTCTTTTTATTCTCCTTGCCATAAATTAACCACCACCCACTAATATGAGTGGAGAGGAAAGATGGGGAAATGAGTTGTAACTCCTTTCCTTATTATTAAATAATAATAATAATAATAATATAAACATAAATACGATAACTAACTTATCATATTATATATATATTAAATTATATGTTATATCAAATATAATATATAACCTATAGTTTTAATATTGTATCACATACAATATAAACTATAGTTTCTTTTCTCTTTTAAATATGGCACTTAATATACATCTTATTTATATTAAATTTAACAACTATGAATCCAATTGATAACAACTATATTTGAATCTCATTCAAATACTCATTTCCTCCCATTAAGCTATAATGTATCAAATACATTATGACAATTATATCACATATAATTGAAACAACTTAATTATATCATATATAATTAAATCCCTCTATTAATTTGAACAATTCAAATAAATCCAAAAACTGATTCTCAACTAAATCCTATTGAGCAACCAAGGAGACCTCATGGACCTGTAGCTTGAAACTCCAACGGTACATGAATAATTAATTAAACTCTTTAATTACATTATTCACCATCTGTTAATTGTCGGACACTCTACTAAAGATCAACAATTGAACTCTTCACAATATAGATATATTTCTGTGTCCAATGGATATAACCAATCAACAGTACAATGACTCTTTACAAATTGCTTGTAAGTACAGTTAGGCCAAATTACCATTTTGCCCCTGTAGTTACATCTAACTCCTTAAGTACCACTGATCCCTCTAATGAACAATAGATCATAGTCCAACTATGACTAAACCCCTCTCGAACCAGGAGAGGGTGTGGCGCCACATTGTGCAAGACCTAGAATCAGCTCTTAAGGGAACAATTTATCTACTTACCCCTTCCTCGGGGAAGGAGTGAATTTCATCTTATATAGTTGTGTTCCTAGCTCCTCAATTAGACAAATCCCCAAAATGGTAGGCTTGTTGAGTCGGTGATCTGGCCACTCTCACCCATAAATCAAAGGACTGCCCTCATAAGCAAGAGTTCATAACTCTCTCGGGATTTAGGTCATGTTACCTATGGTCATCCTGGTGAAATATAAGTCTCTATTATGAACGGTGTTATATAATGAGACTAAACATTTCGTGGTCCGGTCTTATACAAACTCCTTTGTATAGAATATCCCTGCTTGCATGTCTATACATGAATGAATAGGATCAGATTATTTGTAACACTTTACAATAATTGTAACACCTACAAAGTAGGCCATACTCATAGTGTTATCAAGATAAGGTTCCCTGCCTTATCCATCTACTCAAAATCATTTAGGTTATCACTTAAACATGATCCACCCGTATGTCTCTACATACATGTTTAAGTTACAAAAATAACCTTGGATGTTAGTTTATTGGTTTGTGGTTAATGTAACTAAAATATCAAATATTTTATAGACAATGAATAAAATATCATATATTTTATTAAATACACAATGAGTTTGTTCAACAATGTTTACAAACTATAGAACCCTACGAGATTTAGGGCATCAACCCCAACATGATGTGGCAGACATGCTGGAGCAACTGCTAAAGAAGCAACTTATTCAGCTGTCAAAATGCAAGCGTTCGGAACAAGCAGAAAATGTAGATGATCCTAAATACTGAAAGTATCATCAGGTTCTTAGTCATTCAGTTGAAAGGTGCTTCGTGCTGAAGGAGCTTATTCTAAATTTAGCTCGTGAAAAGAAGATTGACCTAGATCTTGATGAAGTAGCTCAAAAAAATCACGCCACAGTAGTGACAACTTCAAGTGTTTCAACATCGTTTTTGTCTTATGATAAAAAAAAAAGCATGATCCAGTTTGGAATCTTTTAGTCTATAGTTGTTCGGTTCCAACAAGAGATTCAAACAACAGACTCCCGGAAGAAAGATGAGTCTGTTGAAGATAACGACAAAGGGTGGATCTCGTGACTCATTGAAAGAGAAGACAACCACTAAAATAGAGTTGTGTTCCTATCGAAGCTATAGAAGAAGGAACAAGACTCATAAAAAGAAATGTAAAAAGATGGCATGGAAGCCTAAGCCTGCTAAATAAGAAGACAAGGACTTCCCTCAATTTCGACGGCCGGTAACTTTAGCAGGGTTTCTCTCAAGAAGCTTTCTTAATAATCATCCAAAGGAAGTATCAGAAGTTATTGCATGTCATGCTGTCAGAATAGCAGAAGTCGGCAATAGTCATATAACTACTGAAGAAGTCAATGATTCAGAGGAAATCATCCAAAGGTCTTCGATCGTATTATGCCTTCAAGTCGGTGCTCGATCTTCAGTCTTTCAAAGATTTCAAAGTATGCCATGTAGGAGAAGAGAACCAATGTCCACCAACTACTTCTACTCAAACTTCGGTCTTCAAAAGGCTAAGTATATCCACATCAAAGAAAGATTGACCTTCAACATCTTGTTTTGATCGTCTCAAGACAACAAACGATTAACCTAAAGGAAGGATGAAAATCTTGAAGGCAACATCATTTCATGATGAAAACAATGGCGAAACGATTCACAATCGTGTTCCTTCACGTGTGAAGAGGAAGTTGTCTGTTGATATAAATATCGAAGGTTCCTTTATGGTGAAGCTAAAGCTCATCATATTGAAAAATCCTACAAATGAAAAGAATGATCAAAGCCATGATGAAATAAGAGCTTCTGAAGTCAAATGTAGAAGCTTCTTATTGCAAGAGCCTAAACTGCATGGTGCTCCTGGCCCGCACGAGCTTAAAAGGTGAATGCCCCCCCCCAAAAAAAAAAAAAAAAAAAAAACAACACTTGACTACATCATGATTTGATCCCTTTCTTAAAGGGTACGTAGGAAACTTAAAGAAATTTAAGTTTAGTCCATTAAAAGAGGGGTACGACATCCACCTTTGTGTAACACTACAAGATTGATGTTATGAAGGAACTCTGATTAGAGCACCATGTGAGCGGAAGCGGATCGTTCCAAATCCCATTGAGAAAGAACACAAACAATTACAGCCCAACGGAACAGATTATGTGTAAACAATAAATTACATCATGCTTCTTTAAATGAACAGACAAAGGATTGAGTATGAAAACCTTTGAAGAACCTTTCTTCAAGTATCCCTAAATCGTTCAGCAACTCGTTCAACAGCACGAACATAAATGCAACGATCATAACTCGATCCCAATGAATGACTAGATGAACCTCGATCACAATTGAGTTCAACTCAATCTTCAAACCTCGAAGGGAACTAGAACACCACCAAAAAAGTTATCTTGGTATTCTCGATGTGAGAATCCAATAGTTGTGGGCTCCGTGTGACTTTGGATAGAGGAATAAAGGAGGTAGACGATCGAGTAGACAATTGAGTAAGTGGGAGATGGATGTAGTCTATCGTATAGACTGGATACTCGATTCTTTAGGAAGAAGAAGCCTATCGTATAGACTTACTACTTGATCATGTAACAATGAATAAACGAGTAACTATCATATAGTAAACTCGAAACTCGATTGTGTAGTCTCTCTATGCTATCGTTTAGTAAAATACTTTTACTTGATAGCCTTTTTGTGAGATCAATCTGAGTGAATACCTCTACCTCTGAATTTTGGAAAACCATTTTCCTTTTATCTCACAGTTACCATAAAACATCTAATAACCTCCCACTCAATTCAGTTATTAAAGAAAAAAATAATTAATTATCATATAATTAATATGTAATAAATAAATATAATAAATAACTTATCATATTATATTTATAACCTATAGTTTTAATATTTCATCATATGAAACATATAAACCATAGTTCTTTTTCTATTTTATGGTATTTAATATAAATCATATTTATATTAATTCCATCAATGATAATGTATCAAATACATCATATCAATTATATCAAATATAATTGAATTTCCTCTTGTTAATTTGAACAATTCAAACTAACCCAAAATCTAATTCTCAACTTGAACCTATTGAGCAACCAAGGGGACCTTATAGACCTATAGCTTGAAGCTCCAACAGTACATGAATAACTGACTAAACTCTTTAATCACGATATTCACGATCTGTTAACTATCGAGCACTCCATTAAAAATCGACAGTTGCACTCTTCATACTACAGATATATTTATGTGTCCATATGACCAATCAATAATGTGATGACCCTTCACAAATTGCTCGTAATTAAAGTTAGGCCAATTTACCGTTTTGCCCCTGTAGTTACATCTAACTTTTTAAGTACTATTGATTCCTCCAATGAACAATATGTCATAGTCCTACTATGACTGAGTCCTTTCGGGCTAGAAGAGGGTGTGGCCACTATGATCAAGACTCGGAATCAGCCCTTAAGAGAGCAATTTATCTACTTACCCCTGCTTCAGGGATGAAGTGAATTTCGTCTTTTGTAGCTGAGTTCCCAGCTCCCTAATCAGAAGAATCCCCAAAACTGTAGGCTTGTTGAGTTGGCATTCTGGTCATTCTCACCCTTACAAATCAAAGAACCACCCTCATGAGCAAGAGTTCCCAACTCACTCAGGATTAAGGTCATGTCACCTATAGTCATTCTAATGAAATGTAAGTCTTTATTATCAATGACATTATATAAAGAGACTAATCATTTCGTGGTCCGGTCTTATACAAACTCTTTGTATAGGATACCCCTGCTCGCATGTCTTCACATGAATGGTCAGGATCGGACCATTTGTAGCACTTTAGGTTATTACTTAAGCCATGATCCACTTGTATGTCTCCACATACATGCTTAAGTTACGTAAAATAACCTCGGATCTTAGTGTATTAGATTGAGTAAATGCTTATAAAATAATATTTATTTGATTAATAACAATATGTTTACAAAATGTTTACAAACTACGAGACTACCAGAAGAATTAGGACACCAATCCCAACAATCTCCCATTTGTCCTAAAGCCTCGAGAGACTAATGTACAATAAAAAAAAAAATACAAAATATAATAAACTAGGGCATACTCTATACCTCAATATCATCTCCTGCTTGCCTTAGACAAGGTGTCGCATATCCCGTAGACCCAGACTCTGTAGATGACTCTCAAACACTTTAGCCATGAGAGCCTTTGTAAACAGATCAGCAATGTTGTGTGATAACTTGTAGAAATACAAGTTATTTATGTTGTCTTATTTAGATATTGCGGCTAAAAGAGAGGAAAGTTGTGTCGAATGTATAGAAATTAGCTAAGAAATGCAAGAATTATAAATTATCGCCAATACGGTTGACACCATTGCGATGGTAGAAAAAGATGTTTCCATTCTGTTTTGTAGGAAATCAAGTCACCGCATGCGTTCATGGCTAAAGAGAAACTGAAAAACGCATCTTTGTCGCATTGCACTCATCAATCAATAATGAAGACAATGCAATGACGGCGCATGTGACAATTGATCCAGAGCTTAACTTCAACTGCAGGTGGTAATAAAAAAACAACACTGCATGTGGACAAACGATCGAAAGATGCAAATGAGCAACGCAATTGCAGAGGATTCAGACACATGTACAACTGTCCGTTATGCATTTCTGACAGGATTGATTGCATAATAGAAGGAATATTTATTCCACCATTTTCGGAGCTGCCTTAACAATAAAGTGGGGTCCACACTACAGAGAGTCAAAGCTAAGCCTATAAATAGCCTATGCCATTCCACTGAGAAAATATACTTGATACGGGTATATTTTGGTATTTGTATATCGAGAGAGAGACTGGTCTGAGTATTGATTGGAGAAGATCGGGGAAGAATTAAGAGACAAGGCCGAGAGGTGAGTTTCAGGGAAAATCCTTTAGATCCCCACCGTGAAGCTCTGTACCAAGGTCACTTCTACCAGACTAGCAAGCCTGAGAGGGAAGCTCTTCTGTCCAGTCATTCCATATGCTGACAAGCAAATCCACCATCCAGATCTGTGTCAAGACGTTGGTACTCTTCTGTATTTGTTTCTATCTCCTTATTATCAATTGTATTCATCTTTTTAATCTCTATCATTCACACCATGTATCAGATGCTAAATATTAGTATTGAATGTCATGATCATTTTCATCTCCATCTTTCTGTCTATTTCCGTTCATCCGTAATTCGCTTTCTTCACGATGTTTTCTTAATCCCTTGGTAATTAGAATGAATTAAACAAGTAAATTAATCTATGCTAAAGAAATAAATATGTTAAGCTAAAGCATGCTAGACAACATCTTCACCTGTGAAAGTAGAAGTGAAGATGCCATTCTGACATGTGGAGAGAAGGTTAGAAGAATGCGCTAACTAAAGCGAGAAGTACTTCCAGAGATGGAAGCAACCTTGCGTTCGTTACGTTCATCCCTGTTTCACCACAGAGATGAGGGAACGCGACCGATCATCGACAAGGGAAAGCGGAACCTTATTCATATCTTTAACGCAATTAATGAACTTGCGATATTTGTACTAATTATCTTTTCTCTTTGTACTTCATACATAAAGCCTTGCCAATGCATAACAGGATCCTTTGTATAATCTTCACAGTCAGTCTCAAACTCAGTATCATGTATCAGTATCCTGTATCTTGTATCATAATAATGTAGGTTTACTTTTAGCGCACTTTACTTTATTATCGCAACTTTACTTTACCGCAGAATTTTACTTTACCGTAATTTAATTACCTATACACACACACACTTTTATTAATTGAAAAACCCCGGTCGCATATATCACGAACGTAACGCATTAACTAAGCAACCTCTGTGTTCGACCTCGGATCACTCCGAGAAACTTGCGGTGGAATTATACTTGGTTTCAATGAAAAGAAACTTATGACAATGCATAGCATACTACAAGAATTTCATTAATAATGTATACATCTAGAAGTAGTATCGCATAAAGTCTAAATTAGCATATTCATCCACATTCCATTTCCATCCCAAGTCATCAAGTTTATTGCAACATGAGCTTGTTTGATCCATCATTCATCACCATCCACATGATTATTTAAAATCATCGCATCATATGCTCTGTACAAGTTTATTGCGTCGTTGCCGAGGTTTGGTAATGGTTATTGTTGAATACGTTTGTGATATTTTGCAGGACAAATCTCTTTGTACTGGCTGTTCATCGCGGAGAGCAATCTGACAGTTTATGAGTACTAGGACTGAACCAAAATTTGAAGCTGACCCAGAGATCAAGCGTACATTTCACGTAAGGGCACGCCAGAACCGAGCAAGGCGAAAGAAGGCTAACATGGCAAATAATAATAATGACAATGTGGCTCCCGCAGGAAATCAATGAGTGGGATGGCCAGCATAAGATCCAGTTTTCCTTGCCACTGATCGCAACATTCCGATGAGGAATTACGCGGCACCCAATCTGTATGATTTTTTGCCCAGAATTTCAAGGTCGATAGAAGAGAATAATGCAAGATTCGAGATCAAACTGGTGATGCTCTAAATGATTCAGAATACGGGGCAATCTGAGGGTCTACAAGGTGAGGACCCACATGCCCACTTGACCAGTTTCGTCGAGATGTGCAATAACTTCTCAATACCTGGCGTGACCCCTGAAGGTAGATTATATTTCTTCCCTTACACCTTGAGGGATGAGGCCAAGAGGTAGGCTCACTCACTGGAGCCAAAGGAGATTACTTCATGGGATCAGTTGGTTGAGCGGTTTATGAAGAAGTTCTTCCCTTCGGCTGTCAACGCAAGGCGACGGAAGAACGTGTTGAACTTTGAACAGATGGATAACAAGACCATGAGCACCGTCTGGGTGCGATTTAGAAGACTGGTCTGCATATCAGGATACTCGATTGCATCCTGATGGAAACATTCTATAATGGCCTAAACAGATCAACGTAGGCTGTTGCTGATGTTGCCGCGGCAGGAGGTTTTATGGATAAAATGTATACTGAGGCCAAGGTCATCCTTGACTGCATCTCGCAGAATATGGATGATTGGGTTGATGATGGTTATGAAGGTAGAGGCTCCGAAAGAAGAAGAAGTGAAACTGCCATTTTCCTGTAGAGACAATGACCACTTTGGCCGTGCAGATGGCCGCAGTGACCTCTATCCTCAAGTCGATGGCGATTAATCAAGGTGCCCTCGCCCAAGGATCAGCGCAACCCAATGCGCTGGCTCAAGTGGCCGCAATCAGTTGCGTTAATTGTGGAGGGGCCCATGCGGCAGAAATGTACCCATCGAACGTACAACAAGTATGCGCTATCCAAAATAACCCCTTCAGTAACACGTATAATCCTAGTTGGAGGAATCACCCTAACTTCGGTTGGGGAGGGAATCAAAACCAAGGTGGGCCAAGTAACCATCAGAATAGCAATTCAAAGAATCGTGGAAACCCTCCTCCTTTTCACCACAACTCGAATCAGGTACACAAAGACAATCGCACAACCAACAACCCTCATCTTCTAACACCTCTAGCAATTCATTGGAGGCCCTGCTCAAGCAATACATGGATAAAAATGATGCGGTGATGCAGGCGCAGGCGTCTTCAATTAGAACTTTGGAGATTCAAGTGGGGCAGTTGGCATCTGAACTTCGAAATAGAACACCTGGAACGTTGCCTAGCAACTCTAAAGCCCCTGGATCTCATGGAAAGGAGCAATGTCCCTGAAGACATTGGCAGGCAAGCTGGATCGCCCGCGGAGGTGTGGATTACATTCGTCAAAGAAAATTATCTTCCGGTCCATATTCAAATCTATGTTTACATGATTTCTTTAATTCCTGTCTTTGATAAATTATGAACTTTGTCTTTTATTACTTCTTTAAGTTTGTCTTTAGATGCTTTATGAATTTATTCTTCATTTAATTCTTTTGCATTTATTTTTGTACTCTTTTTAATGTCTTTACTTTTCTGTCATAAATGCGTTATTCTTAAATTTGGTGAATGATTGAGAAATAAAGAGAAAATTATTACTGTAAGGTTTTTGTGACTTGCGTTGATGAAATTTTTTATTATTAATAATAAAACAATCAACCCCCGGTATGCATTGCTATAATGGACGCATCTTATACTAACAAGATACACTTTGCGTTCATCCAGCCCAAATGCATTGCACTGAGGGGTGTGTTGCGCATATGTGTGTCCTTTTCCCGTCCTTAGTGAAAATGTACTATGTCGAGGTAATGTTGTGCTGGTAGAAATGTCGTGCACCCTTCCTCCAGAAATGCATTGAGTTAAGGGGTGTGTTACGGGGATACATGCGTTGTTGCCCGCCCTCTGCAAAGATGCGTTGGTGAACTCATTGCGTTAATCTTTACCGTGTGCCCATTAGAATAAAACATTAAAGATAATTCTTTTTGCAAACTGAGAAGTCCAATCGTTTCGTATTCCAAAGAAATGATGATTGATCAGACGAAAGGACATTTTCTCTTATACCTCATAAATGAAGGAAGTACAAACGGAAGGCCTTTTGAGTGTCTCGAGGCCTGCCACCATAGAAATAGCATTGGGCCCACTAAGGCCCAACCTATAAATTGACACCCCCCGTCTGTGAGCTCATTTTGCTTCATTTTGCAATCAGAAACCCTAGCCTTTGCATACCAAAAACCTTTCTTCCTTCTAGAACCCTAAAGATTTCCAGTTTCTTTCACTCAAGCATCCATGGCAGATCAAACTTCCCAGCCATCTACTTCACCCTCAACACCTTCGACAGCCTAACTTTCCATGCGAGAGGCAGCATTCTTGGCAGCCAATCATCGTCTCGTTGCTCAGCCACAAACCATCCCTCGAGTCACCGGAAGACTCAGGTGAAACCCCTTAGCAACTAGGTCACTCCAGTTCAAGAAGGGGCAGAGTTCTAAAAGTACCTCAATCCCAACACTCTCCTCTGAAAAGTGAGAAGCAGAGACAAGACGATAAGGTGGTGTTTGGGAGCATTCTCAACAACCTGGAGAAAGGAGAAGGACTGCCTGAGGATGGGGTTATGAACCAACCACTGCTTATAGAGGATGTGATAGGGGATGAGTCAAGGAGAATCGCTTTGGTCATCGTGGATTCTAAGGAAACTACGCAAGTAGAATCCTATGAAGGACCCTCTAGAGTTGCGTTGGAGGAAATGGTGGCAGAGAAGTAGCTAGAAGTTGCTGAGGAGAAGAAAAATAAGAAAAAAAAGAGCAAAGAAAAGAAGGTTGAAGAAGGTGAGCATCCCATTGAAGCAAAGTAGAGAAGAAGATCAAAGAGAAGGAAGATGAAGAAGAGGAGGAGGCCAGGCTGAAGAAGAAGAAAGAAAGGAATGAAAGGAAAGAGAACAGGCGAGAGGAAAGGCGCCTGAAGAAGGAAGAAGAAAAGAAGAAGAGGGTTGCGTGCACAGTGTTGGATGGGGAATCCACCTCCGTAAGGGAAGACAAAGGGGAATCAGCTTAACTCAGAAGAACCAGTGCAACTTGAAACAACACAGATAGTTGCGACTGGCGAAGGAGAAGAAAAAGATGTTACCCCCTTGATGCGGCGGTGCAAGGAGAATGCACCGCAAGGGTCAGCCATTGACCCTCCAATTTTGATTGACGCATTAGAAGAGTAAAAGAGGAGGAGAAAGGAGAAGGAAGAGAAGCGAGAGAAAATGATACGGGCACAACTCATCATCGCAGAAGGTAATCGAAGGAGAAGATTACAAGATGAGGAGGTGTGCCGCGATAATGAAATATCGAGAGTTAAAGAAATAAGGAGGCTCGAAGAGGAACAACGCCTTTTGCTGGTCTTCGAGCAGTTTGAAAATGAATTTGAAAATGAAGAGAGAGAAGAGGCAGAAGAAGAAAGAAAGAAGAAGGCAGAGGAGGAAAGAGAGATGAAAAAAGAGAAGGAGAGGAAGCACCAAGGAAACAGGCAGTGCTTACGAGAGAAGAAGGGCAAGGAACTTGCCGAACGAGAAAAGAAGGAACAACACAAGGAGCGAGAAAGAAAACAAAGGCAACAATCCCGCCTTGCATTGACCAAGGAAAGGGCAAAGCAGTCGCAGAGAGCAGCGAGTCCGTGTTGCCCAAGAGACATCCATTCAGAAAGAAGGAGAACGATGATATGTTGATGGAGATGGGATTTTTCCCTACGCCAACGCCACTACCAGATTTAGTCATGAGCGTGATCGTAGAACATAGATGGGACACATTTTGCCAGTGCACAGTCATAGTCATTCCAAAGGTAGTGAGGGACTTCTACCACGGACGGCTACATGGCACCAAGGATGTGGTGACCATAAAAGGGGAAATGGTGTCTTTCAGCACAAGGGACATCAATGAACTGTACCAGATGAAGGATATCCCAGATGCACCGAGCAATAAAATCATTGATGATCCCACTGAAGAGTAGATGGACGATGCGCTGTGAATATTAACGCAACCGCACACTAAGTGGACGATTTCATTAAAAGGCATTCGAACCCTGGCGTCCAAGTCATTGCTCTCAGAGGGACGACTTTGGGTCTATTTGGTCAAACGACGACTGATCCCAACAACGCATGATAAGACAGTTTCTAGGGATTGCGTCATGGCCGCATACTGCATTGCACGCGACATTATAATCAATGTGGGTCAGTTGATCGCCAGGCAACTTAGAGCCTTGGTGGGGTACATCAGAGGTTAGTACTTCTTCTGATGGATGATCTCAAGTTTATGCCTATCACTGGGTGTAGG
Organism: Benincasa hispida; assembly: GCF_027475165.1. Lineage (NCBI taxonomy): Eukaryota > Viridiplantae > Streptophyta > Magnoliopsida > Cucurbitales > Cucurbitaceae > Benincasa > Benincasa hispida. The sequence goes on from NC_143483.1 coordinate 24,813,298, forward strand.
CATTGATGACGATCCAATGCCAGAAGTCCATGGCCTTATAAATATCAAGATCCTGAGGATGCTCCTCAAAGACTCCCTACACTGCCCAGAGTTCCCTTTGAAGAGGCCTAACATTGATTTGAATGCGCCGCAAGAGCCCAAGCCGAAGAAACAGCACAGAGATGACAAAGGAAAGGAGAAAATCCAAGACTCACCAACGCAAGAACCAGAACCCTTGGACCCTTTACCCTTAATTATTTCCCTTTAAGCCCGCCCGCACAACCTTCTTTTCCACTTCGCGAGCATTTTACCAACTTTCTCCTTCCCCTAGATTCTCTAACCACATATCTAGTAGCCCCATCATCACCTTCATCATCATCACTACTACTTCCTCTTCCACCACTGCATGTTTTTCATGACCGACACGATTTAGGTGAAGGCACTTCTGCCTAACCCCAAAACGTCGATGGCAAGGCATCGCAGGCACAACCCACCGTTGCTTCCTTAGCTTCTGTGTTAGCAGATATACGGTCCCTTCTTGCCCAACAACAACAACTTTTATCCCAACAGCAAGAACTTTTCTCCTATCAACAAGCCTTCTTCGGTCAGAGAATTGATGCGATAATCGAGCGAGTCGACGATTTTCAACGCAGTGCTGCCATGATAAGGCAGATGTTGATAAATATTCAGTGCAACACTTATACGATCCACCGACACCAAAGACAGCTAGCGGAGCGCAACCACGAGTACTTCAATTTTCTGACAGCATAACTTCATGGACCCATGGTGCCTCCACATCTCAAGCAGCATCTGATGTTTGAAGAAACTCCTCTCGTACCACATCAAAACCCTCTGGGACCTCTTGCTTCTCAATAATCTTTACATTTATTTTTTATTATTGCGACCATTCTATTATCTTTATTTCATTCATTTTTTAGCTAAATTCTTTGATTCTTTGTACAGGCAAAAGTTTTTGTATTGCGATGTTTATAATTATTTGTATACTTAGTTAATTTTCAATACAACTAAGTAGCAATTCTCTCTATATGCATGTGCCTCTTCTTTATCATCCTTTGTCAACTTTGCGACATTCTTAATCTTTTATTTTTTCGTTATTCATTGCGCTGCCATGATGTAAATATGCATACGCTTAGTAGCATTTCCCACACTTTGTAATTTCTAACTAACACTTAGTTAATTCGTGACTTAGCAATGCTTTACCTTTTAGCCTTCAAAATTCTGTTCAAACCTTCTTTTTGAAATTTTTTCTAAGTGTTTGTCTATTCTGTCCAAACAACGCAATGAAGACCTTGCGCATCTCTAAATTTGGGGGTGGGGAAGCTCTGAGCAGATGAGATCAAGAGTATGCGGTCATTAAGAAAAATGCGTTCAATTTTCATCTAAAGTATACATATATGTTGTCTTATTTAGATATTGTGGCTAAAAGAGAGGAAAGTTGCGTCAAATGTATAGAAATTAGCAAAGAAATGCAAGAATTATAAATTATCGCCAATACACCCACTGACACCATTACGATGGTAGAAAAAGATGTTTCCATTATGTTTTGCAGGAAATCAAGTCACCGCATGCGTCCATGGCTAAAGAGAAACAGAACAACGCATCTCCGTCATTCATCACCATCCACATGCTTATTTAAATCATTGCATCATATGCTCTGTACATTGATGCGATCTTCATGACAATCACATCACCGCGATGCACAATCTCCCTGATCAAGTGATACTTCCATTCTATATGATTGCCTTTTCAGTGACTCCAAGGTTCCGAAAATTTGCCACAACCTTGCTATTATCACAATAGAGTGTGATTAGAAAAAACATATTTGGAACAACTTCCAAATCGGTTAGGAACTTCCTAAGCCAAACAAGCTCTTTAGCAGCCTCACAAGAAGCAACATATTCAGCTTCCATAGTGGAGTCCGCGATGCATCCTTGCTTGATGCTTTGCCAAAGTACAGCAGATCCATTCAGAGTGAACACTAACCCTGATGTCAACTTTTGAGAATCTCTATCAGTCTAAAAGTCAAAGTCTGTGTATCTTGTAAGGATCAAATCCTTATCTCCATACACGAGCATATCATCCCTCATTCTCCAAAGATACTTGAGGATCGTTTTGATCGCCTAGATCTAAATCTAGATTGGACTGATATCAACTGACAATCCCCATTGCATAGAAACTATTAGGTCTAGTGTATAACATTGCATACATAAGGCTACCAACAGCCGATGCTTAGGGAATTTGTCTCATTTCCTTAACCTCTTGAGGTGTCTTAGAACACTGTTCCTTAGACAAAACAATTCCACGGCTGAAAGGTAATACCCTATTGGAATTCTGCATCGAGTACCTGATCAACATCTTGTAAATGTACGATGCTTGAGACAAGGCCAACCTTTTTTTCTTATGGTCCCTTATCATCTGGATCCCTAGAACAAACTATGCCTCTCCTAAATCTCTCATTTGGAATTAGGCGGCTAGTCACTTTTTAATATCAGTCAGAAAACCTATATCATTCCCAATGAGTAGGATATCATCCACATATAACACAAGGAAAGCTACTGAGCTGTTGATGATTTTCTTGTAGATACAAGGCTCATCAACATTCTAATCAAAGCCAAATGATTTATGATCACACTATCAAATCTAATGTTCCAAGAACTAGACGCTTGTTTCAGTCCATAAATGGACCTATTAGGCTTACAAACGTTTTATTCTTGATCTGGATCAATAAATCCTTCTGGTTGAGCCATGTAAATGGTCTCCTCAAGATTACCATTCAAAAAGGCAGTCTTGACATCCATTTGTCATATCCCATAATCATAAAATGTAGCTATAGACAGGAGAATCGTGATAGACTTTAACATGACAATAGGTGAGAAAGTTTCCTCATAGTTCACTCCCTCGATCTGGGTGTAACCCTTTGTCACAAGCCTAGCCTTAAAAGGTTTGTACCTTTCCATCTACACCTCTGATCCTCTGTAGATCCATTTGCAACCTATAGGTTTTACCCCATCAGGTTGATCCACAAGTTCCCAAACGAAATTGAAGTACATAGACTCCATTTCCTATTTCATGGCTTTAATCCACTCATCTTTGTCAACATCCTCCATCGCTTACTTATAAGATAATGGATCCGCAACTCCATCATCAAATATGATGTTTTGGGCTTCTATTAAACCCATGTAGCGTTCAACTGGGTTCACAACCCTCCCACTACAAATAGGAAAACTTTCAAACGAGGTTTCAACTTTTTAGGGTTAGCCACTAGCACGTGGACTGCACATCCCAAAATCCTGAAGTGGCATAAACTACCTTTACGACCTCTCAATAACTTAAAAGGTGTTTTAGAAAAACTTCGAGGCAACATTGTTCAAAATATAAACTGCAGTCTCTATTGCATATCCCCAAAACGAGTCTAGAAGATGAGCATAACTCATCATAGATGGAACCATGTCCAACAGTGTTCTGTTTCTCCTTTCCAATACACTATTCTACTGAGGTGTACCTGAGGACGAGAGTTGGGACATGATTCCATGTTCTTTCATATAGTTCTTGAATTCTAAGTCATCCTATATAAGCTCCAAGTTCCATTTCAGAGAACAATTCTAGTCGATGAACTTCACCGGAGTCAGCAACAATTGCTTTCTCTTTTAGTCCCTTGACATTCAAGTAAGACTGGAGGTTATCTTGGGAATTGATACTACTGGTTTCTTTGTCATCAATCCTTTTTGCTCAAAAAGTGAAAACTTACGTTCAAACAATTCTTGAAACGAGTCCATGATCTATTGTGCAATAACCATGTTCTCAACCCCCATGGCCAATGCATCGTGTATGCTAGCCAAAATGTGAAGTCAGGCAATCAAATTAGCCTTCATCCGCACCTCATATGCATTACGAACATTTCATGGTGCATTAGGGTTTGGGACTTGAGGACACTCCTTAACCATGAAAAACTCGAGGTCCTTTACCACGAAATATGTTTTAATAAACTCTTTCCAACGTATATAATTGGTCAAATTAGAAAAGGCAACTAATGGAAAATCATACAATGACATATCTCTGAAAAAGCAAACATATTGATCTACATTAGATTTTAGAAATTACTTTTTAAAACAAATCCAATATTGTTTAGCAAAATCTAAATGAACCCCATAACACATCTAGTTTTGCAATGATGCTTCAGTTGTTTAGGACAAAAGCCACCGAAGGGTAGTCAATTTATCCCTCCTCTGAATTGAGACACTCTTAACCAATCATTACACCAGAACAACTCTTGTTCCTATAACGATTAGCCATCATTTGTCAAAAAATAATAACTTAACAATTTCCCATAAGTGTGAACCTTCATTTTAGATCCAAGATTCCCGCCCCAAGTAGCTAATCCAAAGGGAAAAAATCTTATTGTGGTAAAAACTAAAGTGACCTTATCCATTTCTAGTGTTTGCCAATGAAGGAGACCACAGGACATGTCGATACACATCCTTCTCTCACTTACTATAAATAATCTCTCCATTCACCTTGATATTGACCCATGCAAACACCATCTGAAGGGGGACGCTCCCAGGGTGCTACGAGGCCATGCAAAAAGATCTCAGGGTGCAAACCAATGAAGGAGACCATAGGACATGTCGACACATATCCTTCTCCAACTTACTATAGGTACTCTCTCCGTGCACCTTGATATTAACCCATGCAAACACCATCCGAAGGGGGACGCTCCCAGGGCACCCTGATGCCAAGCATGAATTTCACAGCATGAAGATTCAGGGAGAAACATGAGTGAAATTGACATATCATATATATCTTTTCCTCCCACTGAGTATTTTAAGAACCTAGGGTTTAGTTTACTTAGAAAAATACGGCTAATTATTTTTACTAAGTGACTGTTTAGGTTTGCACAAAAGTAACTCTTACTTTGGAAAGTTAAACAACTTTAGATCAACATTCATTAAACTCTTTAATGAACATATAATCAACTGTTGCATGCTTATAGCAAATTTATCTTATTCACCTTTCTAGGTAGGTTCCCAGGTAGGGGTGTTCCATTTTCGTCAGCTTAAATACCCTAGCCTAACCAAAATCTACCTTAGATAAAAGGTCCCTTATAGATAGATTTATTACAAATTTAATCTTTTATGGAGATCAATTGAATCTTATTAGACCGATTAAAAAGATTAGACTTAGGTTTCTAATCTCATTAGAACCATGAACTTAGGTCTATCTCAATCAAATTTTAAAACCCTTTTAAAACATGATTTTACCTAAGTTCGCATGCAACTATTGGTTATTGATTTTAATTCTAATTTCATTAATTATAACTCTTATAAAAAATGAAACAATAAAAATCAACCACAATGCGAAGCAACACATTCTCAAGGCATTTATAATTCTTATAAATAAATCTAAGTGTCATGCTCCATGCATTGTTCATTCATTACTATTTTTATACAACTCTTATATAATAAAGTAATGAACCAAGCATCTCGTACACGCTTATACTATAACACTTATAATATAAAGATGATGCATGAATAAACAACATAATCTAAGGTGGGTTTTAAATCTATATGTCATTGGCATATAAACAAACATACATCTCATGTACATTAAAAGAAAGTTGATGGACCGGGACAATTAGCCTCAAAACTGGAAGAATAAAGCTAATTATTACAAAGAGCAATGAGCCAACTGGTTCAAATAGGCAAACCGGGTCTTGAACCATTCGGGCAAAGCCTCTTCAGGTCATCGTGTAGCAACTCCTTGTGATCATCTAGCAACGCTATACAAGCATAAATGATCATGTAGCATGGATCAAGTGTCTATGACTATACGACGAAGATGAAGGTCACGCGATCATGCAGCACACATCGTGTAATGCATGCCTAAACGATCAAGTAGACGATGACTATGTGGTGAATCATGATCGTCTGAACAATCGTGGAGTAAGCGTCAAGCATCGTATACCAAGTGATCAAGTATCATAAACTCTAGCTAACACAATCCTTTAGTAAATACTACACGCTCGGGTAGAACTTTTCTACATGGTCGTTTAGTCAAATTTAAACGATTGTTTAGCCTAGGTGACATGATGCGACCAACCTTTGGTCTTCTTCCTCGAAGCAAACAACATCTCCATACGTATTTGAAGCCTTATCACGAATGACTCAAACAACTCCAAACATTTTTGAATACAGACTCGATTACTTATTAATTATGCCCAAAAACACAGGGGCCCTTACAAATTCACACTTCGTAAACTTACAGAAATCTTTAAATAAAGCCAATTATCCCGTAAACATTCATCAAATGCATCCACAACCACATTTAACTCTTAAATGCATTGTAGAATACTCAAAAACCACCAAGACTATAAAAGAAGTTCATTACAGCAATGGAATTTGGAATATCAGAACAACTTGACTCTACTACAAATTGAAGAAACTCTGATTAGAGCACCATGTGAGCGGAAGCGGATCGTTCCAAATCTCAATGAGAAAGAACACAAACAATTATTGTCCAACGGAATAGATTATGCATAAACAATAAATTACAATATGCTTCTTTAAATGAACAGACAAGGGATAGAGTATGCAAACCTTTGAAGAACCTTTCTTCAAGTATCCCTCAATTGTTTAGCAACTCGTTTAACAACACAAACTAAAACGCAACAATCAGAACTCGATCTCAATGAACGACTGGATGAACCTCAATCACAATTGAGTTCAACTCGATCTTCGAACCTCAAACAGAACTAGAACACCACCACAAAAGTTATCTTGGTATTCTCGGTGTGAGAATCCAGAAGTTGTGGGCTATATGTGACTTTGGATATAGGAATGAAGTAGATAGATAATCGAGTAAGTGGGAGATGGATGAAGTCTATCGTATAGACTAGATACTCGATCGTTTAGTAAGAAGAAACCTATCATATAGACTTACTACTCGATCATGTAGCAATGAGCAAACGAATAACTATCGTATATTAAACTCATAACTCGATCATGTAGTCTCTCTATGCTATCGTTTAGTAAAACACTTTTACTTGATAGCCTTTTTGTGAGATCAATCTGAGTGAATACCTCTACCTCTAAATTTTGGAAAAACATTTTTCTTTTATCTCACAGTTACCATAAAACATCTAATAACCTCCCATTCAATATGGTTATTAAACAAAAAGAATAATTAATTATCATATAATTAATATGTTATAAATAAATACAATAACCAAGTTATCATATTATATTTATAACCTATAGTTTTAATATTTCATCATATGAAACATATAAACCATAATCCTTTTTCTATTTTATGGTATTTAATGTAAATTATATTTATATTAATTCCTCCAATGATAATGTATCAAATACATCATATCAATTATATCACATATAATTGAATTTCTCTTGTTAATTTGAACAATTCAAACTAACCCAAAATCTAATTCTCAACTTGAACCCATTGAGCTACCAAGGGGACCTTATAGGCCTGTAGCTTGAAGCTCCAACGATACGTGAATAACTGACTAAAACTCTTTAATCATGATATTCACCAGCCGTTAACTGTCGGCACTCCACTAAAGATCGACAGTTGCACTCTTCACACGATATATTTCTGTGTCCATATGACCAATCAACAATGCGATGACCTTTCGCAAATTTCACGTAATTACAGTTGGGCCAATTTACTTTTTTGCCCCTGTAGTTACATCTAACCCTTTAAATACCATGGATTCGTCTAATGAACAATATGTCATAGTCCTACTATGACTAAGTCCTCTCGGGCCAGGAGAGGGTGTGGCTACTATGTTCAAGACCCGGAATCAGCCCTTAATGGAGCAATTTATCTACTTACCCTTTCTTCGGGGAAGAAGTGATTTTCGTCTTTTATAGCTGAGTTCCCAGCTCCCCAATCAGACAAATCCTCAAAATAGTAGGCTTGTTGTGTTGGCATTCTGGCTACTCTGACCCATATAAATAAAAGGACCTCCCTCATGAGTAGGAGTTCCCATCGCACTTAGGATTAAGGTCATGTCATCTATGGTCATTCTAGTGAAATGTAAGTCTCTATTAACAACGGCGTTATATAAAGAGACTAATCATTCATGGTCCGATCTTATACAAACTCTTTTTATAGGATGCCCCCACTCGCATGTCTCCAAATGAATGTTCAGGATCAGGCCGTTTGTAGCACTTACACTTGTAACATCTACAAAGCGTGCCGTATCCATAGTGTCATCAGGATAAGGTATTTCTTCTTTATCTATCTACTTCAGACCATTTAGGTTATTACCTAATGCATGATCCACTTGTATGTCTCCACATACATGTTTACGTTACATAAAATAACTTTGGATCTTAGTTTATTGGATTGATTAAATGCTTATAAAAGAACATTTATTTTATTAATAACAATTTGTTTACAGAATGTTTACAAGCTACAAGACTACTGGGAGAATTAGGACACCAATCCCAACATGTTGTTCATTTTCATTGTAGAATGACATTCCAAATTGAAGATGTACATCTCTACTGGTGGCAATACAACAAATTAAAGATGGTCATCCCTTGTGAGGAGGCAATAAAATAAATTAAAGACACACATTTGGAATGGCTTTTCACTTCCCCTTCGAAGTCAAGTTCGGAGGCTTCGTCAGTGCTTCTTTATCTTCAAGCTCAGAGGTTTCATTAATGCCCTTTCATATTAAAGTTTAGAGAATTTGTCGATTTCCCTCAATCTTCAAGTTCATAGGCTCCATCAATGTTTTTCCATATTTAAGTTCAGAGGCTTCATCAGTGCTCCTCCATCTTCAAGTTTAGAGGTTTAATCGATGCTCCATCTTTATGCTTAAATTTGAAGGCTTTGCGGTGCCATTTTCATGCTCTAAGTCGCTAAGTCAAGTTTAGTGTCGAAGATTCATCGATGCTTCATCAAACTCAAATGCAGAGCATTCTACGATGCCTCATTAAACTTAAATATGGAGGATTCGCTGATACTTCAAGCTCAAGTGCAGAGGATTCATTGATGCTACAGGTGGAGCAAACCTGAGAGGGAAGCTCTTCCTGCCATCGAAACCATCCTATCCGGCAAGCAGATCCCCATTGAATCTATGCCAAGACCTTGGCACTAGATTTTATTTGTTCTATCTCTCTTTCATTGTATTCCATATTTTCTTTATCTCTTCATTCACACATCATGTATCAAACACTCAATAGAAATATTAAATGTTTCGATAGATTTCGTTTACCATTTTTTGTCTATCTCTGTTCACCCATTAGTCACTTTCTTCATGATGTTTTCTTAATCCCTTGATGAGCAATATGAATCACTAAGAACTTAATATTTATTAAAGTTATAAAATACGTTTAGCTAAAGCATGGTAGACGACATCTTCACCTGTGAGAGCAGAAGTGAAGATGTCATTCTGATCTATTGAGAGAAGGTCAGAAGAGTGCGTTAACTAATGCGAGTATTACTTCCAGACATAGAAATATTAAATGTTTTGATAGATTTCGTTTACAATTTTCTGTCTATCTCCGTTCACCCAATAGTAGTAGTATCGCATCATTACTAGCATTTAATAACATTAAACTGTATCTATTCCCGTACACATTGCGAGATGAAGCAAAGAGGTGGGCTTAAGCATTAGAGCTGGGCGAAATTCATGGATGGGGACAGGTGGTTGATAGGTTCATGAATAGATTCTTCCCTCCATCTGTCAACGCAAGGAGGCGAAGAGAGGTTTTGAATTTAGAGCAAAAGAGTTATGAAACCCTGAGCACCGCTTTGGTGCGATTCCAGCAGTTAATAAAGAACTGTCTACATATTGAGATTCCTGATAGTATCTTGATGGAAACCTTGCCGAGTCCTCTGTAGAAGGAGGATTAATGAATAAGTCATATATGGAAGCAAATGGCATATTGGATCGTATATTGCGACATTCTGACGAATGGATTGATAATGAACTTGAGGTAAGATGTCTGGAACCAGAAAAAGTAGAAAGGGCCGATGTGCCAATAGACACAATGAGCGCACTAGTCGAGCAAATGATCACGATGTCATCGCTCCTCCAGACGGTCGCTAATCAGCAGAAAACTCTCTCCCAAGGAGCAGAGCAAGTTAACGCGGTGACTTATATGACCACTATGGATTGCACTCAATGGGGAGAGGTACATCCAGCAGACGTCTGCCCATGGGATCAACAACCTGTATATGCTATTTATAATGAATCATGGGGCAACGAACGCAACCATGATGGGGGGGATCACCCAATTTTCAATTTGGATGAGAATCTCATTCACGAAGGCCATAGTTTCTATCAAGTTAGTTATCAAGAGGATCGAGGAAACCTTCCGGTCTTCACTACCCTGGACTGCAGTCCAAGTGATTCTAAGAGTACACAGCCATGCGCCCAACTATTTGCATATGATACCTCTTGCAGCACCTCGTCTCTAGAAACGTCACTGCAGCATTACATTAAAAAGAGCGAGGCAATGAGAATTAGAAGACCAAGTAGATCATCTTGCGAGAGAATTGAAGAAGAAAATGCCGGTACATCACAAGGAAGTTCAGGAATGGGGAAAAAAGGTAAAGAACAATGTCATGCCATGACATTGCAGAGCAGCAGAACAACAGCCCCCATTACGCCGAAGGTACCTGATGTGGTAATAGTACCAGCTGATTTAACTATTGATGATGACCAAGCACAAATAACGAAAGCAACCCCAATTCAGAAGCAAGATTATTTACAAAAGATGAAGCTTCTCAAGACTTAAATTCTCAATCAACACAACCTCCAACCAACAACACACAGCAAGCACAAGACCGCACTAAGCAGCAAAGTGAGCAGGAAACATGCCGGGACGCTCCACCTTTCCCGTCCAGGCTGAAAAAGAAAGACAATAGTAAGCAATTTCAGAGGTTCCTGGACGTGCTTCGACAGCTACATATTAATATTCCCTTAATAGATGCATTAGAGTAGATGCCGAGCTATGTGAAATTTCTCAATGACATTCTAGCCAACAAGAGAAAGATCGGAGAAAATGAAACAATTGCACTAACATACGAGTGTAGCGCTTTATTTCAAAATAATCTCCCTGGGACCTTTACATTACCCTGCATCATAGGAGGGAAGATGGTCGGGAACGCACTGTGTGATTTGGGGGCGAGCATAAATTTGATGCCCTTGTCAATCTTTAAGAAGCTGGACATCGGTGAAACCAGACCAACCACGATTAAATTACAGTTAGTCGATAGATCGATAAAGCTTTCAGAGGGCAAGATAGAAGATGTTCTTGTGCAGGTAGACAAGTTTATCTTCCCCGCAGATTTCGTTATATTGAATTATGAGGCAGATAGAGAAATCCCTATCATCCTGGGATGCCCATTTCTCACCACAGGGCGAGCATTGATTGATGTGCAGAAAGCAGAGTTGACCATCCGGGTCGATGATCAAGAGGTAAAGTTCAATGTACTCAATGCGTTGAAATATCCAGAAGATGTGGAAAACTGTCAATATATCGAAGAACTGCAGGGAGAACAGGTGCACGAATCCCTGAAGGAAATGGAGGAGGAAGATGTTGAAAACGGCGCAACATTGGAGGAGGATTGCATCGAAATTCATGCTGAATCTAATTTCGAATTGCTCGAGTTGTCTGAACGAACTTCACAACGCATTAAGCCATCTTTAGAAGAGCCACCTGTGTTAGAGTTAAAGCCGTTGCTGGTGCACTTAAAGTATGTTTACTTGGGAAGTAACGACACGTTACCAGTTATCATTTCTGCATCACTAAGTAAGGAGAAAGAAGATGCTCTCATACGGATCCTAAGAAACAACGCAAAAGCCTTAGGATGGACCTTGGCAGATATTCGAGGAATCAGTCCTTCATATTGCATGCACAAGATTCGTCTGGAGGAAGGAAAAAATGGATTAGTAAAAAGGCAGCATCGCTTAAACCCTACCATGAAGGAGGTTGTAATGAAGGAAATAGTGAAGTGGCTGGACGCTGGTGTCATCTACCAGATATTTGATAGCAGCTGGGTAAGCCGCAGTGTGTTCCAAAGAAAGGGGGGATGACAGTCATCACCAATGATAAGAATGAATTGGTTCCCACAAGGACATCTACGGGGTGGAGAATTTGAATAGACTACCGCAAGCTAAATTTGGTCACTAAAAAGGACCACTTTCCACTCCCGTTCATTGACCAGATGTTTGGCAGACTTGCGGGGAACAAATTTTTTTACTTTCTTGATGGCTATTTAGGGTATAACCAAATAGCAATTGCGCCGGAGGATCAAGACAAGACAACCTTCACGTGCCCATTTGGTCGCATTCCGACGCATGCCATTTGGACTCTGTAATGCACCAGGCACTTTTCAACGATGCATGATGGCAATATTTTTGGATTACTTGGAGGAGTCAGTCGAGGTTTTCATGGATGATTTCACAGTTTTCGGCAGTAACTATGACTCCTGTTTGACCAACCTTGAGAATGTCTTGAAGAGATGTGTGGAAACAAATCTTGTACTGAATTGGGAAAAATGCCACTTCATGGTAGAGGAAGGAATAATTCTGGGTCACAAAATCTCCAAGGCAGGATTGGAAGTTGATCAAGCAAAAATTGACGCAATTTCCAAATTACCACCACCAGTGAATGTAAAAATACTAAGGAGCTTTCTGGGTCACGCGGGATTTTATAGAAGATTTATTCGCAATTTCTCTCAGATCGCAAGACCCCTTAGTGCACTTCTCGAAGTTGACCGTGAGTACAATTTTGATAATGCCTGCACTAAAGCATTTAACACATTAAAAGATGCACTTACCTCCGTTCCGATTTTGGTTGCGCCAGATTGGATGCAACCCTTTGCATTGATGTGTGATGCTAGCGGATATGCTGTGGGCGCAATTTTGAGTCAAGGCTGGGAAAAGGTTTTGCATCCCATTTATTATGCAAGTAAAACACTGAACGATGCACAAGAGAACTATATGACCACAGAGAAAGAAATGCTTGCAGTGGTATTTGCACTGGAGAAGTTTCGACAGTACCTGATTGGAACAAATGTGGTGGTGTATACAAATCACTCTGCGATTAAATATCTAACGACAAATATGGAAGCAAAACCAAGATTGATACGGTGGGTATTGCTTCTGCAAGAGTTTGACCTGGAAATTAAAGATAAGAAGGGCACAGAGAACCAAGTCGCAGATCATTTGTCAAGACTAGAAATTGCGAGGTTCAAAAGACATAAAAAGATATTGAGGAAAGATTCCCCGATGAGCTGCTAATGCCGGTAGGCATTAATGTTCCCTGGTATGCAAACATAGTAAACTTTATAGTTTGCGGTCAACTATCGAATGATTATACCTACTAGCAGAAGAAGAAGCTAGGACATGACGGAAAATTTTATTTTTGGGACGATCTATTTCTATATCGATAAGGACCTGATCATATAATACGTCGATGTGTTGCTGAGCACGAAGCCAATAGCATTTTAGAACTATGTCATGAGTCCTCATATGGAGGTCATTTTGGGGGGCAAAGGACTGCAGCAAAAGTCTTACAGTACGGCTACTTTTGGCCAACTCTGTTCAAGGATGCCCATGCCCATGTTGTGCAATGCGACAGGTGCCAAAGGACAGGGAATATGTCCAAAAGAAATGAATACCATTGACGTCAATCTTAGAAGTTGAATTATTTGATGTATGGGAAATTGACTTCATGGGCCCATTTCCACCATTCGAAGGTCATCAATATATTTTGGTTGCGGTTGATTATGTATCAAAATGGGTTGAGGCCATCGTATATGCCAAGAATGACGCAACCACTGTGGCAAAGATTTTGAAGAAGAATATTTTTGCGCGCTATGGAACGCCACATGCCTTAATCAGTGATGAGGGCTCTCACTTCACCAACTGCATAATTGCTAACCTGTTGACAAAATTCAACGTCAGCCATCGAGTGGCAACTGCTTATCACCCACAGACTAATGGACAGGTAGAGATCTCTAATAGAGAGATCAAAACGATCTTGGAGAAGGTGGTTAATACTGCCAGAAGAGATTGGTCACCCAAGCTTGACGAGGCACTATAGGCTTACAGAACTGCCTACAAAACACCAATTGGCATGTTTCTGTACGCCCTGGTCTTCGGAAAAGATTATCATCTGCTGCTCGAGTTGGAACACAAGGCAATGTAGGCATGCAAGAAGCTGAAGTTCGATTTAGCCAGTGCAGGGAAAGTCCAGAAGTTACAATTGAATCAGTTGGTCGAATGGCGAAGGGATGCCTATGAAGATGCCAAGATATATAAAGAGAAAACAAAGAAATGGCATGATGACCGCATAAACGACTGGACATTCATCGAAGGTCAACAGGTATTGTTATTTAATGCACGTCTGTGACTGTTCCCTGGAAATTTGAAGTCTCGTTGGTCCGAGCCATTTCGGATCAAGAACATCTTTCCCCACGGCACAGTGGAATTAACAATGTTGAATGGGAGCAGCGCATTCAAAGTCTATGGTCAGTGGATCAAACCCTACTGTGGGGGCGACTTCGATCGACACATGGACACTATTGATTTGGGCAAGCAGGGTTAAAATGCTTGTAGGGAAAGTGATTGCGGTAGTTCTGAGAACTTCTTTCAGTTGGCCTTCCCATCTATGTTTACTTGCTTTCTTTACAGCTTTCTTTTACCGTTTGTTTCATTTTGTGATTACCGTTTTGTAGGATTGGTCTTTAATATTCTAGAAGTTTCACATGTTTCCATACGTTAAATGTAGTAGTGTGGGCGTATGACTTTGTGAATGATCGATAAATCACCACAAGACCCTTTTCAACTTGCGTTAGGAAGAGTGGAAAATAAACTAGCATATAACGAGAGGATGGGTGTAGTAAGTAAGAAAGAAGAGGAGATATGCATCTAATACACCCAAATACATTGCGGTGAGGGGTGTGTTGCGCACATAGCGTCCTTTGCCCGGTCTTAGTTAAATACACTATGTTGAGGTATCCTCTAGAAATGTATTTAGTTAAGGGGTGTGCTGTGGGGATGTATGCGTGTTGCCCGTCCTCAGCAAAAATGTATCTGCAGTTATTGGAAGCATGACATGAATTGCAAATCATGCACCCTTCCGATTAAAATTGTAACTTTACCAAATTCTTTAACTCTTGTACAGGCATGAGAACATTTTGTTGGTAATGCAACCATTTGTAATATATTCGCATACTTTACTAATAGTCAATACAATCAAAGTACATAATTCACCCTACTCCTTGCCTGTGCCTCTTTCTTTATCTTCCTTTGTTAATCTTTGCTATATTTTTTACGATCTTCATTACGTCTCTATGATGTATTATATGTTTACACTGAGAAACATTTCTTGTACTTAGTAAATTCTGACTAACACTTAGTTAATGCTTAGTTTAGCAGTACTTTAACTTTTATCTTCCAAAGTCCTACTCAAACCTTCTTTTTGGAATTTTCTTCTAAGTGTTTGTCTAGTCTATCAAAACAACGCAATGAGGACCTTGCTCATCTTTAAATTTGGAGGTGGGGAAGGTCTGAGCAGATGAACTCAGAAGTATGTAGTATTTCAGAAAATGTGTCCATTTTCGTGTAAAAAAAAAATATATTTTTTCAAAACTCCAATGTCAGCGCAAGGGAAAATTGCAAAACTGTTCCCAGCCTGAAAAGAGTTTAGTTGTGAAAGGAGCCTGCTCGTAGTTGGATGTTCGTATGACACCCGTAGGAGCAAGCCAAAATGAAGGTGGGTTTCCAATAATAACGACGTATAAACCAAAAAAAAAAAAAAGCAAGGGACAACTCCTCTGATTATCATGAGTTAAAGTTAGAAATGGCACACTACCGTAGTTGGATGTTCGCATGACACCCGTTGGGACAAGCCAAAACGAAGAGTGTAATCATGAACAATTGTCTCTAAGTGAATAAATGACGTAATGTTTTGCTCACCACATATAGATACATCAAGTTGTTTTGATAAAGAAGAGATAAACTTTCTATTTTGAAAACTCGAAAAGTGTCTTTGAGCAAAATTTTGTTACAAAGAAGAATAAAGTAAGGCTTGCTAAGAATTAGCAAGGATAGAAGGAAAGTGCGATGTCAGGTAATGTGCCTAAGTGTAACATTCGGAGCAACCAATCATCGCAGAAATATAGGATAGGAATAGAGCATGATTGCCTTAGTAGAAGATATGCTTGAGGACAAGCATATATCTAAATTTGGGGGTGTGATAACTTGTAGAAATACAAGTTATTTATGCCACCTTGTCTAGATATTGCGGTCAAAAGTTAGTAATATGCACCAATTGTATGAAAATTAACCTAGTATGACAATAATTTTAAATGTTTGTAATTACACCCACTAACGCGAAAAAGATGGAGGACAAGCCAAACTTTACTTTGTTTTGTAGGAGACCAAGTCACTGCTTGCGCTCAAGGCTCATGAGAAATTAATCAACGCATCTCTGTAACATTGTGCCCATAGATTAACCATGAAGAGACAATTACTGAAGTAATGGTGCAATGCGACAGTCAGTCCAGAGCTATGCTTCAACTGCATGCGAACCTATGATCGAAAGATTCAACTGAGCAATGCAAGAGCGGGAGATTGAGACACGTGTACAACTAACAGTTGTGCAGAATTGATGGTCTGATTGCATAACAGAAGGAATAAAATCTCTCCATCTCCGGAATTACCATAACAATCAAGTGGGAACAACAAGGCCGGAGTCAAAGATCTGCTCCTATAAATACCCCAGTGATTTCAGAGAAAAATATGTTATTTAATACTGGGCTAAGTGCTGTAAGATTTTAGAGAGAAAAGGCTGAGCTGAGTGTTGAAGAGAAGAAATCCGGGAAGAGAATGAGATAATGCCGAGAGGTAAATCTCAGATCCGACCTGTCATATACCCAATCGAAGCTCTGTAGAGAGACCCCTGCTACCGGTGGAGCAAGCCTGAGAGGGAAGCTCTTCCTGCCATCGAAACCATCCTATCCGATAAGCAGATCCCCATTGAATCTGTGCCAAGACATTGGCACCGGATTGTATCTGTTCTATCTCTCTTTCATTGTATTCCATATTTTCTTTATCTCTTCATTCATTCACACATCATGTATCAAACACTTAATAGAAATATTAAATGTTTCGATAGATATCGTTTATCATTTTCTATCTATCTCCATTCACCCATTAGTCACTTTCTTCATGATGTTTTCTTAATCCCTTGATGAGCAATATGAATCAACAAGAACTTAATATGCATTAAAGTTATAAAATACGTTTAGTTAAAGCTTTCTAGATGGCATCTTCACCTTTGAGAGCAGAAGTGAAGATTCATTCTGATCTATCGAGAGAAGGTCAGAAGAGTGCGTTGACTAAAGCAAGTAGTACTTCCAGACATGGAAGCAACCTTGCGTTCATTACATTAGACTCTATTTCACCACAGACATGTGGGAGATGCGGCCGACCACTGAGAGATGTACGCCAAGAGTAGAGCGAGACAGTATTTGTACCTTCAATTCAATTAAGAACTTGCGTTATTTGTAATACTTATCCTTCTCTTTCTAATATGTTCACAAGACTTGTCGTCGCATCCCACGTCTTTGCACAATCTTCACAGCTAGCCTTAATCCTAGTATCTTGCACATAAAGCCTGTATCTTGTAACATCTAGCTTAGGTTTGTTGTATTTTTATGTTTTATCGCATTTTTACCGCTTTCCTTTATTTTACTGCAATTAACATACTGTACACACCTTTTATAAAGAATTAAAAACCCGATCGCATATACCATGAACATACCACAATAACCGACACCACTTCCCCATGTTCGACCTCACAATAACTTGTGACAATGCAGGGCATACTACCTGAGCAATCCCTAATTAACGAATAAATAGTAGTAGTATCGCATCATTACTAGCATTGAATAATATTCATTCATACCGAAGCGTTATAAGTGTCAACAGCTTGTCATGTAGATTTAAAATCCCACCGTAGGATGCATGTCACATGCATTGAAAATATGTTATAAACTGTTATAATATATAGTATACATGTTAGGGTTTCTTTTAATTAATATAATAGTCATATTAGATATTGAATGCCTTTGTGGGTTGTTGTGGATGTTTAATATGTCTAAAATTTTGTAAGCTATTATAAAATTAGGGTTAGATGTTTAAAATCCATAACAAAGGACAGTTTCATGCTCACTTAGATTAACCACTCATTTTAATAGTTAAAATAAGTCGTTAAACTTGTAAAACTAGGGTTACAAACTCAACCGGTATATAATCCTGTTGAAGGTTGGGGGTACTTAATTGATGGTCTATGGAAGACCTCTTACTTGGGGGTTATAGCCAAATAATTGAGCGTTGGTAACCGATTTTATGAGCATTCATGAGTGGTGTGAGGTAATAAAAATAGTTTATCACCTAGACATCGTAGGTTTAAAATCCATTTATAAGTGTTATACTTGGATATACCACCTAGACTTAGGGTTGTTTTTATTAGCCGAAAAGAACCTAAGTATAAATTTACCCAAACATTTAGAACACTTTAGTCAGAGATTAAAAGTTATTAGCTCTCACGTCCTCAAGAGTTCACACGGTGAGATCCATGCTCAGCTTCGTGTCGATTTTACCTCGACTGCTCCATTTGGAAAGTGTTTGCATGGGTCAATAACAAGGTGAATGAGGGAAGTCATTCATAGTAAGTGGGTGAAGGAAATGTGTCAACATTGTCCTACGGTCTCCTCCATTAGTTTGAACCGTGAGATTCCTATGTTGCACTTGATGTCGTTTTTAGGCGACACTAGCTAGTCGTTAACCATGGCGAGTAAACATAGATAGGAAGGTCTATTGAAAGAAGTTCTTAGAGTTACAACAATCACTTTCCCTGCAAGCGGTTTAATCCTACTTTCCTAAGTCAATGGTGTCCATGCGTCGATCGAAGTCGCCTCCATAGTAGGGCTTAATCCGTTGACCATTGACTTTGAATGCGCTGTTTCCTTCTAAAATTGTTAGTTCCACTGCGCCGTGAGGAAATATTGTCTTGATTCGAAATGGCCTAGACCAGCGAGACTTCAACTTTCCTGGAAACAATCGCAAACGCACGTTGAATAATAATACCTACTGACCTACGGTGAATGTCCGGTCGTGTATGCGGTCATCATGCCATTTCTTGTTCTTCTCCTTGTATATCTTATCATTTTCATAGGTATCCCTTCGCCATTCAACCAACTAATTCAATTGCAGCTTCCAGACTTTCCCTGCACTGGCTAAATCAAACTTCAGCTTCTTGCATGCCCACATCGCCTTATGTTCCAACTCAAGCGGCAGATGACAAGCTTTTCTGAAGACCAGGGCGTACGGAGACATGCCAATTGGTGTTTTGTAAGCGGTCCTGTAAGCCCATAGTGCTTCATCAAGCTTGGGTGACCAATCCCTCCTGGCAGTATTAACTACCTTCTCTAAGATGGTTTTGATTTCTCCATTAGAAATATTTAAGTGCCCATTAGTCTGTGGGTGATACGCAAATGCAACTCGATGGCTGATGTTGAATTTAGTCAACAGGTTGTCAATTATGCGGTTGATAAAGTGAGAGCCTTCATCGCTGATTAAGGCCCGAGGCGTCCCATATTGAGCAAAAATGTTCTTCTTCAGAAACTTTGCCACAGTGGCTGCGTCATTCTTGGCACATGCGATGGCCTCAATCCATTTCGATACATAATCAACCACAACCAAAATATATTGATGACCTTCTGATGGTGGAAACGGGCCCATGAAGTCAATTCCCAAACATCAAATAATTCAACTTCTAAGATTGACGTTAATGGAATTTCATTTCTTTTAGGCATATTCCCCGTC
This sequence comes from Benincasa hispida, assembly GCF_027475165.1. NCBI lineage: Eukaryota > Viridiplantae > Streptophyta > Magnoliopsida > Cucurbitales > Cucurbitaceae > Benincasa > Benincasa hispida. The sequence goes on from NC_143483.1 coordinate 24,833,174, forward strand.
CTTTGACACCTGTCGCATTGCACAACATGGACATGGGCATGCTTAAACAGTGTTGGCCAAAAGTAGCCGCACTACAAGACTTTTGCTGCCGTCCTTTGCCCCCCAAAATGTCCTCCATATGGGGACTCATGACAGAGCCCTAAAATGTACTTTGCTTCATGCTTAGGAACACATCGTCGTATTATATGATCAGGTCCTTGTTGATATAAGAAGGGATCGTCCTAGAAATAAAATTTGGCATCATGTCTTAGTTTCTTCTTCTACTGGTATGTATAATCATCCGGTAGTTGACCGCAAACTATGAAGTTTACTATGTCCACATATCAGGGAACATCTGCCATCAGCAGTTCATTGGGGAATCTTTCTTCAATATCTTTTTCTGTCCCTTGAACCTCGCAATTTTCCAATCTTGACAAATGATCTGCGACTTGTTCTCGGTGCCCTTCTGGTCTTTGACTTTTATGTCGAACTCTTGCAGGAGCAACACCCACCGTATCAGCCTTGGTTTTGCATCCTTCTTTGTCATTAGGTATTTAATCGCTGAGTGATCCGTATACACCACCACATTTGTTTCGATTAAGTACTGTCGGAACTTCTCCAGTACAAATACCACTGCAATCATTTCTTTTTCTGTGGTCGTATAGTTCTCCTGTGCGTCGTTCAATGTTTTGCTTGCATAATAAATAGGATGCAACACCTTATCCTTGTGCTAACTCAAAACTGTGGCCACAACATATCTGCTGGCATCGCACATTAGGACGAATGGTTGCGTCCAATCAGGTGCAATCAAAATGGGTGCGGAGATGAGTGCATCTTTAAATGTGTTAAATGCTTTGGTGCAGGTGCCATCAAAATTATACTCGCGGTCAGCTTCAAGAAGTGCACTTAAGGGTCTTGCGATCTAGAATAAGTTGTGAATAAATCTTCTATAAAACCTCGCGTGTCCCAAAAAGCTTCTAAGTGTTTTTACGTTCACAGATAGGGGTAATTTGGAAATTGCGTCGATTTTTGCCTGATCAACTTCCAATCCTGCCTTGGAGATTTTATGACCCAGAACTATTCCTTCTTCCACCATAAAGTGGCATTTTTCCCAGTTCAAAACAAGATTTGTTGCCACGCATCTCTTCAAAACTTTTTGAAGGTTAGACAAATAAGAGTCATAATTACTGTAGAAGACTGAGAAATCATCCATGAATACCTCGACTGACTCCTCCAAATAATCTGAGAATATTGCCATCATGCATCGTTGAAAAGTGCCTGGTACATTAAAGAGTCCAAATGGCATGCGTCGAAATGCAAACGTACCAAATGGACCCGTGAAGGTTGTCTTGTCCTTGTCCTCTAGCGCAAGTGCTATTTGGTTATACCCTGAATAGCCATCAAGAAAGCAGTAAAATTTATTCCCCGCAGGTCTGTCTAACATCTGATCAATGAACGGGAGTGGAAAGTGGTCCTTTTTAGTGGCCAAATTCAGCTTGCGATAATCCATGCAAATTCTCCACCCTGTAGTTGTCCTTGTGGGAACCATTTCATTCTTTTCATTAGTGATTACTGTCATCCCCCCTTTCTTCGGAACACATTGCACTGGGCTCAGCCAACTGCTATCAGATATCGGGTGGATGACACCAGCGTCCAGCCACTTTACTATCTCATTCTTTACAACCTTCTTCATGGCAGGGTTCAAGCGACGTTGCCTTTCTACCAATCCATTCCTTCCTTCTTCCAGCCGGATCTTGTGCATACAATACGAGGGACTGATTCCTCACATTTCTGCCAAGTCCATCCTAAGGCTTTTGCGTTATCTCCTAGGATCCGTAGGAGAGCATCTTCTTTTTCCTTACTCAATGATGCAGAAATGATAACTAGTAACGTGTCGTTACTTCCTAAGTAAGAAAACTTTAGGTGCACTGGCAACGACTTTGACTCTAACACAGGTGGCTCTTCTAAAGATGGCTTAATGCGCTGCAATGTTCGTTCAGGTTCAAAATTCAATTCAGTATGAATTACGGCGCAGTCCTCCTCCAACATTACGTCGATTTCAACGTTATCCTCCTCCAAGTCCTTCAGGGGTTCATGCCACTGTTCTCCCCGTAGCTCTTCGATGTATTGGCAGTTCTCTATATCTCCCAAGTACTTCAACGCATTGAGTACGTTGAATTTTACCTATTGATCATCGACCCCAATGGTCAACTCTCCCTTCTGCACATCGATTAACGTTCGCCCTGTGGCGAGAAATGGACGTCCCAGAATGATAGAAATTTCTCTATCGGCCTCATAATCCAATATAACAAAGTCTGCTAGGAAGATAAACTTGTCCACTTGCACGAGAACATCTTCTATCTTGCCCCCTGGAAGCTTTATTGATCTATCAGCTAGCTGTAATATAATCATGGTTGGCCTTGCTTCGCCGATGTCTAGCTTCTTAAAAATTGACAAGGGCATCAAATTTATGCTTGCCCCTAAATCACACAGCACGTTTCCGACCATCTTCCCTCCTATGCTGCAGGGCAATGTAAAATTTCCAAGGTCCTTCATTTTAGTAGGGAGAGTATTTTGAAACAGAGCGCTACACTCATATGTTAGTGCAACTATTTCATTTTCCCCAATCTTTCTCTTGTTGACGAGAATATCCTTGAGAAATTTCACATAACTCGACATCTGCTCTAATGCTTCTATCAGGGGAATGTTAATGTGTAGTTGTCGGAGAACATCCAGAAATCTCTGAAACTGCTTGCTGTCATCTTTCTTTTTCAGCCTGGATGGGAGAGGTGGAGGATCCCGCCGTGTTTCTTTCTCACTTTGTTGTTGGGTAAGGTCCTGTACTTGCTGTGTGTCATTAGCTGGAGGTTGCGTTGATTGAGAATTCATATCTTGAGGACCTTCATCTTTGATAGATGGTCTTACTTTTGAACTGGTGCTGCTTCCGTTGTTAAGTAACTGGTCATTATCGATAATCAAATTTGCTGGTACTTTTGTTACCGCATCTGGTACCTATCATAATAGGGGTTCTCGTTCTCCCACTCCTCAATGTCACGGCATGACATTGTTCTTTTCCTCTTGGCCCCGGCACTCCTAAGTTTCCATGCTGTGTACCAGGCGCTTTCTTCTTTAATTCCCTCGCAAGCTGATCTATCTGATCTTCTAATTCTTTAAGAGAGTCAGCTTGCGCTTGTCTCATTGCTTCGCTCTTTTCAATGTAATGCTTTAATGATGTCTCCAGAGATGAGGTACTGTAAGAGGTATCATATGCAAACAGTTGGTCACAAGGTGGCGTACCTTGCGAATTACTTAGGCTGCAATCCGGATTAGTGAAGACCGGAGTGTTGCCTTGATCCTCTTAATAGCTGAATTGATAGAAACTATGGCCCTCCTGATTGAGATTCTCATCCAGACTAAAAAGTGGGTGATCCCACCAACTAGGGTTGTGGTTGTTGCCCAATGATTCATCATAAATAGCATAGACAGGTTGTTGATTACATGGGCAGACGTCTACCGGATGTACCTCTCCTCATTGAGTGCAATCCAATGCGGTCCCATGAGTCACCGCATTAACCTGCGTTGTTCCATGAGAGAGAGTTCTCTGTTGATTAGCCACCGTCTGGAGAAGCGAGGTCATTGTGGTCATTTGTTCGACCAATACGCTCATTGTGTCTGTTGGCACATCGGCCCTTTCTACTCGTTCTTTCTTCTGACCTCTTATCTCAAGCCCGGTATCAATCCATTCGTCAGAATGTCGCGAGATGCTATCCAATATGTTATTCGCTTCCGTATATGACTGCTTGCATTGATTGGTCGAGGCCATTGTAAAAGGTTTCCATCAAAATACTATTAGGAATCCCGATATGCGAACAGTTCTTCACTAACTATCGGAATCGCACCCAGGCAGTGCTCAAGGTTTCATAACCCTTTTGTTCGAAATTCAAAACCTCCCTCCACCTTCTTACATTGACAGACGAAGGGAAGAATCTGTTTATGAACCTATCAACCAACTACTTCCATCCATTAATTTCATCTGGCTCTAATGTTTGTGCCCACCTCTTTGCTTCATCCCGCAATGTATATGGGAATAGGTATAGTTTAAGACTTTCTTGAGTCACATCAGGCATGGAGAATTCGCTACACATGTCTACAAAATTTGTCAAATGAGCATGTGGGTCTTCTCCCTGTAATCCTCTTTATCGCCCCACATTCTGAATCATTTGTAGCATGAAAGGTTTTATTTCAAAGCTTGCATTCCCTTCAACTACTGGTCTTTAAATTCCTGGTGAAAAATTATAGAATTCTGGTGCCGCATATTCCCTCATAGGGATGTTCTTGTCGGCAGCAAGAAAAACGGGATCTTGCACTGGCAAATCTCCCCTCTAGTTTCCAGCATGTGCCACATTCTCTTCAGCCATACTTCTTCACCAATTAGGTTAGCCCTGATGAACTCTGCGCGAAGAATACACTTGATCTCTGGGTCCACTTAGAATTACCAGATCACTCCAGCACTCATAAGCCGTCAGACTGCTCTACGCGTTGAACAGTCAGTACAAAGAGACCTGTCCTACACATAGCATAAAAATATTCAACACTAACCGTTAACCAAGTCCCCGGCAACGGCGCCATAAACTTCTTGACTGGATTTTAGATAGGTAAGGATGTATGATGTTCTACGCTCATAATGATGTGATACTACTTCTGAATATGCATTAATTATGGATGTTCATGTAGTATGCCATGCACTGTCACAAGTTTCCTTACGATGGAACCAAGTGTAATTCCACCGCAAGTTTCTTAGTGTGACCTGAGGTTGAACACGGGGGCTGGTTTAGGTTATTACGGTACGTTCATGATATATGCGACTAGGTTTTCAATCTTTAATAGTGTGTGTGTATAGGTATATAAATTGCAATAAAATAAAGTAAAGTAGTAAAGATGCGATAATAAAATAAAAATACAGTAAACGTAAGCTAGATGATACAAGATACAGGCTTCATGTACAAGATGCTGGGCTTAAGGCTGGCTGTGAGAGATGTGCAAAGACGTGGGATGCGGCGGAAATTCTTATGAATAGAATGGAAAGAGAAAGGCAAATAATATAAACAACACAAGTTCTTAATCACATTGAAGCTACAAATACTGTTCCGCTATTTTCTTGGCGTACACCTCTCGGTGATCGGTCGTGCTCTGACATGTCTATGGTGAAACAGAGACTAACATAACGAAGGCAAGGTTGCTTCCATGTCTGGAAGTACTATTCGTTTTAGTTAACACATTTTTCTAACCCTCTCTCGATAGATTAGAATGGAATCTTCATTTCTGCTCTCACAAGTGAAGATGTCGTCTAGCATGCCTTAGCTAAACGCATTTTATATATTTAACATAAATTAAGTACTTAGTTAATTCATATTGCTTATCAGGGAATTAAGAAAACATCATGAACAAAGTGACAGACGAGTGAACGGAAATAGACAGAAAATGGTAAATGGAAGCTATCGAAACATTTAATATCTCTATTAAGCGTTTGATACATGGTGTGTGAATGAAGAGATAAAGAACAAAGAAGTACAACGATGAAAGAGATAGAGAGACAAACAAGTGCCAATGTCTTGGCACTGATTCGATGAAGATCCGCTTGCTGGATAGGATGGTGTTGATGGCAGGAAGAGCTTCCCTCTTAGGCTTGCTCCACCAGTAGCAGGGATCTTTGCACAGAGGTTTCAATCAGGTGTTTGGAAAATTAGATCTGAGATTCACCTCTCGACCTTATCTCGTCTTCTTCCCGGATTTCATCTCTTAAGCACTCAACTCAGCCTTTTCTCTCAACAATTTTGCAGCACTTACCCCGTATCCCGTAGCATATTTTTTCCTTTGAAATCAATGGTGTATTTATAGGTGCAGATCTTTGACTCCAGCTTTGTGGTCCCCACTTGATCATTATGGTAATTTCGAAGATGGAGGGATATTATTCCTTCTGTTATGCAATCAGACCGTCAATTCTACACAACCGTTAGTTGTACACGTGTCTCAATCTTCAGCTTTTGCGTTGCTCAGCTGCATCTTCCGATCATAGGTTCGCAGGCGGTGTTTTTTTTTGTTACCTCATGGGATTGAAACACAACTCTGGATCGACTGTCGCATTGCGCCATCATTGCGGTAATCGTCTCTTCATTGTTGATTGACGGGCGCATTGTGACATATATGCGTTGATTAGTTTCTCATGAGCCTTTAGCGCAAGCGGTGACTTGGTCTCCTTCAAAACAGAGTAAAATTCGGCTTGTCTTCCATCTTTATGGTGTTAGTGGGTGTTTTATAATTATTATAATACTAGGCTAATTTTCATACAATCGGCGCATATTTGCTAACTTTTGGCCGCAATATCTAGATAAGGTGACATAAATAACTTGTATTTCTATAAGTTATCACACCCCCAAATTTAGATATATGCTTGTCCCTAAGCATATCTTCTACTAAGGCACTCATGCTCAATTCCTATCCTCTATTTTTGCGACGATTGGTTGCTTCGAATGCTGCACTTAGGTACATTACTTGACATTGCAATTTCCTTCTATCCTTGCTAATTCTTAGCAATCCCTACTTTATTCTTCTATATGACAAAATTCTGCTCAAAGATGCTTTTCTAGTTTTCAAAATAGAATGTTTATCTCTTCTTTGTCAAAACAACTCGATGTATTTATCTGCAGTGAGCAAAAATTTGCGTCATTTCTTTATTTAGAGACTGTTGGTCATGGTTACACTCTTCGTTTTGGCTTATCCTCACGGGTGTCTTGCGTACATCCAACTACAGTTGTGTGCCGATTTCAACTTCAACTCATGAGGATCAGAGGAGTTGTCTCTTGCATAATATTATTATTATTATTATTATTACACTACGTTGATCTTTGAAACCCACCAGGGTGTCATACGAACATCTAACTACGAGCAGGCTTCTTCCACAACTAAGCGCTTATCAGGTTGTGAATATTTTTAAGGGTTTTCTCTTGCACTGACATTGGAGTTTTTTTTTTTAGTTTTTTTTTTTTAAATGGAAATGGATACATGTTCTTAACTACAACATAATCTTGATCTCATCTACTCAGACCTTCCCCACCCCCAAATTTAAAGACTAGACGTACTTAGAAGAAAATTTCAAAAAGAAGGTTTGAGCAAAACTTTGAAAGATCAAAGGTAAAGTACTGCTAAACTAAGAATTAACTAAGTGTTAGTCAGAATTTACTAAGTATGAGAAATGTTTCTAAGTGGAAACATATATTACATCATAGCAACACAATGAAGATCATAAAAATAAGAGATTAAGAACATTACAAAAATTGACAAAGGAAGATACAGAAAAAGGCACGGGCAAAAAGTGAAGTGAATGGTGGTAGCTTTTTCTTTTTCAATTTTTGCGGGAATGGTGATAGTTGTACTTCTTCTATCTCGTGTTCCAGAGGCTTGTAGATGGGTGCAACTTCTGGGTTCATCTTCTTGGGCTCCTCGGCATCATATGTCAACGAGTCTTTGGTCTTCACCTTATTTGAATTGGTCATGATGGGTTCCTCCCCTACTTCCGCTGTCGTTTTTTTGCTTAGCAAAGAGACTGCTAAGCATTGTTCCTTTCCTATACCCCAGAGTTGCAAGGGAGCTCTTGAGCTCCGCAATGCTTCTTGCGGTCTATTTTTGAGTTCGCCCACAATTTGTTCTATCTGAATTTCAAGATTTCGGATGGACGTCGCTTGATTCTTAAGCATGGACTCATTCTTCTCAATATACTTCTTCAGCAAGCTCTCTAAGGATGAAGATTGCGGTGCCTGTGAACTGCTGGCTTGGTTATGCATTTGACCGTTTTTTCGCGAGAAGAATCCTGGTGGCCCTTCCTTTTGCACCACTAGTTGAAAATTGTGTTGTTGATTTTCCATGCGAAGTTAGGGTGGTTTCTTCACCCGGGGTTATACGTACAGAGAAAGGGTTATTCTTTATGAAGCATACTGACTGCGGATTCCTTGGGCATTCTTCCATCGGGTGTGCTTCTCCACAGATGACACAACTCGTGAGTGTTTAAGCAATTGTATTGGCCTGCCCTTTTTGCATTCCCGTGCTATTAATTGCGATGCCTTGTATCAAACTCATCATCGTAGTAATTTGAGTTTGCAGGGATGTGATGGCTTAAGTGTTTGCATTACTGTCTTTGATTCTCAATCGTTGATCGCTTTCTCTCTGGTACTCGTGATTTTTTGAAATGCAATCAAGTATATTTTTCGCCTTGTCATATGTCTTATCGAGCAGACCACTAGCTACTACCGCATTGGCAGTCGTTTGCGATGCAGGGTTCAATCCGTGATAGAAAATCTCCATCTGTAAACAATCTGGTAAGCCGTTATGCGGGCAATCTCTTACCACCCTCTTAAACCTTGCCCAGACATCACTGAGCGATTCGTCAATTTCTTGTTCAAAATTCGTAATTAACTTCCTCCTTCTTGCGTTCTTCGTTGGAGGGAAGTACTTCTTCATGAACTTTTCCACTACTTGTTCCCATGATGTTATCTCCCCTGGTTTGAGAGAATAAGCCCATTTTCTTGCTTGATCGCATAAGGAGAATGGGAACAACGTTAGTCGAACCTCCTCAGCAGAGATATTTAGGAACACAAAAGTGTTGCAGATTTCAATAAAACTCCAGAGATGGGCGTGCGGATCCTCGCCACGCCTTCCACCAAACTGTTCGGTAGTTTAAATCATCTGCAACATAATTGATTTCATTTTAAACCTCGACCTGTCCAGATCTGGCCTCATGATTCCTAGGGAGAAATCATATAGATTGGGCGACGCATAGTCCCGATTGGGTCTATTGCGGTCATTCGCCAGGAGGATGGGGTTGGCCATTATATTATTTACATTTGCAGCCCTCTCTTCTAATTGTTCCGCCATTCTTGGAGTTCTGTCTTGTTGTTGTTGGCGGTTGTTTCTCAATCTTTGTTGGAATGTACTTTCAATCTTTGGGTCATAATTTGCCAGAGATTGAAAGTTGCAAACAAAATTAAAAAAAATTACCGTTAGCACAATCTATTGTCATAGTCCCCGGCAACGGCGCTAAAAACTTGATGTGTTGTTTCATGCGATGAAATAATGGTGTAGAATGCGATGGTGGAATATGCGTTGTGCAAACAATTTTTCTCAGCAAGATCAAAGTATAAATCCTACTGAGTTGCCTGGTAAGCCTCGGGTCGAACATAGGGACTAAGGACACAGTATGCGGTGGTAAGTTTCGATTACTTTGTGGTAATAAATAAATCAAAGTGTTGGTTGGTTTGTTGTTTGAGGTAAAAAGTTTATGCGGCGGATTTGAGAAAAAAGTTAATTATGCGAAAGATACAATGTGTATGCAGAGGAACGAGTTGAGAAGCTCTTTAGCTAGCATTTCCTAATAATGCGTTCAAGTTATGCGATCATGCTACACTCATGCGACAGCAATTCATTTTCTAATGCAAATGTGATAGCACCTAGTTTTAGGACGCATGCGATGTATGCGATGATGTATATAGAGCTTATTCCTAAGTTTCTACTTCTTGCGTATGCGATGATGAAAGATGCACACAGGTACAAGGTGACTGCATACAATCATATCATATCTCTAGGCTGCATGTGATGCGTTAATAGCAAACAAAACTTATTCCTAAGCTTTTATCTCTTGATTATGCGGTTCTAATCTGACTCTCCCGAGCCTAGATTCTAATCTGACTTTTCCAAGCCTAGATTCTATCCTGAGACTACCCTCCTGAGTATCTCTAAAGGACGAATGATGCATACATAATACAAGATGATCGTATAAAGTGAAGGTCCCAGGTAATGCAAGCTAAGTGCTTTGTTAGACGAGATTTGTATTTATCTTTATCTTTATTTTATTATGCGTTAATGGATGAAAATGATGATGCTCTATGCACTGAAGTTGCTTTTCGATAAAGATATTATGATACTACATTCTAGGTGTATGCGATGATGATAATATGCTTCGTAGTATGTGATGATGTAGTACGTGTCACAAGTTTCTTGCGCTGGAACCAAGTATAATTCCAACGCAAGTTTCTTAGGTTGACCTGAGGTCGAACACAAGGATTGTTCTTGTTAATGGGATACTAATGTGGTAAATGTGACCTGTTTATCATAAAGAATAAATAATTGGTTTGTGCAGAAAAGTAAATTGCGATAGTAAAATAAAAGTCTAAACTATTAATGATACAAGGTGAGGACTGGCTGTGGAGTTATGCACAAGTGTCTGGTGAATGCGTTGGCAAGTGTCGTGAATGAATCAGAAAGAGAATGGATTGAGGGAAAGGACATCACAAGTTTGTCAATCTTGTTGAGGATTGATAACTTGTAGAAATACAAGTTATTTATACTGTTTTATTTAGATATTGTGGCAAAAGAAAAAATTGGCTAAGAAATGCGAAAATTAGTCACCGCATGCGTTCATGGCTCGAAGACAAAATAAACAACGTATCTATGTCGCATTGTGCCCATCAATCAAGAAGAAGATGATCAATGCAATGACACCACATGCGACAATCGATCAAGAGCTTTAGCGATCAACACAATTTTAACCACATGCGGTAATAAAAAACAACATTGCATGCGGCGATCGACCGGAGATGTGAAGAGCAATGCATTTGCAGAAGATTCTGACAAGTGTACAGCTTTCAGTTGTGCATTTCGGACGGATTGATTGCGTAATAAAAGGAATTTTCCATTTCGCCATTTTAGGAACTACCATAACTATACAGTGGGAACCACAAATTCAAAGAGCCAAGCCTCGCCTATAAATAGCTTCTTCAAATTCACTGAAAAAGATACATGTATACATAGAGACGTGCATATACTGATTTTGAGAGAGAGGCTGGTCTGAAGCGACTGTCCAAAGTAGATCCGGGAGAACCATGAGACAAGGCCGAGAGGTGAGTCTCCGAACAAGGAATTCTGCCGATCCCCGAAGTTGAAACTTTATGCAAAGGTCAATTCTACAGGGAAAGCAAGCCTAAGAGGGAAGCTTTCCTCTCCACCACATCCACACGCCGGCAAGCACTAATCTCCGCTCGAGATCTGTGTCAAAACATTGACACTCTTTCTGTATTTGTTTCTATCCTCTATTTCATCATTTGTATTCATCTTCTTTAATCTTTCATTCACGACATATATCAAACTCTTAATTTTTGAATTAAAGGTTATCATCGTCACCATTATCATCTCTCTGTCTCTTTCCATACTTTTATCATCCATTTTCTCCATGTTGTGTTCTTAATCCCCAGAGTAATAAGCAAGAATTAAGCGAGTAAATTAATCTATGTTAAGAAATCAATTAAGTTTAGTTAAAGCATGCTCGATGGCATCTTCACCTGTGAGAGCATAAGTTAAGATGTTATTCCGCCTATCGAGAGAAGGTTGGAAGAATGCGTTAACTAAAGCGAGAAGTATTTCCAGAGATGGAAACAATCTTGCATTCATCACGTTTATCTCTGTTTCACCATAGAGATATGGGAACGCGGCCGATCACCGAGAGGTGTACTCTCAGGGAAAGTGGAGCCTTAGTTGCGTCCTTAACGCGATTAACAAACTTGTGATGTTTTTACTCTTTACTCTTTCTCTTTCTGCTTCATTCATGAGACTTGACATCGCCTACATCGATTCTTTGTACAACTTCATAGTCAGTTCTCGACCTCAATATCATGTATCATGTATCATAGTAGCTTAGGATTTTACTTTATCAACGCATTTTTACCCATCGCAATTTACATTTCTGTATAAATCAACATTATTTATTCATTGTTAAAATCGGTCACATGTATCACATAAGTATCACATTAATGAAAACAATCCCCGTGTTCGACCTCGGATCCTCCATACAATTATTGTCAATAAGTTTATGGCGCCGTTGCCGGGGACATGGACTTGTCCATTTGTTCACATTCGTATTTTTCCACATGCTTAAAGACTAAATCATCAACAACAAGGACGTAACTAAGGTTTCTCTTTCCCTTGGCTTACACCTTTCAGTGATCGGCCGCGTTCCCAGATGTCTATGGTGAAACAGAGATGAACGTAATGAATGCAAAGTTGTTTCCATCTCTGGAAATACTTCTTGCTTTAGTTAATACATTCTTCCCACCTTCTCTCGATAGGCAGAATAACATCTTCACTTCTGTTTTCACAGGTGAAGATGTTGTCGAGCATGCTTTAGCTAAACTCAGTCGATTTCCTTAACAAGGATTAACTCACTCGCTAATCCTCCCCCTTTACCCAGGGGATTAGTGACACATGATGGAGAAAAATGGATGATGAATGTGTGGAAAAGAACAGAGAGATGATAATAATGACGATAATGATATTTAACTCTAAGGATCAGCGTTTAATACAGACTGTGAATGAAAGATTAAAGAAAGATGAACACAGTAGATGAATGGGGAAAATAAGAACAAATATGGAAAAGGTGTCAATGTCTTGACATAGATCTCGATTGGAGACGTTGTGCTTGCTGGCGTGTGGATGAGATGGAGTGGAAAGCTTCCTTCTTAGGCTTGCTTTTCAGGTATAAGTTACCTCTTGCACAGAGCTTCTTCTTTGGGAATGGAAAGAATTTCTTGCTTAGAGACTTACCTTTCAGCCTTGTCTCGTCGTTCTCCCAGATTTTCTCTGTATTGTCTCTTCAGACCAGCCTCCTCAACATTGAATTCAAGGAAACTATTTATAGACCTTGGCTCTCTATATTAATGGTCCCACTTTGAAATTCTAATAATTCCTACCATGATAGAATTGTCCGCTCTGCTCCATGATAAATTTTTCAGAACCGCACAACAGAAAAGCTGTACAATCGTCAGGAGTCCCTGTGAATGCGTTGCTCTTCACATCTTCGATCGATCGCCACATGCTGTGTAATTGTTTTTATCTCTTGTTGATTACTGCATGCGGTGGAAATGCGTCGATCGCTTGAATCCATGATCGATCGTCGCATGCGCTGCAATTGCGTTCATCTTTTTTTCGTTCTTGATCAATTGCCGCATATTGTGTAGATGCATTGTACATTTTTTCCTCCAGCAATTAATGCATGTGGTGACCTATTTCCTGCAAAACAAAGACTTGGACATTCCATTTCGCCATCGCAATGGGGTTAGAAGAGCGAAACAACATTTGTAGCTTCAATGCAATTGAGAACTTGCGTTGTTTATATTATTTGTCTTTCTCTTTCTATTCTGTTCATAAGACTTGCCACCACATTCCACGTCTTTGCACAACTTTCATAGCCAACCTTGACCCCAGCATCTTGTACATGAAGCCTGTATCTTGTATCATCTAGCTTAGGTTTATTGTATTTCATTTTATTAACTCATCTTTACTGCTTTACTTTATTTTATTGCAATTTATATACCTGTACAAACACATTTTTAAAGATTGAAAACCTGGTTGCATATATCATGAACATACCACAATAACCTAAATCAGTCCCCATGTTCGACCTCGGATGACACCAAGAAACTTGCGATGGAATTACACTTGATTCTATCATAAGGAAACTTATGACAACGCATGGCATACTACGTGAACACCCATTATTAACGCATATCAAGCAGTAGTATCGCATGAATTCGAGCATAGAACATCATCAATCATATCTATCAAAAAGTGCATTACAAGTTTATGGCGCCATTGTCGGGGACTTGGTTAACAATTTATTATTTGAGTGTGTTTTTGGTATTTTGCAGGATAGATCTCATTGTACTAGTTGTTCAACGTGGAGAGCAGCCTAACGGTTTATGAGTCCTGGTGCTGAACCGGAATTTGTAATTGACCCTGAGATTGAGCGAACTTTTCGTGCAAGGGTACGTCTAAACTGAATTAGGCGAAAGAAGGCAGCCAGCATGGCGGACAATAATGATAATGTGGTGCCTGTTGTGAACCAAGGGGCTGTTAGACCGGCTCAGGATCCTGTCTTCTTGGCGGCTGATCGTAACATCCCGATGCGTAATTATGCAGCACCCATTTGTATGATTTTTCGCCTGAAATCTCAAGGCCGACTGTGGAGGAGAACGCGCGTTTTGAGATTAAGCTGGTCATGTTACAGATGATTCAAAATGTCGGGCAGTTCGGGTGTTTGCAAGGTGAAGACCCACATGCCCATCTGACTGGCTTTGTCGAGATGTGCGGCAATTTTTCCTTACCTGGCATGACCCTAAAAATTATAAGATTGTATTTGTTCCCTTACACCTTGAGGGACAAGGTTAAGAGGTGGGCTTACTCACTGGAGCCAAATGAGATCACTTCGTGGGAGTAATCGGTGGAGCAGTTCACGAAGAAGTTCTTCCCATCTGCCGTCAACGCAAGGCGACAAAAAGATGTGTTGAACTTTGAACAGAAGGAGAATGAGACCCTGAGCAATGCCTGGGTGCGATTCAGGAGACTGGTGAAAAACTGCTCGCATATCGGGATTCCCGATTGTGTCTTGACAGAAACATTTTACAATGGCCTGAACAGAGCAACACAGGTTGTTGTTGATGCCTCCGCGGCAAGAGGCTTTATGGATAAGACATATACGGAGGCCAAAGTCATCCTCAACCGCATATCGTGGAATATGGATGATTGGATCGATGATGGTTATGGAGGTCGAGGCACCGGTAAAAGGAAAACTGAAATAGCCATTCGGAGACAATGACCACGTTGGCCACGCAGATGGCCACATTGACTTCAATCCTTCAGTCAATGGAAATCAACCAAGGAGCCATTGCTGCACAATCAGCGCAACCCGCTGCACTGGCTCAAGTGGTCGCAATCAGTTGTGTCAATTGTGGAGGAACTCACGGAGCTAATGTGTGTCCATTGAAACTTCAGTAAATATGTGCTATCCAGAACAACCCCTTCAGCAACACCTAAAATCTGGGCTAGAGGAGCCATCCTAACTTCGGTTGGGGAGGCAATACCAATCTAGGGGGGCAGTGAACCATCAAGGGAGCAGTAGAGGAAATCTGTCTTTTCACCACAACCAAGGGCAATCAAGACCGCATAACCAGAAACAATCATCGTCTAACACCTCGGGAGGCTCGTTAGAGACGCTGCTGAAGCAGCATATGGATAAAAATGATTCAGTGATGCAAGCACAAGCGTCCTCTATAAGGAATCTGGAGATCCAAGTGGGCCAGCTGGCCTCTGAGCTAAGAAGTCGAACATCGAGAACATTGCCCAGCAATTCAGAAGCCACGAGATCTACAGGGAAGGAGCAATATCCTTAAGACATTGAGCAGGCAAGCCTGACCGCCTGCGGAGATATGGATTGCGGTCTCCCAGGACAATACAATTTTCGGTCCATATCTCAATACTATGTTTATTGCTTTATTGAATTTCTGTCTCTTTAAATTCTGAATGCTGTCTTCAATTCTTCATTTAATTCAATTTTTACTTTATGAATTTATTTCCTCATTCACTTTTCTGGATTTAATTCTGTCTCATTTTTAATTCTTTGACTTTTTTTGTAATCAATGTGTTGTGCTCTATTGCCACAAGCCACAGCACTTGCGTTGATGAAAAAAGATATAATAAAAAAGAAAATAATAAAACAATTAACAACAAGAAAACAAGGCGATAATGGACGCATCCCAACCTAATTAGGAATGCTTTGCATTCACCTAACTCAACTGTATTGAGTTGAGGGGTGTGTTGCGCTCGCATGTGTCCTTTGCCCGTCCTTAGCCAAATGCACTATGTTGAGGTATCCTCCAGAAATGCGTTAGTTAAGTGGTATGTTGCAGGGATATATGTGTTGTTGCCTGTCCTCTACAAAGATACAGTTGCGTTGGTGAGCACAATGCACTATTCTATTTCATGCGTCCATTCAAATAAAATATTAAAGAAAAAATCGTTTGGAAATTTGGGAAAAAGTCCAATCGATTTGTATCCCCAAGCAATTATTACTTGGCAGACGAAAGGACACTTTTTCTGAAATTCCATAAATGAGGGAGGTGGAACGACGCGCCTGTTGAGCTGCTCGAGGCCAGTCGCCGCAAAAATCGTGTTGGGCCCCACCATGGCCCAACCTATAAGTACGACCTCCTCCTTCATTGGAAACCCTTTACCTCACTTTGGCAAACCAGAAACCCTAAGCGTCTTGCATCCCAAAACTTTCTTTCTCCCCAGCACTTAAGTATTTACCAGACCTTTCCAAGCTCGTATCCATGGCTGATCAAACCCTAAACCAATCCGCTTCACCTTCCACCCCTGATCAAGTAGCCATGCGAGAGGCAGTATTCCTGGCTGCCAGCCGCAGGCTTGCCGCCCAAGCCCACACTGTCCCCAGACTTACCGGAAGAGCCCGGAGAAATCCTTTGGCTAGTAGGCTTCCTATGTTCAAGAGAGGAGGAAACAAAGAGAGCATGCCTATGCCAACACTTGCCGTCCCCACTAGAAGCGAAAGGAAGAGATAAGATGACGAAAGTGTTTGGCAACATCCTAAGTACCTTGGAGCAAGAAGGTAGACAACCCGAAGTAGGGGTTGTAAACCAACCACTGCCTACAGAGGAGGGGGCAGCGGTAGTGGCGAATGAACCAGTGAAGGATGGAGTAGTGGTGGTGGAAGAAGTGGTGGTTGAAGAAGAAGAAAAAGGGAATGATGTTCTGGTCCCAGAGACTCAAGAGGCAACTTTCATCGCAGAAATTTATGACGAACCTCCAAGAAGAGAAGAAGAAGAGATCGCAGTCGAGGAGGCCAAGGAAGCGGAGGTTGTATTAGTGACCCCTGACATTGCGATGGATGAGGTTGTAGGGGATGCGCCGCCAGAAAAGGCCGAGAAGGAAGATAAGAAGAGAAAGAAACATCAAGAAGAGGCTGAGAAGGAAGATAAGAAGAAGAAGAAGAAGGGAAAGAAGGCTGGAGAGGCGAAGTCTTCACATCATCGCAAGGCAAGAAAGAACAAAGAGAAAAAGGATGATGATGAAGATGAAGAGGCCAAGAAGAAGAGGAAGAAGAAGGAGAAAGAGAAGAGAAGATTGCGTCGACGTGAGAAGAGGCGCTTGAGAGAAGAAGAAGAAGCAAGACAGAGGGTTGGGAGCCCTGAGAAGGTGGAGAATCAACCTCCGTAAGGGAGAAGAGTGGGAAACGACACAGTTAATGGAATCGGCGCAACTCATACTAACGTAAATACTTGCGAACGAAGAAGGAAAAGAAGCAGAGGGAACCCCCCTAATGCGGCATCGTGAGGAGAATGCGCCGCAAGGGTCCACAATTGACCCTTAAAGATTAATTTTGGCATTCGAAGAGAGAGAGAGAAAAAGAAAAGAAGAGGAGGAGAAGCAAGAAAATATGGAGAGGGGAAAGCTCATCATCGTAGAGGGAGATAGAAGAAGAAGATCGGAGTTTGAAAAAATGCAATGCAACAATGAACTTGCCAGACTTGAAGGGATCCAGAAGCGCGAGGAGGAACAGCACCTGTTGCTGGCCTCTGAGCAATTCAAAGAAGAGTTTGCGAGAGAAGAAAAAGAATAAGAGGAAGAAGAAAGAAGAAAGAAGAAAGAAGAGGACAGATTGTTGTTAGAGGAGAAGAGGAAAAAGCTCGAAGCCAATAAGAAGTGCTTATTCAAGACCAAGGGCAAAGAGCTCGCTGAGCATGAGAAAGAAGAGCAACGTAGAGAGTGGGAAAAGAGAGAACGACAAGCAACCCGCCTTGCATTGGCAAAAGGAAAGGTCATAGCAGAAAACAGCAAACCCGTGGTAGCCAAGAAGCGACCATCAAAGAAAAAGGAGAACGATGATTTGTTGATCGAGATGGACTTCTTTCCTGAACCAAATCCACTACCTGAGCTCATCACGAGTGTAATTGTGGAGCATGGGTGGGACACATTATGCTAGTGCCCATCCATCATAGTGCCTCAGGTAGTGCGAAGCTTTTACCGTGGGCATTTACATGAAAATAGGGATGCGGTGACCTTTAAGGGAGAGACAGTATCCTTCAACGCAAGGGACCTCAACAAAATTCATCAAATGAAGGACAAACCTAATGCGCTAGGGAATAAGATTATTGATGATCCCACAGAAGAGCAGATGGAGGAAGTATTGAAGTTACTAACTCAACCGAGCACGAAGTGGTCGGTCTCGCTCAAAGGCATCCATACCTTAGAGTCCAAGTCCTTGGTGCCAGAGGAAAGACTCTGGGTTTATTTGGTCAAGAAGCGGCTGATCCTGACAACGCACGACATAACTGTATCAAGGGATCGGATCATGGCCGCATAGTGCATAGCCTGTGGGATTCCTATCGACATAGGGCAGTTGATCGCAAGGCAGATTAGAGCATTAGTGGGGCATGTTCGGGGGCAGTACTTCTTCCGTGGATCGTTTCAAGTCTATGCCTGCCTATGGGTGTAAGCGTTGATGAGGAACCCATGCCAGAAGTCCACAGCCTCATCAACATAAAAATCTTGAGGATGCTCCTCAAAGATTCTCCACACTGCCCTGAGCTGCCAGCAAAGAGGTCTACAACCGATTTGACTGCGTCGCTAGAACTCAGACCAAAAAGAAGACGAAGAGAGGATAAGGGAAAAGAGAAGGTCCAGGAGCCACCAACGCAAAATTTTGAACCTATGGACCCTCTCCCTTTAGTCATTCGACCTTCAAGCCCTCCGAGCCCACTAGTGCAACCCTTTTCCTCCTTACATGAGCATTTTACAAACCTTCTTCTCGTCCCCAACTCTTCTGTTTACCCAGCAGCCCCACCTTCACCATTAGCATCATCATTGCAACCCACCATTCCATCGCTGCAAGTTAATGACCCACATGGTTTGGGTGAGGGCAGCTCTGCCTAAGCCCAAAACGATGTTGGTGAGACATCATAGGCACAAACCTCCATCACCTCCATGGCTGCTGAGTTAGTAGAAATGAGATCCCTCCTCTCCCAACAACAATAACTCTTCTCTCTACAGCAACACTTCTTCAATCAACGATTTAAGGTAGTAATGGAGCGTATTGATGAGATTCAACGCAGTGCTGCCACATCAAGAGAGGCGCTGATCAACATGCAGTGCAACATCTATAAAGTCCATATGCACCAGAGAATGATTGCGGAGCGTAATCAAGAGTACTTCAACTTTCTTACTGCATATCTTCATGGTCCAATGGTGCCTCTACATCTTCGGAAGCACTTAAATTTTGAAGAAGCGCCTCCTGCACCACCTCAAAATCTGCTTGATCCCCCTGCTTCTCAACCTTAATATCTATACTTTCTTCCAATATGATTTTTTTAGCAGTACTGCGTTGGAAGCGCCTCCTGCACCACCTCACTATGACTAAGACTTAGTGAATTCTTAGTTTAGCAGTACTTTACCTTTTATCTTTCAAAGTTCTGCTCAAACCTTCTTTTTGAAATTTTCTTCTAAGTGTTTTTCTAGTCTCTCCGAACAACACAATGAGGATCTTGCTCATCTTTAAATTTGGGGGTGGGGAAGGTCTGAGCAGATGAGATCAAGATTATGCTGTAGTTAAGAAAACGTGTCCATTTTCATTTGATATATATATATATATATATACTTATGCAAAACTCCAATGTCAGTGTCACACCCCACCCCAGATCACCCTCTTAGCCTAGGTGTGACTACAGCAGTTATCAACCCTTAGGCTGACACTTACTGCCTAAAAACTCTTGCGGAATAACTCTGACACCAAATACAAATTATATGCAACGGGACGGCTGTAGGCCCACAATTGTATTAACTTAAAAACTTAATATGTTTAGAGTCTTTACAACATTAGATTTACAAGTCCCAAAACCCACGAACCCTAATCCCTATATAAACAATAGCAACATGTGTACAATATTAACTGTAACCACCTAGCAAACAGTTACAAGTCTTTTGGTCCTTTAGTGGCGGAGCAGATACTGAGCTATCTTTAGACGATTTGACCGCTACCTGGTGGGGGGGGGAACAAAAACATTTGAAAACGGGGTGAGCTTACGGCCAGTGAGTGACCGAGAAAACATAGTAAATTCTCATGCATAATTTCAGTAATGAGTTTTTAACTGAAAGATAAACTTTTACAGTACTTGTACTGCAGCATAAACGTTTTCCAAGCATAAAACATGTAAAGCTGTTTTAAACATAAAACAATAAAAACATTTCTCAAATCAAAGTACTTTATAACTGGTAAAATAATCCCAATACCAACTACTAGTCCAGAGAGAACCCTTTTGCTCAATCTCTAACTTTATTCACCTGTGGCCACATTAGGTACTACTGCTCAGATACCTTCTCCTTGTACTTCAATATCGAGCTACTAGGATACCTTCTCCAATGTACTTTAGCATCCCATTGGCTTGGTACCTTCTCAAATGTACTTCAATACCAATAGATATCTTCTTCTTGTACTTCATTATCTAGTTGGGTGGATGCCTTCTCCTTGTACTTCGGCATCGCATTTTACCAAAATTATTTATAAACAACTTTTCTCTTTAAAGCATGTACAATATAACACATATACAACATGACTTTACACATGGTAATGCATGCTAGATAAAATCAACATATGTAAATAGTTTTTCAACAATAGGCATGCGTTCACAACACAATTCAGATCTTGCTTGGAAACCACTTTATAAAACTAGTAGGCATGAGAATTATTTTCGCAAACATGCTTTCTGTAAAATGCTTGTAATCAAAACATTTTAAAAACGTTTTAGTTCAAAAATATTTTAGCCACTAACCTCGAACTCTTAGGAACTTTTCACTCTAGTAGCTCCTCGGGTCCTTTTTTCACCCCTAGAATCCAGATTCAACTTACAACTTAGATTACTCATAGTTCCGAACCTTACATGGAAATACTTCCTTCTAAAATGTCTTAGGAATCTTACCCTAAACTTTCAGCTCATAAATCCTCGTGATTTGGCCGGAATCTCAAAATCTTCAAGACTGGCCCAGACTGATCTGACAGTTTGACCCTTCTGCCTTCTTCTCAATCTCCAGCCCAATTCCTTTGAGTCTTTTCCTCCGACCTACTCTGAAAACTAGACTTCTAGAGCTTTTAAACGGCTTTAAAATCACTCCAAACTCACGAGTATATTGGAATATCTCCTCGTCCAAAGTTAACATATTCCTCTAAACCCTCACTGCCCTCTACTTTCTCTACGAAATTTATGATTTTTATGTGATTTGAAAATGAAATCCCAACTCCCTATTTATAGGCATTCAAATTGCTCGTGGGATTGACAGCACCTACTTGGCTGCATGGCCAAATGTTTAATCCTCCCTTTATCAACGTAAGTTGACTTCACCTTGGTTCAATGTGTTCCTCCCAAACGTATCCAACACAATTTCATAGGTTTAAGAATTTCTCTTAATCAGACTCCTAAATTTTAATTGACGTTTGCCTTTACATCTTCAAGCTTTGTTTGTATTCAAATTAGGGTTTTTAAATGCATAATCCACCTCAACGCGTCCAAATACATTGCCCAGAAGCTTGCTTGGCCATTCAATGCATAAGCAAGGCGTGGGCGTGACGTTCGAATCAGACAAAGCAAGGCTAATGCATAGGCGCTCTCGATCTTTCCGCTATTGGCAGTGTCGCTCTCTCCACTCTCGGCAGTGTCACTCTCTCCAACTTTCTCTCCCATTTTCTCTCCAATCTCGCTCTCTCCCAGTTTCTCTCCAACTTTTCTCTCCACTCTCGCTCTCTCTAGCTTTCTCGCTGGTCTCCACTTTCGCTCTCTCCAGCTTTCTCGTTGGTCTCCACTCCCGCTCTCTCCAGCTTTCTCACTGGTCTTGCTCTCTCCAGCTTTCTCACTGGTCTTGCTCTCTCCACTCCCGCTCTCTCCAGCTTTCTCGCTAGTCTTGCTTTCTCCAATCTCGCTCTCTCTCGCTCTCTCCAACTTTCTCTCCAACTTTACTCCACTCTCGCTCTCTCCCACTTTCTCGCTCTCTCTACTCTTGCTCTCTCCAACTTTCTCTCTCAAAATCTTGCTCTCAATGATCTCGCTGGTCTCGATCTCAATGATCTCGCTCTTAGCTACTGCGAATTGTTCGTCTCCGTGCAATTTCTACACGATTGTGCCATAAGTCACTTGCCTTCCAGTACTTTGTGCACAACACGCATTACACATAACTTCCATATTTTTCTCGGTCCTTCAGCCATAACGCATTTCACATAACTTCTCTATACTAAGCCGAAATTTCCCCAAATTTTCCGAACTTAATTTCCATATTATTCCACACTAGCTCAACCTACTTATTATTTTTCCCCAACTTTCCCAACTCAATTCCATATTTTTCTTTTCAAATCCCCATTCTTTTTTCACCATTCCGCACTAACTTTCTCATCAACATACTTATTATACAAATTTAAATAGGGACACATAATTAAGTGGAAAATTCAGACAATTTAAATAAGAAAACACACTTAAGTGTAAAATTGGATTTGGGGTTCACAGTCAGCGCAAGGGAAAACCTCAAAACTGTCCCAATCTGATAAGAGTTTAGTTTGTAAAGAAGCCTGCTCGTAGTTAGAAATTCGTATGACACCCGTAGGAGCAAGCTAAGAAAAGTTGGGTTTCCAAGAACAACGCAGTATAAAAGAATGCAAGAGACAACTCCTCTGATCCTCATGAGTTGAAGTTGAAATTGACACCAAACCGTAGTTGGATGTCCGCATGACACCCGTGGAGACAAGCCAAAACAAAGAGTGTAACCATGATCAACAGTCTCTAAGTGAATAAATGACGCAAAGTTTTTCTCACTGCATATAGACACATCAAGTTGTTTTGACAAAGAAGAGATAAACATTCTATTTTGAAAACTAGAAAAGCATCTTTGAGCAGAATTTTGTCATATAGAAGAATAAAGTAGGGTTGCTAAGAATTAGCAAGGATAGAAGGAAAATGCGATGTCAAGTAATGTGCCTGAGTGTAACATTCAGAGCAACCAATCGTAGCAAAAATAGAGGATAGGAATTGAGCATGATTGCCTTATTAGAAGATATGCTTGGGGACAAACATATATCTAAATTTTGGGGTGTGATAACTTGTAGAAATACAAGTTATTTATGCCACCTTATCTAAATATTGTGGCCAAAAGTTAGTAAATATGCACCGATTGTATGAAAATTAGCCTAGTATTACAATAATTATAAATGTTTGCAATTACACCCACTAACATCATAAAGATGGAAGACAAGAAGAATTTTACTCTGTTTTGCAGGAGAGCAAGTCATCGCTTGCACTCAAGGCTTACGAGAAACTGATCAACGCATCTCTGTTACATTGCGCCCGTCAATCAACAATGAAGAGACGATTACCGCAATAAGGGCGTAATGCGATAGTCGATCTAGAGCTGTGTTTCAACTGCATGCGGTAAAAACAACACCGCATACGAATCCATGATCGAAAGATGCAGCTGAGCAACGCAAAAGCGAAAGATTGAGACATGTGTACAACTAACGGTTGTGCAGAATTGACGATCTGATTGCATAACAGAAGGAATAATATCCCTCCATCTTTTGAATTACCATAACCATCAATGGGGACCACAAGGCCGAAGTCAAAGACCTGCAGCTATGAATACCCCATTGATTTTAGAGAAAAAGTATGCTACGGGATACGGGGTAAATGCTGCAAAACTGTTGAGAGAAAAGGTTGAGCTGAGTGCTTAAGTGAAGAAATCCAGGAAGAAGACGAGATAAGGCTGAGAGGTGAATCTTAGATCTAACCTACCAAACACTCAATTGAAAGCTCTGTGCAAAGATCCCTGCTACCGGTGGGGCAAGCCTGAGAGGGAAGCTCTTCCTACCATCAAATCCATCCTCTCTGGCAAGCAATTCTCCATCACATCAGTGCCAAGACATTGGCACTTTTTTGTATCTATTCTATCTCTTTCATCATTGTATTTCATGTTTCCTTTATCTTTTCATTGACACAGTATGTATCAAACGCTTAATAGAGATATTAAATGTTTCGATAGTATTCATTTATCATTTTCTGTCTATTTCCGTTCATCCGTCAATCACTTTCTTCATGATGTCTTCTTAATTCCCTGATAAGCAATATGAATTAACTAAGTATTTAATCTATGTTAAAGATATAAAATGTGTTTAGCTAAGGCATGCTAGACGACATCTTCACCTGTGAGAGCAGAAGTGAAGATGCCAGTCTGATCTATCGAGAAAAGGTCAAAAGAATGCGTTAACTAAAGCGAGTAGTACTTCCAAAAATGGAAGCAACCTTATGTTCATTACGTTAGTCTCTGTTTCACCACATACATGTGGGAACGCAGCCGATCACTGAAAGGTGTATGCCAAGAGAAGAGCGGAACAACATTTGTAGCTTCAACGCAATTGAAAACTTGCGTTGTTTATATTATTTGTCTTTCTCTTTCTATTCTATTCATAAGACTTGACGTCGCATTCCACGTCTTTGCACAACTTTCACAACCAGCCTTGACCCCAGCATCTTGTACATGAAGCCTATATCTTGTATCATCTAGCTTAGGTTTATTGTATTTCATTTTATTATCACATTTTTACTGCTTTACTTTATTTTATCGCAATTTATATACGTATACAAACACATTTTTAAATATTGAAAACCTGGTCGCATATATCATGAACATACCACAATAACCTAAATCAGTCCCCGTGTTCGACCTCGAATCACACCGAGAAACTTGCGATGGAATTACACTTGGTTCTATCGTAAGGAAACTTGTGACAACGCATGGCATACTACGTGAACACCCATTATTAACGCATATCTAGCGATAGTATCGCATCATTTCGAGCATAGAACATCATCAATCATATCTATCAAAAACTGCATTACAACAAGTACAAGACCTCACCCAACAACAAACTGAACAAGAAACACGGTGGGATCCTCCCCCTTTCCCATCCAGGCTGAAAAAGAAAGACGACAGCAAGCAATTTTAGAGGTTTCTGGGTGTTCTTCGACAACTACACATTAATATTCCTCTTATAGAAGCATTAGAGCAGATGCCGAGTTATGTGAAATTTCTCAAGTATATTCTCGCCAAAAAGAGAAAGATTGGGGAAAATACTCTCCCTACTAAAATATGAGTGTAGCGCTCTGTTTCAAAATACTCTCCCTACTAAAATGAAGGACCCTGGGACTTTTACATTGCCCTGCACCATAGGAGGGAAGATGATCGGAAACGCGCTGTGTGATTTAAGAGCAAGCATAAATTTAATGCCTTTGTCAATTTTTAAAAAGCTAGACATCGGCGAAGCAAGGCCAATCACGATCACATTACAGCTAGCCGATAGATTGATAAAGCTTCCTGAGGGCAAGATAGAAGATGTTCTCGTGCAAGTGGACAAGTTTATCTTCCCAGCTGACTTTGTCATATTGGATTATGAGGCTGATAGAGAGATTCCTATCATCCTAGGAAGCCCATTTCTCGCCACAGGGCGAGCATTAATCGATGTGCAGAAAGGAGAATTGACCATCTGAGTCGATGATCAAGAAGTAAAATTCAATGTACTCAATGCGTTGAAGTACCCAGGAGACAGAGAACTGCCAATATATCGAGGAGCTGCAGGGAGAACAGTGACACGAACCCTTGAAGGAAATGGAGGAGGAGGATTTTTAAGTCGACGTAATGTTAGAGGAAGGCTGTGCCGCAATTCATGTTGAATCTAATTTTGAACCGCTCAAGTTATCTGAACGAACATCGCAACGAATTAAGCCATCTTTAGAAGAGCCACCTATGTTAGAGTTAAAGTCGCTGCCAGTAAACCTCAAGTATGCTTACTTAGGAAGTAACGACACGTTATTGGTTATCATTTCTGTATCACTGAGTAAGGAGAAAGAAAATGCTCTCATACGGATCCTAAGAAATAACGAAAAAGCATTAGGATGGACCTTGGCAGACATTCGAGGAATCAGTCCCTCATATTGTATGCACAAGATCCGCCTGGAAGAAGGAAAGAATGGATCAGTAGAAAGGCAACGCCATTTGAACCCTGCCATGAAGAAGGTTGTAAAGAAGGAAATAGTAAAGTGGCTGGATGTAGGTATCATCTACCCGATATCTGATAGCAGTTAGGTGAGACCAGTGCAATGTGTTCCGAAGAAAGGAGGGATGACAGTCATCACTAATGACAAGAATGAATTGGATCCCACAAGGACAACTACGGGGTGGAGAATCTGCATGGATTATCGCAAGCTGAATTTGGCCACTAAAAAGGACCACTTTCCACTCCCGTTCATTGATCAGATGTTAGACAGACTTGCAAGGAATGAATTTTTCTGCTTTCTTGATGGCTATTCAGGGTATAACCAAATAGCAATTTCGCCGGAGGACCAAGACAAGACAACCTTCACGTGCCCATTTGGTACGTTTGCATTCCGATGCATGCCATTTAGACTCTGTAATGCACTAGGCACTTTTCAACGATGCATGATGGCAATATTCTCAAACTACTTGGAGGAGTTAGTCGAGGTATTAATGGATGATTTCTCAGTCTTTAGGAGTAATTATGACTCCTGTTTGTCTAACCTTGAAAAAGTTTTGAAAGATATGTGGCAACAAATCTTGTTTTGAAATGGGAAAAATGCCACTTTATGGTGGAAGAAGGAATAGTTTTGGGTCAAATCTCCAAGGTAGGATTGGAAGTTGACTAGGAAAAAATCGACGCAATTTCCAAATTACCCCCACCTATGAACGTAAAAACACTTAGGAGCTTTCTGGGACACGCGGGGTTTTATAGAAGATTTATTCACAACTTCTCCCAAATCACAAGACCCCTAAGTGCACTTCTTGAAGCTGACTGCGAGTATAATTTTGATGACGCCTGCACCAAAGCATTTAACATATCGAAAGATGCACTCATCTCCACACCCATTTTGATTGTGCCTAATTGGATGCAACCATTCGCCCTGATGTGGATGCCATCGGATATGCTGTGGGCGCAGTTTTGAGTCAACGCAAGGATAAGGTGTTGCATCCTATTTATTATGCGAGCAAAACACTGAACGACACGCAGGAGAACTATACGACCACAAAAAAGGAAATGCTCGCAGGGGTATTTGCACTGGAGAAGTTCCGATAGTACTTAATCGGAATGAACGTGGTGGTGTATACGGATCACTCTGCGATTAAGTATTTAATGACGAAGAAGGATGCAAAACCGAGGCTGATACGGTGGGTGTTGCTCCTGCAAGAGTTCGACATAGAAATCAAAGATCGAAAAGGCACCGAGAACCAAGTCGCATATCATTTTTCAAGATTGGAAAACTGCAAGGTTCAAGGGACAGAAAAAGATATCGAGAAAAGATTCCTCGATGAGCTGCTGATGGCAGTAGACATTGATGCTCCCTGGTATGCAGACATAGTAAACTTCATAGTTTGCAGTCAACTACCGGATGGTTATACATACCAGCAGAAGAAGAAGCTAAGACATGATGCCAAATTTTATTTCTGGGACGATCCCTTCCTATATCGACAAGAACTTGATCATATAATACGTCGATGTGTTCCTGAGCGTGAAGCCAAGCACATTTTAGAGCTCTGTCATGAGTCCCCATATAGAGGACATTTTGGGGGGCAAAGGATCGCAACAAAAGTCTTACAATGCGGCTACTTTTGGCCAACACTGTTTAAGGATGCCCATGCCATGTTGTGCAATGTGACAGGTGTCAAAGGACGGGGAATATGTCTAAAAGAAATGAAATACCATTGACATCAATCTTAGAAGTTGAATTATTTGATGTTTGGGGAATTGACTTCATGGGCCCGTTTCCACCATCAGAAGGTCATCAATATATTCTGGTTGCGGTTGATTCTGTATCGAAATGGGTTGAGGCCATCGCATGTGCCAAGAATGACGCGGCCACTGTGGCAAATTTTCTGAAGAAGAACATTTTTGCTCCATATGGGACGCCTTGGGCCTTAATCAACGATGAGGGCTCTCACTTTATCAACTGCATAATTGCCAACCTATTGATTAAATTGAACAACAGCCATCGAGTTGCAACTGCTTATCACCCGCAGACTAATGGGTAGGTAAAGATTTCTAACAGAGAGATCAAAACTATCTTGGAAAAGGTAGTTAATACTGCTAGGAGGGATTGGTCACCCAAGCTTGATGAAGCACTATGGGCTTATAGAACCGCCTACAAAACTCCAATTGGCATGTCTTCATACGCTCTGGTCTTCAGAAAATATTTTCATCTGCCACTTGAGTTGGAACATAAGGCGATGTGGGCATGCAAGAAGCTAAACTTTGATTTACCCAGTATGGGGAAAGTTCGGAAGCTGCAATTGAATCAATTGGTCGAATGGCGAAGGGATGCCTATGAAAATGCTAAGATATACAAGAAGAAGGCAAAGAAATGGCATGATGACCGCATACACGACCGGACATTCATCGAATGTCAGCAGGTATTATTATTCAACGCGCATTTGCGATTGGTTCTAGGAAAGTTGAAGTCTCGTTGGTCTGGGCCATTTCGAATCAAGACAATATTTACTCATGGCGTAGTGGAACTAACAACTTTAGATGGGAACAGTGCATTCAAAGTCAATGGTCCACGGATTAAGCCGTACTATGGAGGCGACTTCGATCGACGCATGGACACCATTGACTTGGGCAAGTAGGATTAAACCGCTTGTAGGGAAAGCGATTGCGGTAACTCTAAGAACTTCTTTCAATCAACCTTTCTATCTATGTTTAGTCGTTTTCTTTACAACTTTCTTTTACTGTTTTCTAAATTTCGTCAATTACTGTCTAGTAGAATCAGTCTTTAATATTTTTGTATTTCCTTCCAATTTAATTTCTCACGTTTCTCCATATCTTAAATTAAGTAGCACCGGTCATATAACTGTTGTGAATGATTGGATAAATCACCGCAAGGTCTTTTCAACTGGTGTTTTTGATGAATTAAGAGGACAGGAAAGTAAACTATGAGAGGATGGGTGTAGTAAGTAAGCGACACTGTGCATCCAGTACAACCAAATGCATTGCGGTGAGGGGTGTGTTGCGTACGTATATGTCTTTTGCCCGCCCTTAGTTAAATGCACCATGTTGAGGTAGCCTCTAGAAATGTATTTAGTTAAGGGATGTGTTGTGGGGATGTATGCATGTTGCCCGTCCTCGATAATAATGTATCTGCATTTATTGGAAGTATGTGTGAATTTTGAATCATACACATTTCTGAATCAAATTTGTAAAGTAATCAAATTCTTTGACTCTTGTACAAGAAATAGAAAATTTTGTAATGCGTTCATTTGTAATTTATTTGTATACTTTGTTAATAGTCAATACAATCAGAGGATATATTCACTCCACTTTTTTCCTGTGCCTTTTTCTTTATCTTCCTTTGTCAATTTTTGTAATATTCTAAATCTCTTATTTTTACGATCTTCATTGCGTTGCTATGATGTATTACATGTTTGTACTTAGAAACATTTTCCATACTTAGTAAATTCTGACTAACACTTAGTTAATTCTTAGTTTAGCAGTACTTTACCTTTTATCTTTCAAAGTTCTGCTCAAACATTCTTTTTGAAATTTTCTTCTAAGTGTTTGTCTAGTCTCTCCAAACAATGCAATAAGGACCTTGCTCATCTTTGAATTTGGGGGTAGGAAAGGTCTAAGCAGATGAGATCAAGATTATGTTGTAGTTAAGAAAATGTGTCCATTTTCATTTTTAAAAAAAATTATGCAAAACTCCAATGTCAGCGTAAGGGAAAACCTTAAAAATATTCCCAACCTGATAAGAGTTTAGTTGTGAAAGAAGCCTGCTCGTAGTTGGATGTTCGTATGACACTCGTAGGAGCAAGCCAAAACGAAGGTGGGTTTCCAAGAACAATGCAATATGAAATAGAAAAAAAAAGAAAAAAAATAATAATAATTAAATGCAAGAGACAACTCCTCTGATCCTCATGAGTTGAAGTTGAATTTGGCACACAACCGTAGTTGGATGTCCACATGACACCCGTGGGGATAAGCCAGAATGAAGAGTATAACCATGACCAACAGCCTCTAAATAAAGGAATGACGCAAATTTTTTTGCTCACCGCATATAGATACATCAAGTTGTTTTGACAAAGAAGAGATAAACATTCTATTTTGAAAATGAGAAAGCATATTTGAGCAGAATTTTGTCATATAGAAGAATAAAGTAGGACTTGCTAAGATAGCACGGATAGAAGGAAATTATGATGTAAAGTAATGAGCCTAAGTGTAGCATTCGGAGCAGCCAATCGTTGCAAAAATAGAGGATAGGAATTGAGCATGGTTGCCTTAGTAGATGATATGCTTAAGGATAAGCATATATCTAAATTTGGGGGTGTGATAACTTGTAGAAATACAAGTTATTTATGCCACCTTATCTAGATATTGCGGCCAAAAATTTAGTAAATATACGCCGATTGTATGAAAATTAGCCTAGTATTACAATAATTATAAATGTTTGCAATTACACCCACTAACACCATAAAGATGGAAGACAAGCCGAATTTTACTCTGTTATGCAGGAGACTAAGTCACCGCTTCCACTCAAGGCTCACGAGCAACTGATCAACGCATATTTGTCTCATTGAAGTGACGATAACCACAATGACAATAACCGCAATGACGGTGCAATGCGACAGTCGATCTAGAGCTGTGTGCAACCGCATGCGATAATAAAAACAACACCGCATGCGAATCCATGATTGAAAGATGCAGTTGAGCAACGCGAAAGCGGAGGATTGAGACACGTGTACAACTAACGGTTGTGCAGAATTGACGGTCTGATTGCATAACGGAAGGAATAATATCCCCTCCATCTTTGGAATTACCATAACCATCAGTGGGGACCACAAGGCCGAAGTCAAAAACCTGCATCAATAAATAAACCATAGATTTAAGAGAAAACGAATGCTACCGGATACGGGGTAAGAGCTGCAAAACTATTGAGAGAAAATGCTAAGCTGAGCGCTTAAGTAAAGAAATCCGGGAAGAAGACGATATAAGGTCGAGAGGTGAATCTTAGAACTAATCTGCCAAACACCCGATTGAAAGCTCTATGCAAAGATCCTTAGTACCGGTGCAGTAAGCCTGAAAGGGAAGCTCTTCCTACCATCAAATCCATCCTATCCGGCAAGCAGATCTCCATCGAATCAGTGCCAAGGCATTGGCACTTGCTTGTATCTATTCTATTTCTTTCATCGTTGTATTTCACTTTCTCATTCTCTTTTCATTCACACATCATGTATCAAAGGCATAATAGACATATTAAATGTTTCGATAGCTTTCATATACAATTCTCTGTCTATTTCTATTCCTCCATTAATCATTTTCTACATGATGTCTTCCTAATTCCCTGATAAGCAATATGAATTAACCAAGTACTTAGTCTGTGCTAAAGATATAAAATGTATTTTGCTAAGGCATGCTAGACGGCGTCTTCACCTATAAGAGCAGAAGTGAAGATGCCATTCCGAACTATCGAGAGAAGGTCAGAAGAATACGTTAACTAAAGCGAGTAATACTTCCAGACATGGAAGCAACCTTGCATTCATTATGTTAGTCTCTGTTTCACCACAGGCATGTGGGAGCACGGTCGATCACTGAAAGGTGTACGCCAAGAGAAGAACGGAACAAAATTTGTAGCTTCAACGCAATTGAGAACTTGCGTTGTTTTATTCTTTGTCTTTGTCTTTCTATTCTGTTCATAAGACTTGCCACTGCATTCCACGTCTTTGCACAACTTTCACAACCAGCCTTGACCCCAACACCTTGTAACATGAAGCCTGTATCTTGTATTATCTAGCTTAGGTTTATTGTATTTCATTTTATTATCACATCTTTACTGCTTTACTTTATTTTATTGCAATTTATATACCTGTACAAACACATTTTTTAAGATTGAAAACCTGGTCGCATATATTATGAACATACCACAATAACCTAAATCAGTCCCCGTGTTCGACCTCGGATCACACTGAGAAACTTGCGGTGGAATTACACTTGGTTCTATAGTAAGAAAACTTGTGACAACGCATGGCATACTACGTGAACACCCATCATTAATGCATATCTAGCGGTAGTATCACATCATTTCGAGCATAGAACATCATCAATCATACCTATCAAAATCAGCGTTACAATGATCAGCCACGTTCTCACATCTCTGTGGGGAAACAGGGATGAACGTAATGAACCCAAGGTTGCTTCCGTCTCTGGAAGTACTTCTCGCTTTAGTTAGCACATTCTTCTAATCTTCTCTCGACAGATGAGAATGACATCTTCACTTCTGCTTTCACAGGTGAAGATGTCATCTAGCATGCTTTAGCTAAACATCTTTATTTCTTTAAAACATATTAAGTAACTTGTTTACTTCACCTTAATTACTAAGGGATTAAGAAAACATAGTGTAGAAAATGATTCATGGAGGAATGGAAATAGACAGAAAGATGGAGATGACAATGATCGTGACATTCAATAATACTATTTAGCGTCTAATATATGATTGTGAATCAAGAGATTAAGAAAATGAAGTACAATTAATGAATAATAGTTAGAAACAAATAAAAATGAGTGCCAACGTCTTGACACAAATCTAGATGGAGAAATCACTTGTCGGCGTAGATGGAGTGAACGGAAGGATGAGCTTCCCTCTCAAGCTTGCTCGTCCAGTAGCAAGGATCTAAGTATAGAGCTTCTCGGTGGGGATTTGGAGGTTCGCCCTGAGACTCACCTCTCAGCCTTGTCTCTTTTCTTCCTGAATCTTCTCCAATCAGCACTCAGCTCAACCTCTATCTCAATAGCCTCGTATCATTATCCCCCATATCAAGTATATTTTAAAGTGAATTCTTTGAAGGTATTTATAGATGAAAGCTTTGACTCTCTGACTTGTAGTCCCCACTTTATTTTTATGGAAATTCCGAAAATGGTGGAATAAATATTCCTTCTGTTATGCAATCAATCCGTCGAAAATGCACAACGGTTGGTTGTACACGTGTCAAAATACTCCGCAATTGTGTTGCTCATTTGCATCTTTCGATCATGTGTCCGCATATGGTGTTGTTTTTATTACCGCATGCGGTTGAAGTTGAGCTTTGGATCGACTGTCGCATGCGCCTTCATTGCATTGATCGTCTCTTCAGAATTGATTGACGGGTGCAATTCGACGAAGATGCGTTGTTCAGTTCCTCTTTGAGCCTTGATCATAAGCGGTGACTTATTTTCTTGTAAAACAGACTAGAAATATCCTTTTCTACCATCTTGATGGTGTTAGTGCGTGTATTGATGATAATTTATAATTATTGTATTTCTTAGCTAATTTTCATACAATCGACGCATATTTTCTCTCTTTTGGGCGCAATATCTGAATAAGGCAGTATAAATAACTTGTATTTCACAAGTTATCACACCCCCAAATTTAGATATATGCTTGTCCTCAAGCATATCTTTGACTAAGGCAATAATGCTCAATTCAAGTCCTATATTTTTGCGTCGATTGGTTGCTCCAAATGTTACACTTAGGCACATTTCTTGACAATGCAATTTCCTCCTATCCTTGCTAATTCCTAACAAAGCCCTACTTTATTCTTCTATATAACAAATTTTTGCTCAAAAATGCTTTTCTAGTTTTAAAATAGAATGTTTACCTCTTCTTTATCAAAACAACTTGCTGTGTCCATAGGCGGTGGTCAAATCTTGCGTCATTTATTAAAGACCGTTGATCATGGTTACATCCTTCGTTTTGGCTTGTTCCCATGGGTGTCATGCGAACATCCAACCATGGTTGTGTGCCAATTCAACTGTAACTCATGATATTCAGAGGAGTTGTCTCTTGCACTCTTTTATTTTTCTTTTATTTTTTTTCAAAAAGTTTTTCTTTTCATTTTCATACTGCGTTGTTCTTGGAAACCCACCTTCGTTTTGGCTTGCTCCCATGGGTGTCATGCGAACATCCAACTACAAGCAGTTTCCTTTCACAACTTACTCATATCAGATTGGGATTATTTTTGAGTTTTCCCTTGCGCTGACATTGGAGTTTTGTATGACTTTTTTTTACAGAAAACAAACGCATTTTCTTAAAGACCACATATTCTTGATCCCATCTGCTCAGACCTTCCCCACCCCTAAATTTAGAGATGCGCAAGGTCTTCATTACATTGTTTGGATAGACTAGACAAACACGAAGAAAAAAATTTCAAAAAGAAGGTTTGAGCAGAACTTTGAAAGATAAAAGGTAAAGTACTGCTAAAGCTAAAAATTAACTAAGTGTTAGTCAGAAATTACAAAGTGTGGGAAATGTTTCTAAATATAAACATATTATACATCATGGCAACGCAATGAAGAACGCAAAAATAAAAGATCAAGAACATCGTAAATATGGACAAAGGATGATAAAGAAAAAGGCACAGGCAAATAGAGGAAATATGTACTAAATTGTATTGAATATTAACTAAATATACAAATAATTAAAAATTAACGCAATACAAAAATTGTTGACCTATACAAAGAATCAAAGAATTTAGATTAATTTAGAAAAAATAATGAATTGAATAAAAATACAGAATGGCCGCATAAAAATCTAAAGATTATTGTTGAGGAGCCAGAGGGTTTGGAGGAGGATTCTGATGCGGTACGGGTGGAGTCTCTTTGAAAACCAGATGCTGCCTGAGATGCAGAGGCAGTATGGGACCATGAAGATATGCTGTTAGAAAATTAAAGTACTCATGGTTGCGCTCCCAAGCTGTTTTTGGTGTCGATGGACCTTATAAATATTGTGTTGAATATTAATCAATACCTCTCTTGTCGTGGCAGCATTGCACTGTATATCGTCGACTTGCTCCATTACCACATCAAATCTCTGGTTGAAGAAGGCTTGTTACTGAGCAAAAGAGTTTTTGTTGTTTGGAGAAGAGGGACAACATTTTTGCTAACTCAACAGCTAAGGAGGTGAAAGTGGGTGGTGCCTGCGACGTCTCGCCAGCAACATTTTGGGGTTGGGCAGAAGTGCCTTCACCCAAATCGTATGGGTCATCAACATGCGGTGGTGGAAGGGAATGTTGCAGTGATGATGCTGAAGGTGAGGGTGAGGCTGTTGGGTATGCAATTAGAGAATTTGGGGCGAGGAGAAGGCTTGTAAGGTGCTCATGAAGTGGAGAAGAAGGTTGTGCAGGTGGGCTCAAAGGGCTTGGAGGGGGATTACTAAGGGTAAAGGGTCCAAAGGTTCTGTTTCTTGCGATGGTAATTCCTGGACCTTTTCTTTTCCTTTATCATCTCTGCGTTGTCCTTTGGTCTGGGTTCTTGCGGCGCATTGAGATCTATTGCGGGCCTCTTTAAAGGTAGCTCTGGCAATGTGGGGAGTCTTTGAGGAGGAACCTCAGGATTTTGATATTGATGAGGCCGTGGACTTTGTGCATGGGCTCTTCATCAATGCTTACGCCCATTGACAGGCACAAACTTGAGATAGTCCATGGAAAGAAGTATTGTCCTCTAATGTGCCTCACCAATGCTCTGAGCTGTCTTGCGATCAACTGCCGTACATCGGTTGGAATGCCATGCGCAATGCAGTATGCGGCCATGACTCGATCCCTCGATACTATTTTGTCATGCATTGTTGGGATCAGCCGCTTCTTGACCAAATAAACCAAAAGCCTTCCCTCTGGGAGCAATGATTTGGACGCCAGGGTGCAGATGCCTTTCAAATAAACTGTCCACTTCGTGCCCAGTTGCATTAAGACTCGCAGCACATCTTCCATTTGCTGTTCAGTGGGATCATCAATGATTTTGTTGCCTAGTGCATCCGGGTTATCCTTCATCTGGTATAGCTCATTGATGTCCCTTGCGCTAAAGGACACCATCTCCCCTTTTATGGTCACCACATCCTTGGTGCCATGTAACCGTCCACGGTAGAAGTCCCTCACTACCCCTGGAACCACAATGGCTGGGCACTGAAAAAACGTGTCCCAACCATGTTCCACCATCACGCTCGTGACAAGGTCCGGTAGTGGCGTTGGCGCAGGGAAGAAGCCCATCTCTATCAACATGTCATCATTTTCTATTCTCTTTTATGGATGCCTCTTTGCCAACGCGGGCTCGCTACTCTCCGCAATTGCTTTACCCTTATCTTTGGTCAATGCAAGACGGACTGCTTGTCTCTGCTTCTTTTCCCACTCTTTGCATTGTTCCTCCTTCTCGCTTTCATTGAGTTCTTTACCCTTCTTCTTTTTCAAGCACTGCATGTTGGCTTTACGCTTCCTTTCCTTCTCTTCTCTCATTCTCCTCTCTTCTTCTGCCTTCTTTTTCTTTTGTTCTTCTTTCTCTTCCCTTACTTCTCTTTCAAACTCTTCTACAAACTGCTCGGAGGCCAACAAAAGTTGTTGTTCCTCTTCGAGCCACCTTATTTCTTCAACTCTCGATTTTTCATTATTGCGGTGCACCTCCTCATCATGCAATCTTCTCCTTTGGTCACCTTCTGTGATGATGAGGTAGGCCCGTGCCATTTTTTCCTACCTCTCTTCCTCTTCCTTTCTCCTCCTTTCCTCTTCTAATGCGTTGATCAAAATTGAAGGGTCAATGGTAGACCCTTGCGGCGCATTCTCCTTGCGACACCACATCAGGGGGGTATCTTCTCCTTCTTCGCCTTCATCGGTCGCAACCAACTGCATTGTTTCAGGTTGCGTCGGTTCCCTTAGTTACGCTGGTTCCCCCTCTCCTCCTTCACGGAGGTGGATTCTCCATCCATCTCTGGGCTTGTAGCCCTCTTCTTCTTTTCTTCTTCCTTCCTCAGACGCCTTTCCTCACGCCTCCACCCTTTCCTTTCTTCTTTTTCCTTCCTCCTCTTCTTCTTGGTCTCCTCGTCTTTTTCATCCTTCTTTTCTTTATTATTTTTCTGCTTGCGATGATGAGAGGGCTCGCCTTCTTCAACCTTTTTTCCTTTGCTCTTCTTTTTCTTCTTTTTCACCTCAACCACCTCTGGTTGCTTCACCGCCGTAACTCCCTCCACTGCAACTCTGGAGGGTCCATCATAGGTTTCTGCATTTGCAATCTCCTCAGGATCCTCTAATGTCAGAGTGCCTCTTCTTGTCTCCTCTTCTACCACTTCCTTCGTCACCACCACTTCTTCGATCACCGCCACTGTCACCTCCTCCGTAAACAATGGTTGGTTTACAACCCCTGCCTCAGGCAATCTTCCTCCTTCCTCCAAGTTACTCAGAATGTTTCCGAATACCTCCTTGTCATCTCGTCTCTTCTTTTCTCTTTTAGTGGAAGGTGTTGAGGGTGAAGCAGAGGGTTGGGAGGTTTGGTTGGCCATGGATGCTTAGGTGAAAGAAAACTGGATAGGTCGCTAAGGTTTCGGGGAAGAAGAAAGCTCTGTATGCAGGGTGCTAGGGTTTTCAGATTGCAAAAAAGGTAAAGTGTGCTCACAGATGGGGGAAGTTCCCTTTTATAGGTTGGGCCTTAGTGGGCCTAACACTATTTTTGCGGTGGTAGGCCTCGAGACACTTAAAACACCCGTCATTTGAACTCCCCTCATTTATGAGGTTTCAGAGTAAACGTCCTTTCGTTTGCATACTCATCATTTCATTGGAATATGAAACGATTGGACTTCTCAATTTTGCAAAAATAATTTTCTTTAATGTTTTATTCAAATGGACGCAAGGTAAAGATTTAACGCAATGAGTTCATCAATGTAAATGCCTCTTTGCAGAGGACGGGCAACAACGCATGCATCCCCGCAGGACACCCCTTAACTAAATGCATTTCTGGAGGATCAGGCGCACGGTATTTCTACTAACGTAACACTACCTCAACATAGTGGAAAAGTACCAGTTCAGAAGCAAGTTCACCTACAAAAGATAAAGCTCCTCAAGACGTGAATTCTCAATCAATGTAACCTCCAGATAATGAAACATAGCAAGAACAGGACCTAAACAGACAACAAACACAACAAGAAGTAAGGCGGGATCCTCCACCTTTCCCGTCTAGGCTGAAGAAGAAAGACGATAGTAAGCAATTTCAGAGGTTCTTGGATGTTATCTGACAGCTACACATTAACATCCCTTTAATAGAAGCACTAGAGCAGATGTCGAGTTATGTAAAATTTCTCAAGGATATCCTTGCAAATAAAAGAAAGATCGGGGAAAATGAAATAGTTGCGCTAACATATGAATGCAGCACACTATTTCAAAACAATATCCCCACAAAAATGCAAGACCCTGGGAGTTTTACATTGCCCTGCACGATAAGAGGAAGATGGTCGGGAACACGCTGTGCGATTTAGGGGCAAGCATAAATCTAATGCTCTTGTCAATTTTTAAGAAGCTGGATGTCGACAACACAAGACCAACTACGATCACATTACAGTTGGCCGATAGATCAATTAAGCATCCTGTGGGCAAGATAGAGGATGTATTCGTGCAAGTGGTCAAGTTTATCTTTCCGGCAGATTTTTTCATATTGGATTACGAATCTGATAGAGAAGTCCCTATCATCTTGGGTCGCCCATTTCTCGCAACAGGGCGAGCACTGATCGATGTGCAAAAAGGGGAATTGACCATCGGGGTCGACAATCAGGAAGTTAAATTCAACGTGTACAATGCGTTGAAGTACCCAGGTGACATAGAAAACTGCCCATATATTAAGGAACTGCGAGAAGAACATTGGCACGAACCCCTGAAGGAGCTGGAGGAAGAAGATCTTGGAATCTGCGCAATATTGGAGGAGGACTGCGCCGCGATTCATACTGAATCAAATTTTGAACCGCTCAAGTTATCTGAACGGACCTCACAACACATTAAGCCATCTTTGGAAGAGCCACCTGTGCTAGTGTTAAAGCCGTTGTCGTGCACCTTAAGTATGCTTACTTAGGAGTAACAACATGCTACTAGTTATCATTTCCACATTGCTGAGTAAGGAGAAAGAAGATGTGCTCATACAGATCCTAAGAAATAACGCAAAGGCCTTAGGATGGACCTCGGCAGACATTCGAGGAATCAGTCCCTCGTATTGTATGCACAAGATTCGTCTGGAAGAAGGAAAGAAAGGATCGATAGAAAGGCAACGCCGCTTGAACCCGACTATGAGGGAGGTCGTAAAGAAGGAAATAGTGATGTGGCTGGATGCAGGAGTCATCTACCCAATATCTGATAGCAGCTGAGTGAGCCCAGTGCAGTGTGTTCCAAAGAAAGGGGGGATGACAGTTGTCACTAATGACAAGAATGAATTAATTCCCACAAGAACAACTACGGGGTGGAGAATTTGCATGGATTATCGCATGTTAAATTTGGCCACTAAAAAGGACCACTTTCTACTCCCGTTCATTGATCACATGCTAGATAGACTTGCGGGGAATGAATTTTTCTGTTTTCTTGATGGCTATTTAGGGTACAATCAAATAGCAATTGCGCTGGAAGATTAGGATAAGACAACATTCATGTGCCCATTTGGTACGTTTGCATTTCGATGCATGCCATTTGGACTCTGCAATGCGTCAGTCCACTTTCCAACGATGCATGATGGCAATATTCTTAGATTACTTGGAGGAGTCAGTCGAGGTATTCATGGATGATTTTTCAGTCTTTCGCAATAATTACGACTCCTGTCTATCTAACCTTGAAAAGGTCTTGAAGTGATGCGTAGCAATAAATCTTGTTTTGAACTGGGAAAAATGTCACTTTATGGTGGAAGAAGGAATAGTTCTGGGTCACAAAATCTCTAAAGTGGGATTGGAAGTTGATCAGGCAAAAATTGACGCAATTTCCAAGTTACCCCTACCAGTGAACGTGAAAACACTTAGGAGCTTTCTGGGACACGCTGGGTTTTATAGAAGATTTATTCGAAACTTCTCCCAGATCGCAAGGCCCCTAAGTGCGCTCCTTGAAGTTGATCGAGAATATAATTTTGATGATGCGTGTACCAAAGCATTCAATACATTGAAAGATGCGCTCATCACTACACTCATTCTGGTGGAATTAATTATAAATGTTTGCAATTACACCAAGTAACACAAAAAAGATGGAAGACAAGCCAAACTTTACTCTGTTTTGCAGGAGACCAAGTCACCACTTGTGCTCAAGGCTCATGAGAAACTAATCAACATATCTCTATCACATTGCGCCCATTGATCAACCTTGAAGAGAAAATTACCGAAGTAACGGCGCAATGCGTTAGTCCGTCCAGAGCTATGCTTCGACCGCATGCAGTAATAAAAACAAACACCGCATGCAAACCTACGATCGAAAGATGCAACTGAGCAACGCGAAAGAAGAGGATTGAGACACATGTACAACTAACGGTTGTGCAGAATTGATGGTCTGATTGCAAAACATAAGGAATAATATCCGTCCATCTGCAGAATTACCATAACCATCAAGTGGGGACCATATGGCTATAGTCAAAGGATCTGTTCCTATAAATACCCCAACGAATTCAGAGAAAATTATGCTATTTGATACTAAGCTAAGTGTTGTAAGATTTTCAAGAGAAAAAGGCTGAGCTGAATGCTGAAAAGAAGAAAACCGGGAAGAGAAAAAGATAAGGCCGAGAGGTAAATATTATATCCGACCAGCTGTATACTCAATCGAAGCGCTGTGCAGAGACCCCTGCTACTGGTGGAGCAAGCCTGAGAGGGAAGCTCTTCCTGCCATAAAAACCATCCTATCTGGCAAGCAGATCTCCATTGAATTTGTGCTAAGACATTGGCACCTGATTGTATCTGTTCTATCTCCCTTTCACTGTATTCCATGTTTTCTTTATCTCTACATTCACACATCATGTATCAAACACTTAGTAGAAATATTAAATGTTTCGATAGATTTCATTTACCATTCTCTGTCTATTTCTGTTCACCCATTAGTCACTTTCTCCATGATGTTTTCTTAATCTCTTGATGCTCAATATGAATCACCAAGATCTTAATATGTATTCAAGTTATCAAATACGTTTAGCTAAAGCATGCTAGACGACATCTTCACCTATGAGAGCAGAAGTGAAGATGTCATTCTGCTCTATCGAGAGAAGGTCAGAAGAGTGCATTAACTAAAGCAAGCAGTACTTCTAAACATGGAAGAAACCTTGCATTCATTACGTTAGACTCTGTTTTACCACAGACATGTGGGAAACACGACCGATCACTGAAAGGTGTATGCCAAGAGAAGAGCGGAATAGTATTTGTACCTTCAATTCGATTAAGAACTTGCGTTGTTTGTAATACTTGTCATTCTCTTTCTAATCTGTTCACAAGACTTGTCGTCGCATTCCACGTCTTTGCACAACCTTCACAACCAGCCTTAATCCTTGAATCTTGCACATAAACCCTGTATCTTGTAACATTTATTTTAGGTTTATTGTATTTTCATGTTTTATTGCATCTTACTGCTTTCCTTTATTTTACTGTAATTTACATACAGTACACACTTTTATAAAGAATTGAAAAACCCGGTCGCATATACCATGAACATACCACAATAACCGGCACCACTTCCCCATGTTTGACCTCGGATCACACCGAGAAACTTGCGGTGGAATTACACTTGGTTCCATCGTAAGGAAACTTGTGACAACACAGGGCGTATTACTTGAGAACTCTAATTAACGCATAAATAGTAGTAGTATCGCATCATCATAAGCATTAAATATCATACATACAAATCACTTTACAACAACCATTTGCATTGATGTGTGACGCGAGCGGATATGCTGTGAGTGCAGTATTAAGTCAGCGCAAGGACAAGGTATTGCATCCTATTTATTATGCGAGTAAAACATTGAATGATGCGCAGGAGAACTATACAATCACAGAGAAGGAAATGCTCGCAGTGGTATTTTCTCTGGAAAAATTCTGATAATACTTAATCGCAACAAACGTTGTGGTGTAAATGGATTACTCTGCGATTAGGTATTTGATGACAAAGAAGGATGCAAAACCAAGGCTTATACAGTGGGTGTTGCTACTGCAAGAGTTTGACCTAGAGATCAAAGATCGAAAGGGCACCGAGAACCAAGTCGCGGATCATTTGTCAAGATTGGAGAATTGCGAGGTTCAAGGTAAAGAAAAAGATATTAAAGAAAGATTCCCCGATGAGCTGCTGATGGTAGTAGGCATTAATGTTCCCTGGTATGCGGACATCGTGAATTTCATTGTTTGTGGTCAAATACCAGATGACTATACTTACCAGCAGAAGAAGAAGCTAAGACATGATGTCAAATTTTATTTCTGGGACGACCCATTCCTATATCGACTTGGTCCTGATCATATATTACATCGATGCGTTCCTAAGCACGAAGTCAAGCAAATTCTGGAGATGTGTCACGAGTCCCCTTACGAAGGACACATTGGGGGGCAGCGGAATGCCGCAAAGGTTCTACAGTGTGGCTATTTCTAACCAACACTATTCAAGGATGCCCAAGCCCATGTTGTGCAATGTGACAGATGTGAGAGAACGGGGAATATGTCAAAGAGAAATCATCTTCTCTGTTTCTGCTTCACACATAAGACTTGTCACCGCATTACACGATCTTCATATAATCTTCATAGCCAGCCTTGACCTCAGTATCTTGTATCAACTTAGCTTAGATTTACTTTATCGCAATTTACTTTAACGCAATTTATGTTATTATCGCATTTTTACCGCTTTACTTTACTTTATCGCATGTTTAATTACTTGTACACAAACTCTTTTATAAATTGAAAAACCCCTGGTCGCATACATCACAAACATAATGCAATAACATCAAACAGTCCCTGTGCTCGACCTCGGATCACACCGAGAAACTTGCAGTGAAATTATACTTGGTTTCAACGTAAGGAAACTTGTGACAATACACAGTATACTACAAAAACATTCATTAATAACGCATATCTAGAAGTAGTATCACATATCATCGCATAAAATCTATGTCATCAAGCTTATGGCATGGACTTGCATCATG
Source organism: Benincasa hispida (assembly GCF_027475165.1). Classification (NCBI taxonomy): domain Eukaryota; kingdom Viridiplantae; phylum Streptophyta; class Magnoliopsida; order Cucurbitales; family Cucurbitaceae; genus Benincasa; species Benincasa hispida. The sequence continues at coordinate 24,876,051 of NC_143483.1, forward strand.
CTAAAAAATACGCGTAACAGTGTCATGCGAGCATTCAACTACGATTGTGTACCAAACTCAACTTCAACTCTTAATCCTCAGCCAAGTTTTACTTTTGCTGGTTAGTGGAGTTGTCTCTTTTATTCTTATTTTCTTTCTTTTTTTTTTTTTTGTATTGCGTCGATCTTGGTAAACTAACTTCATTTTGGCTTGATCCCATGGGTGTCATGCGAACATCAACCTACGAGCAGGTTCCTTTCACGACTCAACTCTTATTAGGTTGGTATTTTCCCTTGCACTGACAGCAGAGTTTTTTTTTTTTTTTTTGACAATGATGATGACCGCATTTGCCTGATATAACCACATCCGCTTGATCACATCTGCTCAGACCTTCCCCAACCCCAAATTTAAAGATGCGCAAGGTCCTCATTGCGTTGTTTTGGACAGAAAAGACAAAACACTTAGTCAAAATTTTGAAAAGAAGGTTTGAGCAGAGTCTTGTAATAGAGAAGGTAAAGTAGAGCTATTATGATGAATTATCTAAGTGTTAGGCAGAAAATGCAATGTATAAAAAAATTTCGCTAAGGTTACGCATACTGCTCATCATGGCAGCGCAAATAAAGAATGCAAAAGAAAAGAAAATAATTGCCACAATAAATTGACAAAGGATGATAAAAGTAAAGAGGCCAACACATAAGGAAAGAATAATCAGTTGTATAAAAATTTGTCTAAGTATACAAAGAATTATAATTATCACTATATAGAATTGTAAGCATATACAAAAGAATACAAGGTATAGCTATCTATAAAAAAATGAATGGCCGCGAAAAAAAATGCAAAATTGTGGAGAAGGTGGTACACCCCCAAATTTAGAGTTGCGATGGGGACTCTTGGTGAGGAAGATGTTGTGGAGGTTTCTGTAGATGTGGAGGCACCATGGGACCATGTAGATATGCAGTTAAAAAATTGAAGTACTCATGGTTGCGCTCGGCCATCTGTCGTTGATTCAAGCGAATGATAAAATGTTGCATTGAATATTGACCATCGCCTGTCGCAACATTGCATTATTGTCTCGCAACTCTGCATTGCTCTCTCGCAACTCCGTTAATGCATGGTGGAAGAAGGTAGCTCTTGAGATAAGAAGACCTGCATATTCTTTAATGCAGCAGCAAGGGATGCGGTGGACGGTTGCGTCGTCGATGTTTCAACAGCATTAGTTTGGGGTTGAGCGGAAGGGCCTGCTCCCAAACCGTGTTGGTCCTCAACATGCGGCGATGTTGGTAGTGCAAGGTGAGGTGGAGATGGATGGCAGGGGGACGCTGCTGAAGATGCGGGGTTGGAGTCAGCGGCAAGGAGGAGGTTTGTGAATTGTTCGGGAAAAGGGCAAAATGGTTCATTTGGAGGGCTTGGTGGGCGAATGAATAAAGGCAAAGGGTCTAAGGGTAAACTAGTTTTCTTCTGCGGTGAACTTTCTTGGACGATTTCCTTTCCTTTGTCATTATGGCGCTGCTTCTTTGGTCTTGGCGGTTATGGCGCATTTAGATCAATGAGGGGCCTTTTCGGTGGAAGCTCGGGGCAATGCGGTGAATCCTTGAGAAGCATTCTCAGGATCTTCGTGTTGATGATGCTGTGAACTTCTGGCATGGGCTCTTCGTCAATGCCCTCACCTACAGATAATCATAGGCTCGAAATTGTCCATGTGAAGAAGTACTGACCTCTCACATGGCCAATAAAACCTCAAATCTTCTTTGCAATGAGTTGGCCCACATCGATTGGAATGTCGCGCGCTATGCAATATACGACCACAACTAGATCCCTTGAAATTGTTTTCTCATGCATTGTTGGGATGAGTCGCCTTTTCACCAAGTAGACCCAAAGGCGCGCTTCTGGTAGCAGCCGGTTAGAGGCGAGGGTTCTTGTGCCTGTTAGGGACACCGTCCACTTGGTGCCCGGTTGCATTAATACTTTCAGCACATCCTCCATATGCTCTTCTTCAGGATCATCAATCAACTTGTTACCCGGTGCTTCTAGGAGATTCTTCAACTGATAGAGTTCATTGATGTCCTTTGTGCTAAACGACACTAACCTCCCTTCGATGATCACTGCATCTTTGGTGTGATGGAGCTAGCCGTGGTAGAAGGCCCTCACTACCGGGCATTGGCAGAAGGTTTCCCACACTTGTTCCACCACAACGCTGGTGATGAGATCCAGTAGTGGCACAGACGCAGGAAAGAATCCCATTTCCATTCATAAGTCATCATTTTCTTTCTCAGTTATTGGGCGCCTTCTGGTCGACGCAAGCTCGCTGCTCTCCACTTTAGCTTTGCCCTTTTCTTGAGTAGACGCAAGGCGGGCTTTCTATCTTTAGGTGAGTTCTCTCACCTTGCGTTGCTCTTCTTTTTCCCTTTCCCATTCTTCCACTTCTTTTCTCTTCCTCTCTCTGACGCACTGCACATTTGCTTTGTGGCGTCCTTCCTTCTCCTTATTTTCCTTCTTCTATGCTTCTTCTTCTTCTCTCATTTCTCTTTCAAATTGTTCCGAGGCGAGCGCAATGTACTGCTCATCCTCAAGCTTTCTTCTTTCTTCTTCTTCCACCTTTGCATTGTCACGTGAAACTCCTCATTGTGAAGTTTTCTGGCCAAATCGCCTGCTACGATGATTTGGCGCGCACGTGACATTTTTTCTTTCTTCTCCTCTAATTCTCTTTTCCTTTTCTCCTTCTCCTCTGCTATGCGTTGAAAGAATGTTGGGTCACTTGTGGACCCTTGCGATGCATTATCCTTGTGACGCTTCATTAGAGGGGTGATGTCAAGGTCTTCTCTGTCTTCAGACACAACTAATTTGGTATGCGGCAATGAAGCTTGTAGTTGCTGACATCCCCTCTTCCACCCTTGCGGTGGTTGATTCTCCGACGACGTCTAAACTTTCCGCCGTCTTCCTTCTTTCCTCCTCTTTCTTTAGGCGTTTCTCTTCCCGCCTGCGTTGTTTTCTTTCACTTCTCTTCTTTTCTTTCTTCTCCTTCTTCAGCCGGGCGACTTCATCTTCTTCCGCCCATTTTTCTTTACTTTTTCTCTTCTCCTTCTCTTCCGTCGTCCCCGGCTGCTTCTTCGCCTCTACAACCTCCAAAACTGCCCTGATGGATCCCTCATTCGAGTCTGTTGGGACAGTCTCCTTAGGAACCAAAACGGCCAGGGCCATTCTCAGTGAAGCCACCGCCAACTCCTCCTTTGACGGCAGGGGCTGGTTCACTACTCCTGCTTTCGGTAACCCCCCTCTCTTTCTAAATTTCTCAAAATATTCCCAAATACCTCCTTGTCGTCCTTTCGTTTCAGTTTGCTTTCAGTCGAAGGTACACCTACTTTTGGTGTACTAAACTCGTTTTCAGAAGTTGCCTCCTATTCTACTGAGTCTCTAACTCTTTTCCCCTTCGGATCTGGGTCTGACGAGACCTCAGGACCTCCACTGGTAGGGTCAATATTCCTCTTCTCAGTCATCTTGCTCGGTCTGTCTCTTTTCCTCATCATCTTTTCCTAGTTATTAAGTACACATGTTAGGGACTTATCTATGGGACATTAATCTAATGCATGAACTCTCTCTTTCACCCAAAGTCTTATGTTTTAGTACTAAGCTAGCTTAAATCTTTCCCAAACTTACGTATAACCCATCCTTTAATACCAAGCTGGTATCAACTTAGACTTTACACTCGACCTTTTCCCGGGTTTTACGTAAACCTTTGTTCTGATACCAAACTGGTACCAGCTAACTCTTTAACCTTCCCAGAAACTTATACTGGATACCAAGCTGGTATAAACTAATTCCTCAATTGTCCCAAAAACTTATGCTCTGATACCAAACTGTCACACCCCACCCCAGACCACCTTCTTAGCCTAGAGAAAGGCATGACTACAGTAGTTACCAACCCTTGGGCTGACACTTACTGCCTAATAACTCTTGCGGAATAACTCTGATACCAATTATAATTCATATGCAACGGGACGTCTTTAGACCCACAATTTATTAACTTAGAAACATAATATGTTTAGAGTCATTACAACACTAGATTTACAAGTCCCAAAACTCATAAACCCTAGTCCCTATATGAATAATAGCAACATGTGGACAATATTAACCGTAACCACCTTGCAAACGGTTACAAGTCTTTTGGTCCTTTAGTGGCAGAGCAGACGCAGAGCTATCTTCAGAGGATTTGACTACTACCTGTGGGGGGGAAAAACAAAATCTTTGAAAACGGGGTAAGCTTACGCCCAGTGAGTGACCGAGAATGAACATCATAAAAGTCAAATGCTCTTTCTGCCTCCAGCAACGCACTCAATGGTCGTGCAATCTTTGAAAAGTATTTCACAAAACGTCGATAAAAGCCAGCATGTCCTAAGGAGGTTTTGACAGACTTCACATTCGCTGGAGGTGGAAGCTTTTCAATCACCTCAATCTTCGCCTTGTCCACCTTTATCCCGTCCTCGGAGACTTTGTGCCCAAGCATAATACCTTCCTTCACCATGAAGTGGCATTTCTCCCAGTTCAGCACAAGATTCGTCTCTTCACATCTCTTCAGTATCTTCTCTAGATTGTTGAGACAGACTTCGTATAATTGCCCCTACACCGAGAAGTCGTCCATGAAAATTTCTACAGGATCTTCAAGATACTCTGAAAAGATGGTCATCATACACCTCTGGAATGTGCTTGGCGCATTGCATAGGTCGAACGGCATGCGTCGAAACGAAAATGTTTCGTAAGGGCAGGTGAATATGGTTTTCTCTTGATCCTCAGTAGCAATCATGATCTGGTTGTAGCCAGCATATCCATCCAAGAAGTAGTAGTAATCATTTCCTGCTAGATGGTCTAGCATCTGGTCGATAAAAGGCAAAGGGAAATGACCCTTCTTTGTCGCCGCATTCAGTTTGCGGTAGTGATATGACTTCAACCATTGAACCATTGCATGTACTTAAAGGACCAATTACAAGAAGCAAGGAAAAGAAGATTCAAGAGGCATTCACACTACATCTTCAAAAACTAGAAAATTCACAAGAATCGACAAATAATTTTAAGACCAAAGTTTTATATAATGTTAGTTCAATGAGTCAAGAAAAGAATGACATGAAGATGGCATGGGAAAAGTCCTATAGTTTTTCTTATGGTCCTATATTTCGTTAATTGATGACCTAAGTAACTTAATCTTAATCTTGAGCTAACTATGAACTCCTGTTCACTCGGAATTATCCTCAGATCTGTATAGGTGAGGGCAGCTCATTATCGCTGGCCCAATAAGCCTCCCATTTCAAGGGTAAGATCAGGTGGATAATTAAGAACATAGGGTGCAAGACGAAATTCACTCTTACCCGTTATAGGGATAGTAGATAGGTTATTCCCTTTCGTACTAAATCCATGTCTTGAACAAGGGGCCCACCCTCTCATTGGCCCGAGAGGGGTTCGATTTATAGGTTGGACCTTAAACCAATTGTTCATTAAAGGATCAGTGGAACTTAAGGAATAAGATGTGGTCTCGGGGTAAAACGGTTTTTATGACCCAGTCGAGATTACGAACAACCTGTGAAGGATTAGCTTACTAATCATGGTTATATCATATAGACACAAATATATCTATAGTGAGGGGAGTGCAACTATGGGACTATAGTGGAATGACCCATGAGTTAACGAATGTTGATTAGCTCCATCTAAAGAGTCCATGATCTATAGGCCCATTAGGTTCCCCTACTAGCTCATATGGAATAAACTTAGAGCGGTATGATAGAATAATTCGAATTGTTCGAATTAGGTGAAGAGAGAGAAACAGACAAGCATATGTGATATAGTGGTCGGTTTTTTCGTTTAGTGTTACAGCTTTAATATTTAAATGTGATTTAAATAACAAGAATATGAATACGTTCATATTCAGAAGCTCGAAAATAATCGAAATGGTCAAAGATGTAAAAAGTCAAAGAGTTGACTTTTAATTTTAAAAGTCAAACTTTAACGAACCTTATATTCAAATGTGATTTGAATTTCGAGAAAATGAAAGTAGATTCATGCTCGAGAGGTCAAAATTAGTCAACACGGAAAAAATCATAAAAAGTCAAAATGTTGACTTTTTGGTCAAAGTTTGACTTTGACCAAATGACTATTTTGCCCTTTGACTAAAATTAGTGAGAAAATCCAAACTTTTGTTGGATAATACCACTAACAAAATAGTGGGCTAGGTGTCGGCTCATAGTGGAGACATTAAGCCCACTTAGATAGTGGATTCTAGGTGTTGGGTTTTTATGATTTTATTTCATGCAATTTTGCATAGCCCTTTTCTATAAATATGGGTTTGTCATTTTGGATTATTAAAGACTTTTGGAAATTTTAGAAAATTAGTTTGTAAAAATTGGGCTAAAAAAATCCAAACCCAACCCAAATTTCATTCTACTATTTCCATCTTTTTTTCTCTCTCTCGGGTTTTTAATCCATCGGGTCCCACAACCTTGTTCTGAGTCCAGAGGATAGTAGATCAGCTCTAGCGGTTGTTTGGTTCGTGTTCGAGCGGAGATAGATGAGTTTCGGGAGCTTTAAAGGTATTATTTCAAAATAACCCTAATTAATTCATTTGGGTTGCATATTTAATTTGGGAAATTAGAGTAAAATCGATTCTCATTTTCGCTGCGCATGCCGCTTTTTCCATCAAGCTCCACCGCTCTTCCATGGCACCAGCAGCAGCCTTGACACACATCCGCTGGAAGCAAGACATTGCTTCCAGCTGGTCTTTTCATTTTTCTCTTCTTTTCTTATATTGTATTGTATTACATTTTGGATTAAGGAATTAATACATTATGTGTTCAATGCATTTCTATGTTTCCTTCGATTCCACCTCCATCTTTCTTTACTTAGCATCCTTAACTTTCATTGCATCACTTAGTGAGATTGCTAGAGTATCGCATACTTAGTCATATGGATTAGAGATATGAAACATGTAGCAAACCACCGGGAGGTGTGCGCTCCGTGAGTGTGTGAGAAAACCTTATTTGCTTAGTGTGAAGCTATAGCAACGCCTGTCTACAGGAAGATGCAATGCTTGTCTATGAGTAAAGTCAGCGACAACCAACTGCCCGGGAGGGTAAGTGGTTGGTCGCATTAAGCAATGTAAGCATGTATTCACTAGAGATAGGAATAATCTTGCGCCAGCCAAGTTTATGTGGTTATCTTGTCTTATGTATGCATCCATCACACCTTTAGAGCTACTCGAGAGAAAGTCAAAAGAAAGAACCTAAGACTTGAGAGAGCTAGGTTAGAATCGATGCTCGAGAGAGTTAGATTAGGTTTTGCATAAGCAAGAAGGAGGAACTTAGGAATAAGCTTCGTTTGTTATTACACAGCATATGCACCCTACGGAGAGGACAATGGCTGCGTCCAAGAAGTAGGATACGGTGGCTGTATGCGTTCATCTCGACCCTTTTGCATACAAATCGCATGCGTCCTAGAATTAGGCTCTAGTGTGTGTAGCATGATCGCATAGCTTGTGTTGGTTGAGGTTGCCTTGCGTTCACTCTTAAGGGTTGCGATGAAGACATCTTCACATTTTATCTATTTTCCCATCCGTTTACTACGTGTCAACAGTTGTCGTGTCTTTACCTCTCATTCATACTTCTCATTGCATTGTCTATTAGTTAGGAGTAGGAGTAGTGTTAGCTTATACCCTCCATCATTCTTTTATTCAACCGCCGCAAACACATTACTGCATACGTCTAGCTACAAGTCCCTGAGTTCGACCTCAGAATCCGAGAAACTTGCATTCACGTTATACTTGGTGTAAGTGTAAGAAAACTTGTGACAGGAACGCATGGTCATCGCATACATTCGTTAACGCATAGTTTCATTCCAACACATGACCACCGACGCATGATAATCAACGCATACCCTTAAGACATGCATCCAATATTGCGTTCACCTAATTTTAGTCATCAACTCTTTGACGACTTGGTAATTAATTTTTGGTCACCAGAGACCCTTACAAATTAACTTAGTAAATGTAAAAGAAAGCTTAAACAGAGGCAATCATTCTGAAACATCCATCAATTCACATCCACAACTATATCTAACATTTAAACGCATTGTAAAAGGCTTAAAACCCACCAAGACTGTAAATATAAATCAATACATCCATTTAATTTGGAATATCAGAAAAACCTGGCTCTGATACTAATTGAAGGAATCTAAATGTAAAGAACCAGTAAGCGGAAGCAGATTGTTGCAAATCCCATTGTGAAAGAACATGAACATTTACAATCAAACAGGACAGTTATGAATCGGTTCTAAATTACAACATACTTCAAAGTTAAATACAAAAGGATCGAGTAAGACAATACCTTTGAAGATTTATTTTCTTCACGTATTCCCTCGATCAAACTCGAACGCGTTGATCAGCACGAATGCAATGAGCAAACCAGTAAACAACACGAATTGGAAAATCCTCGATGACAATCGAGTAAAACTCGATCCCCAACCCTCGAAAGGAAGTCGACACTACCACAAAGGCTGCATTGGGCCAGCGATAATGAGCTACCAATGGGATCTTATGGACCTATAGCTAAAAGCTCCAACGATATGTGAATAATTGACTAAACTCTTTAATCATTATATCCACTATCCGTTAACTGCCGAGCATTCACTAAAGACCAACAGCTGCATTCTTCACAGATATATTTCTGTGTCCATCAGATATAACCAATCAACAGTACGACGACCTTTCACAAATCTCTCATAAGTACAGCTAGGCCAATCTACCGTTTTGCCCCTATAGTTACATCTAACTCCTTAAGTACCACTGATCCCTCTAATGAACAATACATCATAGTCTCACTATAACTAAACTCATTTCGAGCCAAGAGAAGATGTGGCGCCGCATTGTTCAAGCCCCGAAATTAGCCCTTAAAGGAGTAATTTATCTACTTACCCTGCTTTGGGGAAGGAGTGAATTCCATCTTGTATAGTTGAGTTCTCAGCTCCCTAATCAGACGAATCCCCAAAGTGGTAAGTTTCAGTCGACAATCTGGCCACTCGCACCCATGCAAATCAAATAACCGCCCTCATAGGCAAGAGTTGACAACTCACTCAAGATTAAGGTCATGTTACCTATGGTCATCCTAGTAAAATTAAAGTCTCTGTCACGAATGGCATTATATAACGAGACTAAACATTTCGTAATCTGGTCTTACGCAAACTCCTTTGTATAGAGTATCTCCACTCACATGTCTAATACATAAATGATCAAGATCAGATCATTTGTAGCACTTTACAACGTTTGTAACACCTATAAAGCGAGCCACACTTGTAGTGTCACTAGGATAAGGTATTCCTCCTTTATCCATATACTACAGACCATTTAGGTTATCACTTTAAAGCATCATCGAGCTTGGTCCTTTTTTCTTTCGACACATGAGCATATGCAATACTCCCAAACACCTTGAAGTGACCAATTCGAGGCTTTCTTCTATTCTATGCTTCTTGAGGCATCTTGTCAAGCACACTTTTGGTTGGTGCTCGATTTTCCAAATAAACTGCACAAGCTACGGCCTCCGCCCAAAATTCCCTCAACATCTTCTTTGTCTTTAGCATGCTTCTTGCCATGTTCAAGATTGTCCGATTCTTCCTCTCCACCACCCATTAGTTGCGGTGTCCTTGGGACTGTTAACGAACGTCGGATGCCTTTTTCATCACAAAATTGTTTGAACTCATTTGATGTGAATTCACCACCTCAATCGGTTCTCATGGCCTTAATTGTAAGGTTGCTTTCATTCTCCACACGTACCTTAAATCTCTTGAAGATTTCAAATACTTCTGATTTTTCCTTCAAAAAGTACACCCATGTTTTTCTAGAAAAATCTTCAATAAAAAGAAGGAAATATTTACTTTTACCATGAGACTCTGGTTAGATCATTCCACACACATCGGCATGGATGAGTTCTAAAGGCTTCTTTGCCCTTGTCATAGACTCCTTTGGAAAACTACTTCAATGATGTTTTCCAAGCAAACACCCTTCACACACTTGGTTTGGCTTGTGAATGTGTGGTAAACCTTGCACTATCTTCTTCTTCGACAAATCTTCTAGACTTCCAAAATTGAGGTGCCCGAACTGTAGATGCCATAGCCAAGCGAGATATTCATAACACGTCTTCAAGCATTTTGGAACATCATTTCATATATTCAAAGGAAACATTCGGTTTTTGGTCATGGAGACTTTAGCAATAAGTCTCTCATAATTATCCCTCAAATACAAACAATTTTTTTTCATTTGAACTTCAAAACCTTTCTCTAACAAGTTTCCTATACTCAATATATTATTTTTTACATTGGAAATGTAATAAACATTTGTGATATATTGATTTTCTCTATTTTTTAACCGAATGAGAATTTTATCTATTCCTTTGATGGCGGCCAAAGAATTATCTCCAAAGGCAATATTACCTTTCTCCATCTCGTTCAATTCCACATACATCTCGCATTTTCCACACATGTGATTCGAGGCTCCTGTGTCAAGATACCACATACTATCTTGACTTTCTTCTTCTCCCTTTGAAACCATAAATAAGGTTCTATTCTTCTCTGCATAATTGGATTTCCTTTGATGAGCTTTTGATGTGCTAGCGGTTGATCGGTCCTGATGCTTTCGATCAATCGACTCTGTTTGAGATGAGTAACACTCATTCGCATAATGTCCATACTGGTTACAATTATGACATTTTACCTGAGATTTATCTCTCCCGGACCTTCCACCACATCTTCCACGACCTCGACCTCCTCTTCCTCTTGAGGATTCAGACGAGTTTTGAGAAACATCGGTATTGGCTTCACCTGTTCCACCATGGCCTCGACCACCACGACCTCTTCCACGTCCACGACTATGGAGTCAAAATCAAGGAGGAGAATAGTCGTGGACGTCCACAACCTCTTCCACGTCCATGACCATGGCCTCAACAACTTCTCCAACTCAAAATCAAGGAGTAGAATAATCATGGACGTAGAAGAGGTCATGGTGGTCGAGGCCATGGTGGAAAAATCAGAAGTATTTGAAAAACATGGGTGTACTTTTTGAAGGAAAAATCAGAAGTATTTGAAATCTTCAAGAGATTTAAGACACGTGTGGAGAATGAAAGCAACCTTATAATCAAGGCCATGAGAACCGATCGAGGTGGTAAATTCACATCAAATGAGTTTAAACAATTTTGTGATGAAAAAGGCATCTGACATCCGTTAACAGTCCCAAGGACACCGCAAAAAAATGGCATGGTGGAGAGGAAGAATTGGACAATCTTGAACATGGCAAGAAGCATGCTAAAGACAAAGAAGATGCGGAGGAAATTTTGGGCTCGTGCAATTTATTTGAAAAATCGAGCACCAGCCAAAAGTGTGCTTGACAAGACGCCTCAAGAAGCATAGAACAGAAGAAAGCCCGAGATTGGTCACTTCAAGGTGTTTGGAAGTATTGTATATGCTCATGTGTCGGAAGAAAAAAGGACCAACCTCGATGATCAAAGCGAGAAACACATCTTCATCGGCTATGATGCAAGTTCAAAGGGTTATCGTCTTTAAAATCCTTTGAATGGGAAGGTAATTATTAGTCGTGATGTTGTTTTTTATGAGAAACCCTCTTGGAATTGGAATATACAAGAGGAGGAGTATGATTTCCTTCCATATTTTGAAGAAGACGATGAAAATGAGCCGACCATGGATGAAATGGGTGAAGGTTTGCCCATTATAGTGCCATCTCATTCGACCGATCGATCATCATCTAAAGGTTCATCCAGTAATTCGGAGAACAAAATTTGCCCAAGAGGAACTCAAAGTCTACAGGAACTTAATGAGGTAAATAAAAATCAAAATGACATAATTCTCTATTGTCTTTTTTGTGATAGTGAGTCTATTAGTTTCCAAGAAGCCACCGCAAGCAAGAAATGGAAGGATGCAATGGATGAAGAAATTCGAGCGATGGAGAAAAATGACACATGGGAGTTGACCAAGCTTCCAAAAGGGCATAGACCGATCGGAGTGAAGTGGGTATACAAGACAAAGAGAAAAGTCAATGGCGATGTTGAGAGGCACAAGGCGAGACTAGTGGTGAAAGGGTATAGCCAACAACATGGAATCGACTATGATGAGGTATTTGCCCCTATTGTTCGCCTTGAAACTATTTGTTTGATTATTGCTTTGGCAGCCCATAATCATTGGAAGATACATCAAATGGATGTCAAATCAACATTTTTTAACGGAATTCTTGAGGAAGAGGTCTATGTGGAATAACCATTGGGTTCTTGCTTACTTCGCTAGCAAGGTCTTCCCGATTGTCATCAAACAAAAAAGGGTTCGACCAGACCAGCTAAGAGATGGGCAGTGAGTTCCGATGAAGAGTCGTAAGTCAAAGAGTCTGAAATTATGAAGTCAAAGGTGAAGAAGATAATATGCTTCGATTGAAGAATGAACTTTATGGTTTAAAGCAAGCACCAAGAGCATGGAATTCGAAGATTGACAAGTACTTTCAAGAGAAGAAATATATGAAGTGTCCTTATGAGCAGGCCCTCTACATCAAAATGCAAGGTGAAAGCATATTAATCATTTGTTTATATGTTGATGATTTAGTAGTTACCGGAAACAATCCTAGCATGTTTGATGAGTTCAAAAGAGATATGGCATAGGAGTTTGAAATGACGGGCATTGGTCTCATGAGTTACTATCTTGGGATCGAGGTCAAACAAGCTGAAGATGGGATTTTTATATCCTAAAAGAAGTGCTCAAAAAGTTCAATAAGAATGATGTTAATCCAGTTGGAATACTGATGGAATGTGGAGTCAAAATTACCAAGCAAGATTGAGAAGAGAAGGTAAATTCTACATATTTCAAAAGCTTTGTTGAAAGTTTGAGATACTTGACATGTACAAGACCGGATATTCTTTATTCGGTTGGAATTATTAGTCGATTTATGGAGGAACCAACAACAACACATTGCAAAATGGAAAAAAGATACTTCGCTACATCAAAGGGACGATTAGGTATGATCTTTCTTATGTCTCTTCTGGAAATTTTGATATTATTGGTCATTGTGATAGTGATTATAGTGATTTGGATGATCGAAAGAGCACTATAGGGTTTGTGTTTTTTATTGGTGAAATGGCATTCACATGGATGTCAAAAAAGCAACCCATAGTCACATTATCAACATCCGAGGCAGAGTACGTCGCAGCAACTTCATGTCTATGTCATGCAATTTGGCTAAGAAACTTAGTGAATGCGTTAAAGTTTCAAATGGAAGGTCCCAAAAATCCGGTATTTCATGGGAGGAGCAAGCACATTGATACACGATTTCACTACATTCGGGATTGTATTACGAAGAAAGAAGTACAAGTCAAATATATCAAGTCACAAGACCAAGCGGTGGACATTTTCACGAGGAGATTACTTGGTGTAACAAATCAAGTTTAGGGGGTGTCGAAAAGTTTGTCATTATTAAACTTTATTTGTGGCATTTAGTGTGACTTTTGGGTTTAGTGACTTTTACTTTTTTGTAACCAATAGTGATTTTTGAGTTATAGGAGTTATGTGAGTTATGAGCATTTGATGATATTTATAGCTTTAAACTATTGGCATTCCTATGGTTATGTTTGTAAGCCTATATACAGACATGCTTAGTTGAATGAAAAATATATCTCTCATTTTTCATATTTGTCCTCCACGTTTTTTTTTCTAACAGATAAAACACCTTAAATAAAAAGTTAAAAGGCTACTAGCATAAGAGTCATCCACTGAACTAGGCCTTGAACCGCCCTTCAACAAACTCTCTGCAGTGATTGTGTAGCAAACTTATTGTGCAATCTTGTAGCAAATGCTACACGATCGTGTAGCATTTGCTACATGATCGTTATTATAAGCTTAAAAGTGAGAGAACAAGGCCAGCTTCGAGAGTGAAGATTTAAACGATAAAAAAACATTAAACATAGAAGTCAGATATTAAACATAGTAGTCTGAGAATACTTATATAAAGCCATCATCATGTGAGTGAGGATCAGAAACCAGCAGCAGCCGCAGCAAGATGAAGAGCAAGAGGCGTCACTTTCCTTCTGAAAAATAAATGAACATTTGTGGGTTGAACAACTCAATGACCAATGCTAAAGAAGTAATAAAGGGGTTGGTTAATAAAATAACATGAGAAGGAGGCTGCTTGTGCAATCGATCACTTGTAGTTTTATTATTATTATTTGGCCTTGATAGAAGTTCAAAAGATTCACAAACAATAGTAGATAGATATTTCCAACAAATTTATGATGGGAAAGATAAATTTGAAGACTAGGTAGGAGAACATGAGTTAATATATACCAGGAGTATGAGATAGACAGGGAAGGGCGTGTTGAAGTTGAAGAATAAAGATTTAAAACCTAAGAAAACAGTTAACATATAGGCGTTTAATAATATATATGTCATATCACCTTGTGGGTGAAGATCAAAAATCCAAGTTATGGGGTTAACGTCTCAATGGCCAATGATGCTTACAAGTAGTAAAAGGGATTGGTTAATCAAATAACATAGAAAACCAATGATAATTACCAGTTGTATATCTGCAGAATTCAGTAGTAATATTGTTTTCCCCAATTCCGTACAGAACTTTGGCCTGAAGGGAAGTGGTTGGGTAATCAGAAGGCATCCCCTGAGGCCTAACCTTGAGAGTGAGATAGAACATACAACCACACACAACCTGACTGCAAGCCTTTTCAATCTCCACAAACTCAAAGTCGGTACCCTTTCAAAATCTGTAAGATTAGATTAGAGAGATGGAGTACACATTCTGAGAGTTGAAATCTTTGATGCCAACTTCAGCACATTCTCGAAGATAATCGCTAGATAGGCAGCGTCTGGAAACCCGTTCAAGTCCACCACACATACCATTATCAGGAAGTGAAGGAATATCGAACCCCTGCCCCCATTATTAATTATTAGTAGTATTCCCAAAAAATCCCAATCCCAGAATTTAAAATAAAAATGATGACCTCACTTTCACCTTCCCAGGGTTCATCGTCGTCCTCGAACTCTAACGTAGTTTCAGACTCCCAGTTAGGGTCATCCGGGATTCGTCTGATGGATGAAACTCCGAGATAGGCAGGCGGCAGGGTTTGAAAGACGACGAAGAAGCAGCCATCGTCAATACAAACGATTTCACCTAATTCAAACTAACAACTCACAAACAAACATCAAAACCCTATAAACCCTAACTCAGAAAAACAAATAGAGAGATTCAAATAAAATCCAAACTCAACATACTGTTCTCAAAAAAAGATATGCAGAGAAGAAACAATTAGAACTCACCAATCTTGGAGCCTGGAGAAGAGGGGAACAGGGAAGAGAAAATGGTGCACAGATGCGGTGATGGCAGGACGGAAGAAGAAATAAAAAGAAAAAGGGAGAACTGGAATGGAAGGAAGCATTTTTTTTCCTTTTTTATTTATTGCTTTTAACTAAGAATCTCCCAAATGATTTTTTTTTCCTTTTTTCTAAAATCATAATTCATAATTTATTTTTTCCTTTTTCCTTCTTTCTTTGTGTTGGCCCCAAATGCTTTTATGATTACCATTTGCATTGTTTACAACTTCAATTATACGAACTAGAAAGCTTTTGAGATAATATGAATTATCAAAATAATATTAACGACTTTGTAGTGGCTTGTTATATTAATTTTTAAAAAATAATTTAACCATAGAGGAGGAAGTTACATTTTTAGCATCTAAATAATAATAATAATAAATAAAGTATATAATGTACAATTAATGTTATTGCCTTTTTTTTTATTTTGGTATGGATAACTTGTTGGGATCTTTTAATTACGATTTTAGGGATTTGTGTCTTTAATTAGTTTTATTATAAAAAATGGAAAATAATAATAATAATAATAACAACATTCTATCTTATCTAAAAAGGCTATAGGGAAGGGAAATACTATTGTTTTTCTCTTTATCTCTTTTCGTTGTTGATCATACGATTATATGATGTAATTTCATAACAAATTCAAAATTATATATATATATTATCTAATTCTAGCTCATGTTAAATAATAAGACATTCTTTTAAAAACATTTTTGTCTAATTCTACATCACATAACGACAAAATAACAGTTTTTTTAAAAGAAATCATTTTATCTAATTTTGATTAAAAAACTTTTTGTTAAAAAAAAATAATTTTATCTAATAATTTTGATTAAATAAAATATTATTTTATTTTTATATGGTTATATTGCTATGGAAGATAATTTTACTTTAATTAAGAATAATTGATACACCTAACAACCATCTATTATCTTTGATTTAAAAGTCTTGATTTTTATTATTTTTAATCATTTTTGGATTTATTTTTAATCTCGTATTAATATATTTTTTTCTTTTGACAACAATTACATTAACAAATTCAAAAGATTTTGTTCAAAATAAAATCAAATTACTATTTGAAATCTAATTTCATTTATAAATAGATAGAATAAAATATTGTATACCATTACGTATCTATTCATTTTCTTCTTCTTTTTTCGTTTTTGTTTTCAATTTTCAATTTTCAATTTTTCATTCTTTTGCTTTAACTTTTTTTAATATGGAATTGTTTTGTTGCTACATGCCCATATTTAGTTTTTTTAATTGTTAACATCATCTGTGTTTGTTCTTCCCTTTGAACTTCTAATTTGTATCTATTTAATTTGGATGTTGGATTTGAATTTTTCGCATCAAATTTACGATTATATTTTATATGTGTGCGTTTATTTTTTATTTAAGTATTATACTAAAATAAAATTAAAAACATTTAAAACCTAAAACAAACAAGAAGGGAGAAAAAACACACACTGAATTGACAGAGAGAAAATAGACTAGTTTACATATATAAAAGACAAATAAAATGATAGAATTAAGTAGCAAGGGCATACGAAGAAAATTAAATGGTTTCATATTTTGGAAGGTTGATCTCTTTTTCACTCATAAAGGTATGTTGAAAGGTACATTTCTTTGGGAAGGGGAATTCAATGGTTTTGGACTCAAGGACAAAATTAGATGGTATAATGTAAAAAAATTATAAATATGAAAGTAATAGACCATTCGTCTATTCTAAATAGAAGTATATGGTTGATAGATTTTGCTATTTTTTTTAAATGATATTATACACTTATTAACCTAAGTATTCTATCAACTACAATTATCTTGGGATTTTATCACAATTGTTTTTTCTGTTTTGTACCTTCTTCCATCTCCATCTCCATCTGTCTTTTATTTAAGTCTAAAAAAAATTGCTTGATAACAATTTAGTTTCGAATTAAATGATTTTTATTTATGCTTCAATTAACATTAACTTTCTCTTCTTAATTTTCTAAACGATAATTTTAGGTTTTATCTTCATTAAAAAATTAAATTATTGTTAAAGAATTAAATGGGAAAACAAAGCTGAATATAATAGGTAAAAACAGAAAAGTAGAGGGTAAAGTATTTCGAATAGATACATTTTATAAACGTTTGATAACATCTGAATACAATACACAATAATAAAAACTCAAATCAATGGTATGAGAATGGAGTTTGTAGCATCTAAAAATGCCATCACGTATGCAAAAGAAGAGAATTGTGTTGGCCGACGATAGTCGCCTAAGGGAGGCGGCTGGAATTGGCCGCAGTGGTTACCAAGGTGGTGTTCGAAGGTTGGCCGACATACTTCCTGGATTAAACTAAAAAAAAAAGGAGGGGTAACCCATGGGTTTTAATAGTGTTTACTAGTTTTTTTTTTAACAAAATACAAATTTAACGGGATCTGAAAAATTTTAACTAAGTTGACACATTCTTAGCATTCTCATCATATCCAATCCCAAATAGAATGCATTAATACAAAAAGCAAATTATACAAGAGAGTTAGGAGACTAAAGAAGCTATTGGAGAAGCTAGAGAAAAGCCTTCCACTTTAACACAATAGATGAAGCATCATAACTAGTAAATAAAGGGGAATTTACACCAAAAGCTGGCCAAAGTGATGATGTCCTCCCAAATGTCATAGGTCAATTTTTCAATATCTTGAAAATTTTTCCTATTTCGCTTCAGCCACAAAGTCCAAAGCGTAGCTCCAATAATATTGCTCCAGTAGTTCCAATTATATTGATCTAGAAAATATTTGTTTTATTATGTTGGGGGAGTTGATGCAGAAGTAAGCCTAGAGTGTTTGGGAGATTCTTTGTTACGTTGGGTGAGTTGATGCAGAAGTAGGCCTAGAGTGTTTGGGAGAGAGTGTGAGTCCAGCAAATCTTGACAACTAATGGATTACATAAAGATAAGTGCACTTCAAGCAACACCAAAATATTTCTCTTAATTAAAAGAGGTAGATTAAAATAAGGTTCTGATCACTATATTTCATTTTATTTTCCTTCTTGTTTTTTCAATCGTCCAAATTTAGACTTTCTTATTTCAAATACAGTTAATTCTCGTCAAATGACGTTTAAATTATATTAAATATATATTATATTAAGTTGAAGACTAGAATATGTTCTTATAATATTTAAATAAATTTTTAGAATTATTTTAATTATGTCTTTACACATTGAATATTATCTTTTTAATACAAAATTTAATAATATTTTATTTAAATAAAAATGGTACCGAAAATGACCCATTTAATATTAGAACTTTGAAAGTTTTATTTTGGTTGAGAATAAATTAAAAATGTGTTTAAAAAAAATGTATAAACTAAAACACAATTGACGGAGAATGTTTCTATGGAGAATCTCATCCCAATCCCTACAAAACTAAACCGAAAAATTTCTTAAATCAGTTCTCTACCAGTTTTAGATTATTATAAAATCAATTTTCACTTTTTAATTTTATCCTTCAATATTAATATTTATATATATATATATAGTATCTTTCTTAGATAACCAAAATTTATCTCCCAGTTTTTCATAAGTTGAATGTAATCAATTTTTTTTCCAAAACGTACCATCTTGGTTTTTTTTTTAAAAAAAAAAAAAAAACCTACAGTTTTTTTCCTTAATACTTTACCATTATTCTAGAGCAACAATAAAAAAAAAAATAAAAAAAAAATAAAAAAATAAAAACAATTTCAAACAATTATTTAAAAAAATATAAATTATATCAAAAAACAAATGTTAATAGCAGGTTTATTTTAGTTATTATATATAGAATAAAATAATTTTCTATTTATTGACAAAACACTATAACCAACTTACTGAGCTCTAAAGAATAAATGATAGAACAGTTGAATTGTGTATCAAATGATAGACAGTTTTGCTTCGTTTAATATAAATTTTGTTTTTGATTTTTTGAATTTGAAATTCATGCTTTGTCTCTTCTATTTTTTTTTTTTTTTTGTCTACTTCTTAAATAAATAATTGAATTTCTAGTGAACATTTTAAAACAAGAACAAATTATTTATTTATTTTTTAATTTCAAAATCTAACTTGGATTTTGAAAACATGAGTAGAAAATGAATAACAAATTATGAAAATCATGCGTGAGGATAGTATTTACAAGTTTAATTTTTTAAAACTAAAAACAATAAAGAATGGTACCAACCTCTTGTACTTGCTTTCCCTTTTAACTCTCTTTCATTATTCTTGTTAGATTTTTTTTTTCCCTCCAAAGAAGAATGATAATTTTATTTTCATAATTAATATATGTTGAGTTATTGTACACACACAGCTCTTTATGCTTTTTGGTATGGCAGTATCATTGGTAGTTGAATAATAATGAAGTCACCCTTGGGAAATTTTGCTGTGAATTCAATGCATTAAACTATCTAACTTCATATTTGTTTTTCTAAAAATTAGCGAAATTTCTTTTATTTTACATCTTTCATCAATTCCAAATTTCAAAAGTATATTAAAAAAAAATCTACTTTTTTAAATTTTTAAAATTGACTTGAATTTTTTAAAATATTGGTAAGAAGTAGATAAAAAAACATTAGAGGTGAAAAAATTGGTGTTTATAGACTTAATTTTCAAAAACTAAATAAAAAAAAAAAAAAAAAACACCAAAGACTAACAAGAAAAATAGAAAAATAGGAAATTTCATTTTAATAAATGGCAAGAAAAAGTTTTGAAATTAGATAATGATAAACAGATTTTCTGAGTGAATAATTTCAAATTTTCAATAGACCAAAATAACTCTATCAAATCTTACCTACTAATAATTCAACTTAGGAGATAAAATTAAAATTCTAACAAGCTAGATGGAAAAAATAAAAACATACATAATATTTAAAAATCATTTAGCTCAATTAATAGAAATTCTAAACTGATCATGTTCACCATCTACTAGTAGGCAAGAAATAGAAATTCACAATTTTTTCTTTTTTTTTCCCTTTTTTTCCTTTTTTTTTTTTTAAAAAAAGAGATGTATGCTTCTAACTTAAATTCACAAAACTAATGGGTATTCAAAGTATTTGCATATAATTTGCAAGTGACTATTTTTAAAAACACAATTACCTGATAAGAAATATAATATAGTTATATTGAAAACTCTATAAAATATAACAAATACAATGTAGGAACATTGCAAACTCTCGAAAATATTAGAAACAAAATATAAAAAAAACAATGTAGAAATATCGCAAACTCTAAAGAATATAAGAAATACAATGTAGTTGTTACACCCCCTCTTGAGTTTCATCTCTTACCTAAAAGGAGGTAGGAAGACAACAAATATCACTCTTTCATTACACTTATTGCAATATCCTTTAAAACAATTAATTTCATAGTAGAAAACCTAATAAAATAAACGAAATTGCAACTTTGTTTAGGAAACCAGTTCACATGTTTTAAACTATGTTTTACAATAGTAGCTCCATCCCGACTACACACTTTACTCTAGTAATTATTCTATCTTGTGGTAAACCTCGACCACTTCCTGCAACCCGGACTCTTCTGCTACCTGCAAGGAAAACATGAAAATAAAGCATGAGCTTTGAAGCCTAGTGAGTGGAATCATAATTCTATAAGTCTATTTTAACTTATAAACATCATAACATGAGGTTACTACGCAAGCCTCCATCTTGAATGAAGCTTTTCACAAACCTATCTACGCACACGGTAGATAGTTAACATTTCACATTTATAACATTTATAAACTTATGTGCACATAATTCTCCCTCTTATGGGCTCAGAAGCTAGGTCCATCGACCCTTTAACCATCACATGCAAGGTTCCTTCCACAGGCTCAGGAACTAGACTTCTTGATCCCTTGACCATCCTGTGAGATTCTATCTCGGGCTCAGGAACTAGGTTCATTGACCCCCTGACTATCCTTATCCCATGCTCTCCTCATGGTAACGAGCATTTATTCTTAAAAATAGCATATTAATTTAGAATATGCTAAAAGACTAAAATAATAAACCACTCACAGTGATCTGTTGGGGTTGCTCTTCCTTCTCAGTTCACCCGATTTCCCTTGGCCTTCTGTTGAATCCTATTTTAGATTCAATTTCAAGCTTAGATTATTCATAATTCCAGACCATATCCCAAGACATTTCCTTCTATAAATATGTTTAGAAATGTCTTAATAGCTTACCTTAAAGTTTTGCCATAAGATTTTCTCAAGAGAGTTCGGAATCTTAAGTTTTCTCTACTTGGCCCGGCTGTCTCCTTATTGGTGAGCACCTCTTGGTTCCCTTTAAATTTGATAGCCTTAAACTTATAATTTTCTCATAGCATCCCTCATACTGAAATTACATTTAATTTAAAAGCTTTTGGTTCAAGAATCACCTGATTTGCGTAAGTAGTTTGGAAGAATTCCTCGTTTGAACTTAGCACTGACGTTTGTCCATACAGTCTGCACTGCCCAACGTCCTTGCTTTGATCACCACTTGGATCAATGCACTCTTCCTCTATTCAACGCAAGGTTTCTTCTTAATTACTCTCAACTACTTCTCTTAGGTGATCTCTCAAAATGGAAATTGTTTTTGTGAAATGAAGTAAAGCCCCTTGCCTAGTTATAGGTGTTCGTCCTTCACCTTGTCTTGACACTTCCAGCCAGCAGCATGCCCAAGCGTTCCCTTTTCAGGCTACCAACACCCAACCTTGCCACTACTAGCTTGAAGTGTCTACCTCTTCTTCCTCCAGCTCAACCTAACCGATTTGCAAGTTTTCTTCTACGCCCAGCTCAAATTGCATACTCTTCAGGCATCCCCTTTGATTGCCATATATCCGGTTAGTTATTTTCAATCCACAGCCCTCAGATATCCTTGGCTCGTAGTACATCATATAACTCTGACGTTACCGCATGACTTATCGTTTAGAAAACTCTCGTTGTCATTCATCACCCAACAATCTCGCTGTTACTCATCGTGTAACGCCTGCCTATTAAATAGCACTTACGCCTCATCGCTAACTCCATCGTCTAGTGATTTCTCGCTGTCGCTGATCACCTAACGATCTCGCTCTAGCTCATCGTTCGATGCATAGCCTATCGCATAGCTCATCGTTTAGTAATCTCTCACTGTTGTTCATCGTGTAGCGCTGACGTCTATCGTCTAACACATCACACCCATCATCTAGTGCGTCCGCTTATCGTGTAGTGCCATCGTCTAGTGCTTGTGGCTATCACCTAGCTCTCGTGCCTAATGCATCGTCTAGCGTCTATGCTTATTGTTTAGCGCTTTTTTTTTATCATGTAATGCTATTGTCTAACACATTGTTTAGCGCCACATGCAGCTACACGATCGTTCGTGCGTTTAACACTTCAACGCCCAACATCTTATGCTCATTGTCTAGCCCTCTCGCTCTCGTTCATGCAGTCTCTTATCATCCCAACACATGAATTTTCTTCACTCGACCACACTTGGGTTCAAGGCTTAATGACTTCTACAAACTTAGCCAAATTTCACTAGTTAAGGCTTAGCTCCATGTTACTCAACAAACTTATTCAAACACTTAGAATTTTTTCTTTTCTTCAACATAGGATTTAACTTACATTTAGTAAATTTCCTTAATTACCTGCTTAAGTAGGAAAATTGAAATTTGGGTTTCACAGTAGTTATATTCCAAATGCTTAAAAAAATACTCTTTATAGTAAACTAGATTTATCTGGAAAAAAAAAAGAAAAAGAAAAAGAAATTCCTAAATTCCTAAACTATACTCTAAAAGTATATTACAACTTAACGTATATTCAAAAAATGAAAATAAAAGCTTTAAAATTACAAATTTTTTGGATATTCAAACCAATCATTTATGATTTTGAAATATTATAATATCCTAAAAAGGATGCATAATTATAAAGTATTTTCTTGGAAAATTGAAATATGAAAGAAGAGGAAAAAATCATGGGCTTCTGAAACTAGCTAATGTTCATGTTGAAACAAAATCACAAGATTAAAGGACAGAAAAATTGAAAAATCTCAAAATTTTAGTCAACAATCTAGAAGAGAAATTAAGAAAAATATATAGAAAATTGAAAAAAATGGTAAGTAATGAGATATGAGTTTAAAGAGAAACCGGGGAACAAAAACTGAGGCATCGGAATCTGAAGGTAAAAACGCAGCCATCGGTACCACCTACGATGGTGGGTCTCGGTTTAACGATCGGATAGGGATCAAAAGGTGCATTGAGAAATGTCAACTAAGTTAGACAAATCTTCAACACCCTCGAAGAATTTTTTTTTATTTATTTTTAACAAGCTACAAGAGATAGCCGGATAGGGATCAAAAAGTGCACCGAGACATGTCAACTAAGTTAGACAAATCTTCAACACCCTCATCAGATCCCGATGCCATTTAGAGATTCAGATGAACTATGAGTGTATCTAATTGCTTCTGCATATGGGTGTTTCTTTATTGTATTTGCTTTTGGAACATTAGACCATTCATGAAAAAATAGGGACTTTTAGACATTTTTGTAATTGGATCTATTTAATTAGGTTATTATGTGTAGAAAACCCTAAAATTTCATTGTATCGGTTTACCATGGATGAGAGTGGAATAAAGAAAATTGGATCACTATGAGAGCGTTTGGAGCGCAGGTTTGGAATGTTTAGTCTCGAGTGTGTTTGGAATATTGATTTTGAAAGTTTAAGTTTAAGAAGCCTAAGCCTGGAAATGAAGTGCAGATTAATAAATCTTGAGTTTTGAAAGTTTAGCTTTTAGATTAGTTCAAACTTGTAATATTCATGATTTTAATATTGTTAAGTTTAAAATAAACTAAAAAATTTAGAAAAATATTTGTTTATTTGTTTGTTTTGTTTTGTTTTGTTTTATTTTTAAATTTTGAAATAGAGATTGACTAAATTTATAATTCTATTTAATTTATTGTTTTAATAATTTGGTATTTTTATTCCCTTGAGATAGAACTTCATAAACTTTTGTAATTTTAACTAATTTGAAAATGAATAATTTTTTTACCGTCACATGCTAACTTCAAGTTGAAACAAACAAATATTTTAGTCTTAAATTCGACTATCGAAAAATTATAATTTTTCTTAATCAAAATATATTTGAAGAATAAAAAAAATCATAAAATTTGAGTTCTAGTTTGACCCACGGAGATAATGAACATGTTAAATTGAATTAGGGCTTTCTATGTATAGAACTTAAATAAATATACCTAATTATACAATTTTAGTCTAATGAGCTATTATTTAACACAAAAAATTACCCAATTTACTTTTTTAGCTTTTAGAATGTATGGGAAGTTTATTGTGGTCATAAACTTTCCAAAATAGATTTCTTTTTAGAACCTATGTAAGTAAGGAAAATATCTCCAAAAATTTGAAAGTTGCGAATCGACAAGAAGCTTTGAAGAGAAAACATGATATCCCTACAAGAAATAATGGATACGATGGCTAACATAAAAAGCTATAAAAGTTCTTTTATAACATTTTTTGAAGGTCTTGACAGCCCATGTTATTAAAAGTCTACGACTTTTTATAGCATTTTTGCATATCTATATTGGATTCTAGAATAAAGTATGAAAGTATAGCTTATTTACTTTGCTATAAAAACATTTAATAGCGTCTTTTATTAAAGCGATAGTATGTTTATGTAGCTAAAATAATATGCTATCTTTAGCTTATAATAACACTTTTTAAACGCTATAATATAGTATTTATAACTTTAATCTTATGTTATAGTAAAGTTATTTAGTCTTTTCTAATAGCTATAATTACTATAATAATCTTTTGATAGCAGTTCTTTTTCACTCTATAAATTTTGTTATAGCTTTGCTCATGACTATAAAAGGTACAATTTTTTTTCTTGACAATAATAATTTATATATCATTCTGAATATTTGTGTTAAAAGTAAACTCGTGTCTCAAGCTCAATCCACACATTAAATATTTCATAACACATTAAATACCATGACTTTCATTCATAATTAAAATTTTATAATTCTATTAACATTACAAGAAAAAAAATAATATAGTCCTTTCGTAGAACAAAGTATACAAATGATACAAAATAAAGTAATGTATCTTTTATGTTTATTTTTTCAAGTAAATAAAATATTTTACAAGCCTTCTTTGTTTACTTGTAATTCCTAAGATTCTATGGATCTCCCAATGGACATTTCTTTTGAAAGTTGATTTGTACCTTTTGATGGATACCTATTGAACAAATAACATAGATACATATTAAATAAACAAACATAAGAAAAGAAACCTATTGAATTAATTGCACAAATCATTTAGAAATCCATTGAAACCAAACCAAACTAACAAATTACATAACTTAACATTCTAGACTTATGAATCCAACACATCCTTTTTTTAAAAAAAAAAAAAAAAAAATCAATTATTAGCCAACAAAATCCTCCAACCATCCCAACATAAATGATATTACAAACTGCAAGTTTAGGGCAGATAACCCAACAAGACAACCCAACATTCCCTTCTTCCGTTAGTTGTACAATTGCCTATACCCCTTTATCATTTGTGGGGTGTGCCTTAATCGTTTCTCGAATACTCCCATTCAAACTGTTAGCTTTTAGATGGACGAGCATGCACAGGGTTGTATGCTCGCTCTTTCGACTGAGAGCATCTACTGCTTGGTTGGCCTTATACAGCCTATGTTCAAACTGAAAGTCAAATTTGGCCCAACATTCTTGTAATCATGCCTGTTTTGATGATAACTTGGGTTGGTTGCAAAAATGGCGTATTGCGCTATTGTCTATCTTGACCACAAACTTTTGTCTGCAGGCCCTTAAACAATGAACAACTATTAGCAATTCTTTCTCAGAAGCGGCATACTGCTTCTCAACGTCATTCAACTTATGACTCTCATACGCAAAGGATTGCCCATCCTATAGAAGAACCCCCTCCCTCCAAAGCAAAGTCTGATGCACCGACTCTGTATCATGACTTTCTTCAAGCCTTCAAAAGTAGTTTGACACTTTGGAGTCCACCTTCATCTCGTCTCTTTCTTCAACAATTCCGTCAGTAGTCCCACTTGTTTAGAGAACCCTTCCACCAACTGTCGATAGCAATTGGAAAATTCGAGGAAGGATCGAAATTCAGTAACAGAGGTCAGCACCTTCCAATCTCAGATGGTAGCAAGTTTCTCCTCTTCCATCCCTATTCACCCGCATTCGATCACATCATGGAGAAAGTTGATACGTTGCTATGCAAATGAGCAACAACGACGACTTTATAACAAACGTTTGAAAGCAAGATTTAAGTAAAGAAAGATTGTAGTAGGCTAGAAAACAATATGCAATAACAACTTTATACCATACGATTCTGAGTATAAAGATATGATGACTAGTCTTATCCCCATATAGTGCATTCTAAACAAAAGGTCAACTAGCACCCTTGATGCAAGAGGGCGAGCGGTCACTTACAACAAAAAGTACAAGCAAAGCTAACTAACTTAACTAATGAAATACATAACATGAAAGCATGATAAAAAGAGGTTGGATTGGGTATGCAGCCATGGCAACACGCCTTGACAAGCATGATCTTTACACATGGCACCTATTTGGAATCCTTACATAATAATAAAAAAAATATAATCTAAGACATTTTCAGAAAAAAAATCCTAAACTATATTTTAAAAATATATTACAACTTAATGTGTATTCAAAAAGAGCACATAAATGCGGAAATAAAATTATAAGATTTTTGAACCAACCATTTATGATTCTGAAATATTATAAACTCCAAAAAAGATGCATAATTTTAAAGTATTTTCTTGGAAACAAAAGAGGGAAAAAATCATGGGCTTTTGGAACTGGCTAATGTTCATGTCGAAACAAAATCACAAGATTAAACGACAAAAAAATTATAAAAAAAAATCTCAAACTTTTAGTCAACAATCTGGAAGAGAAATTAAGAAAACTCTATAGGAAATTGAAGATAAACAATAAGCAATGAGGTATGAGTTTAGAGAGAAATTGGGGAACAAAACTTGAGGTGCCCGAATCTGAAGGTAAAAATGCAGTTGTCAGTATTGCCTATAGTAGTGGGTCTCAATTTAACGATCGACGTCGTGTTAGTTATGATGGGGAAGAAGACGGAATGGAGGAGAGCAAGACAAGAAAAAAAAATTGAGAATGAAGGGATTTTGAAAACTATCATATATATAGATTTAGATCCATAAAGATTTTTTTTTTAAAAAAAATATGTAGTGTAACTAAATTTGGGTAAAAAATTATTTTTAGGATATTTGTAATATATAATAGAATAAGAGAAAAAAATCTAAAAATATATTACATCTTTAAAATATTTGTAAATATGGATGAGTTAATTAGTCAATCTTTGATTTTTTTAATTTCCAATTTCGTCCCCCCTTGTCTTGTATTGTTGCACACCTTTTTTTTAGTCTTGCTTATTCCTTTTTTTAATTTTTATTTTCTTTCTTTATTTTCTCCGAGTTTTGCTTCTTCCCTTTTCTTTTTTTATTATTTTATTTTCTTTTCTTTCTTCGATTTTTTGCTTCTTATCTTTCTTTTTCTTTTCTTTTTTTAATTTTTCTTTCATTTCTCTGGTTTTTGCTTCCTTTTTTTCTATTCAATTTTCTTTCCTTTCTTCAGTTTTTGCTTCTTCTCTTTCTCTTATTTTTAAAAAGACTTGAAAGTACTCAACTCATAAGTGACTTAACACCAACAAGCCAATCATTAAGTTTGATAATTATAACAAATAATAAATATAAATAGCAAATGAAAGTCTATCAGTGATAGCCACTAATATTTTCTATCATTGATAGCTTAATCTTTGATTACATTTTCATAGTTAATAGCCACTAATAGCAATCTATCATGTTATCACTAATAGAATAAAATATATGTGGAATGCCTAGAAGTTATCACTAATAGCATGTTTATTGTTGATAGAAGCTATCATTGAAAAGAAAAGGGACTTATAAATGTTTGGGAAGGACAAGAAAGGGGCAAAAAGGTGTTCAATGGCTACAATTGATAGAAGCTACTACTGATAACATGTTACTGAAGGAAATCAGACATGGGGATTTCCATGAGTAGCAGAAAGATCATTCCAAATTCCATTCGAAATTGAACACTAACAATTACCGTCAATAAACGAAAATTAAAGGTCATATACAACTAAAAATTACAGCATGCTGACAAGATAATCAAGAGATAGAGTATGCATACCTTTGAAGGCTCATTCTTCAGACTCCCTCGATCAATCTAACAACGTCCACAACAACACTTGTAAGTCTCAAGTATCAATAGCGTTATAAAAAGAGATTAAACATCTCATGGTTTGGTCTTATACAAACTCGTTGTATAGGACACCTCCGCTTGCATGTTTCCACATGAATGGTCAAGATCAACCATCTATAGTAGTTTACAACACTTGTAAACCTCTACAAAGTGGGTCGTATTTGTAGTCACCAGGATAAGGTATCCCTCCTTTATCCTTATACTACAAACCTTTTTAGGTTATTACTTAAGGCATGATCCACTTGTATATCACATATACATGATTAAGTTTACATACAATAACCACAGATCTTTGTTTATTGAATATGAGTAAATGCAAAATAAAATAACTCTTATTTTATTCATAACAATGTGTACAATGTGTACAATGTTTACAAACTACGAGACTTTGGGAGAATTAGGACACCAATCTCAATAATCTCCCAGTTGTCCTAATGCCTCGGGAGACTAATGTACAATACATGAAAAATACAAGTACAATATACAATAACCTTCGACATACTCTATACCTCAGTATCATCTCCCACTTGTCCTAAACAAGATGTTACATGTCCCGTAGACCCAGACTCTCCAAATAACCCTCGAACACTTTAGTCGTGAGAGCCTTTGTAAGCATATCAGCAACGTTGTACTCCGACGCGATCTTCGTGACTATCACATCACCGCGATGCACAATCTCCCAGATCAAATGATATTTCTGTTCTATGTGCTTGCCTCTACGATGACTCTGAGGTTCCTATGAATTTGCCACAGCCCCGCTGCTATCACAATAGAGTGTGATCGGCAAAGACATATTTGGAACAACTTTCAAATCTATAAGGAATTTCCTTAGCCAAAAAACATACTTAGTTGCTTCACAAGCGACTATGTATTCGGATTCCATAGTGGAGTCCGCGATGCATCCTTGCTTGATCCTTCGCCACACTACAGCTCCTTGATAACGAGTAGAAATGCACATTATTACAGTGTAAATAAGTAAAATAATTAGGGAATGCAACGGTAAAAATATACAATATCATGTCCAAAAGCGTTAAACCGAGAAAATTGCGATCGCATGCGCCCATCGCATAAAAGTAGCTCATTTACTTATTTTGTGTAGGAAAAATGCATTGGCGCAAGTAAAATTATGATCCAAGGAATTTGGCATTCGCACGTATTGAAAGATTTCAATCGTAAAGTCTTGAAATCGTATGTGATCGTGAGAAGTTGCTCAAGAAGGTGGTCGCATAAATACTGCGCATCAAGGTGACAACATAATAAATCATGATGGGACGGAAAGCTGATGACGATTGAATCCGAATTTAGTTGACAATCTGTTAAGACCACACTATAGCAAGTACACTCAACTTTCGGTGACCATTAATCGGTGCATCAGAGCAGAAGTTTTAATGATTGCCCATCATTGCAATCATTAGAAAGAAAAGCTTCTTCACCTTGAGCTCTATAAATACCGGAGGCTACCATTGAAAAAGAGATATATCTCCGCCATATATAGAATATAGATAGCCGTTAGTCTGTTCATTCTTATACTTAGAAGACGGAGATGAGAAAAGAGAAGAAGACGCTGAGAGATCATTCCCGGATAGCTCGAAAGACTGCCAAAAAGCGCTACAAAAGGAGAGAGGGCCAACACTTGCGAAAGCAGGATATTCATCTGGGCAGAGTTGGAGTGAAAAGACAATGTAAAAGACCACGGCAAGCAAGACATTGCTACCGAGCTTCTTATCTCTACATTCTATTGTTATTCTATATTATGCATTTACTTTATAGAAAATGGAAATCTCATTTCAACTTATATTCAATCTCTCCATACTTCGCATGAGTAGCTAAATTTCTGAATAGGTTGAGAAGTACTTAGCTAGCATGACCTAAGAGTTACACTTTATGCAATCATCTTGTCTTATGTATGCATCATTCACCCTTTAGAGATACGTGAGAGAGTAGTCTAAAGAAAGAATCTAAACTTGAGAGAGTCATATTAGAATCTAGGCTTGAGAGAGTCAAATTAGAACCGCATAAGCAAGAGATAGAAACTTAGACATAACTTCTGTTTGCTATTACGCATCGCTTGCACCCTAGAGATAGGATATGATAGTATGTGGTCACCTTGTGTATGTGTGCATCATTCATCATCGCATAGACAATAATAGAGACTTAGACTTATGTCCTATCAACATTTTCGTATACATCGCATGCGTCCTAGAAATAGGAATTATGGAATTTGCATTGAGAGATGACATGTTGTTGTTTGTGTGTAGCATGATCGCATAATTTGAACGCAATCTTAGGAAGTGTTAGCTAAACCCCTTCTCAACCCATTCATCGCATACTCATTGAAATTCTCGATTTCATCAACTCTTTATCCGGACTCCGTGCGTATAGGAAATATACTTAAAACAAAACACCATCCAACTTATTTGTTTTCGCCACAGCAAAGGAATAAAAAATTAGTTGTCGCATATTAACTCAGTAATCCCTGTGTTCGACCCTAGACTTACCAGGAAACCTAGTGAGCCTTATACTTGGATCTTATGAGGAAGTAGGAATATCTTCTGAACCGAATAGAGATTGACAGTGTAAAAGCCTCGGTCAGCAAGGAATTACTACCAGGCTCTTTATACTTTCATCTTCCATTGTTATTTTGTACTCAACTCATTTATCGAAATGGAATTTATTTCTCTATATCTATTCACTCTCTGTTATTTACGCATGAGTAGCTAAATCTATTGAATGGGTTGAGAAGCATTTAGCTAGCACAACTAGGGAATCTTCATTCTATGCGATTATCTTGTATTATGTATGCTTCATTCGTTAATTAGAGATACTTGGGAGGGTAGTCTAAGGATAGGATCTAGGCTTAGGAAGGTCAGGTCAGAATCTAGGCTCAGGACAGTCAGATTAGAACGCATAATCAAGAGATAGAAGCTTAGGAATAAGCACTATTTGATATTAATGCATCGCATGCATCCTAGAGATAAGATATGATTGTGTGCGGTCACCTTGCCTTTATGCATTTTTCATCATCACATAGGAAAAAAAGTAGAGACTTAGGAATAAGCTCTATGGACATTTTTGCATTCAACACATGCGTCCTAGACTTAGGAGCATCGCATTTGCATTGGAAAGTGACTTGCTGTGCATGGTTGTAGCATGATCACATAGTCTAATGCATTCCCAAGTAACGCTAGCTAAAGACCTTCTCAACCTGTTCATCTGCATACTCAGTGCATCTATCACACAATTGACTTTTCTCAAATCCGCCACATTTGTTTATTTTTCATTAATGCAATCAACAACAAACCAACAATTAATTGAGTTATCAGTTACCGCAATGTTTCCTAAAAATTACCAACGTAACCTGTTTTCACAAGTCCCTGAGTTCAACCCTGGACTTACCAGGAAACTCGGTGGAGTTTACACTTGGATTCCGTTGAGGAAACTTGAGTGCTCAACGCAATTTCATCACCACATATCATCCATAATTCACTTCATAAAAACATAAAGGAAAAAGAAGTCTCAGACTCTTCTCAGCCTCCATTGAATTTCAATACAATTTTCAACATAAATTGACCTAAAATCGAAGGAGATTATTTATAGAAAAAAAAGAATAGCGTCGCAATGCTTGAATTAGCATTGTAATGCTGAAGCAATCGATCAGAAGCGTTAGGGACAGAAGCACAATGTTGGGGATCGACACTCACTCGCGCGCGTGCTTAGCTCTTCATCTGTGAAACCTGAATCCTATTTTCTCCACTTAAGCAAGTAATTAAGGAAATTAACCAAGTATAAGTTAAATCTTATGTTGAAGGGAAGAAAAATTCTATGTATTGGAGTAAATATTTGAGTAGTTTAGAGTTGGAGTTTAACATGTGGAAATTTGACTAAGTGTTGAAGCCTAAGACAACAATGCGTTGAGGCTTGTGAGGCATGGGCACATGGTGTAAGTTGGCTATGCGTCGGTCTTGACATTGGAGGGTGTCATGTTGGCTAAAGTGGTGGATGCATGAAGAACCATGTGTTGGTATAGGGTGTGCGGCCGAGACACAAAGCGATGGGTCAAACCATGATGGACACATGTTGGCGAAGCCTTGGCATGACAAGGGCTGCTCATGCATCAGGATGACAAGAGGCTGTGTGATCAAGTAGCGAGGAAAGGCTAGGCGTGAGCAAGATGAATTCAGTTGCGTACGAGTGTGGGTGTTGGGCATTGGGGCATTGCACAAGGACAATCATATAGCTTCTTGTGAGGTTACACGATAGCGCTAGACGATGAGCGCAAAGCTAAATGATTGAGGCTAACGCATGTATTGTCTAGTGTGTGACAATGAACACAAGGCGTTGGCTACACGATGTGCACTAGAGCTATGCGATAGAATGAGGCAGCGTGCGTTTGGGTATGCGACCATGGGCATGCGGTGCATGCATGAGCTACACGATGAAGCTATGTGATGGGCCAAGCCATGATGGGTGCATAATGTAGTGTCTATGCATTGATAGGGCTTGCGGCACACAAGTGGCTTGGGAGGTTAGGTAGGCGTTCGTCTTATGCATGCGACTATGGATGTTGACAACCAACAAGGAGATGATAGGCATTGGCCTTGCTTTGGAGGTTAGGTAAACTAAGTGTTGGCCGAGAAGGGCTTAGGCGATGACAAGAGGCTAGGCGATGGTAAGAAAAACCATGAGGCATTTGCTTGAGACCTACCTTAACCAAGGCTTGGCATGCGATGGTGTCATGTGTGGACAATAGGCCAAGTGATGGTTGAGTGATGGCCAAAGATGCAGACAATAAAAGGGGATAGGCATTGGAAAGCTTGCAACCATGCGAAGAGACTAGGTTGGTGTCATGACTAGGAGGTTCGAATAGGGTAAATCAGCGAGTATATAGGTAAGAGTCATGCGTTGACAAGGTAGATGTGCAAGGAATGCTATGCGACCAAAATGGAAAGTATGTGTTGAGGTGAAGAAACTTGGAGAGCAAGGTTGTGTTAGCAATTCATCTTGACAAGTGGCTACACTGAGCGGAGTTTGAGTTTAAGTTTTGAAGAGGTGGATGAATATTAAGGCATGCAAAGAGGACTTGTGCATGAAGAGGACAACGCAACTTCATGCAAGTAGGAAGTGGCATGGAAGTAGGTGGTGGAAAAGCAAGGTGAAGAGACTCCAAAAGTTCCTAAGTAGGAGGTGTCATGTTTTGGAGCCTTAAGAGATGATGAGGATCGATTGCTAAAGGCCTATAAATACCACCACAAGGCTTATTTTCAGTTCATAACACAAACTCTCTTCAAAGGACATTAGGAAGAGTGTCTAAGGGCATATTTGGAAGAAGCTTTGTGTTGATCATGAAGAGCATGCATTGATCAAGAAGGTAAAAGGTGTAGGTTCTATCCAGGCATTGGGAACAGATTGTAACCTGAGTTCAAACAAAAAGTTCTCCCAAACTACTCGTGCATTTTTAGTGATTTCAAAGCCACTTGAAAACTCTGAGTGTCTAGTTTTCAAGGCAGGGATTCTAAAGAAGAAGCTTAGACGCATTAGGCTGGAGAGTGAAGAAAAGATAGAAGGTTCGAGCTCTCGGATGAGCTTGGGCCAGTCTTAATGATTTGAAGTTTCCAACCAAATCATGAGGAATTCTGAGCTGAGATTTTAAGCTAAGCCTCATGAGACAATTAGAACATGTTTGTAGAAGAAATTGTCTCAAAATAAGGTCTGGAATGATGAGCAATCTGAGCTTCAAAATGAATTTGGAAATTAGGATTCAAAATGAAGCCAGTGGAGACTAAGGAACTTGGAAAGAGAGATAGGTTCCTGCCAATCAAGGTGAGTGGTATTCTTTAAAGGTCTTAAAGCATATCTTGTATGATATATGTTTATGTTGTGAATGAGTAGCCGGAACAAGAATGAGAATATGTGGCCGGGATGGTCAGGGGGTCAATAGACCTAGTTCCTGAGCCCGGAACAGAATCTTACAGGATGGTCAAGGGGCCATTAGACCTAGTTCCTGAGCCTGTGAGAGGAACCTCGTATAGGATGGTCAGAGGGTTGATGGGCCCAGATTTCAGCCCATAAGCGGGGATCTATGTGCACATACGGAACATAGGAGAGTAAGTGATTGTGATATGGTTTAGTTTTAACTATCTATCGTGTGTGCAGGTATGGTTGAGAACAAACTCATTCAAGGCTGAGGTTTAAATGTTAACCTCATAGTTGTGATATGTTTTAATTGCTATAAGTTGAAAGAGACTTGTTAAGTAGTTACCGCTCACTGAGCTTCTTGAAGCTCATTCTTTTCTTTCATGTTTTTCTTCCCAAGTAGCGAAAGAGGAAGAGTTCCAGGGTGCTGATAAGGTCAAGGTCTGCTACGCTACAACCACACTTCCAGTTTTAAGTTGTTGTAAACTTTGTAGTTAACTCTGGGAGTTGTAAAAACGTTATACTGTTTGTAATAAAATAAGTTTAGCCAACAGTTGTTGCTTATTCCCTTGGCATAAAGTTTAATGAGGGAATGAGGTTCAGATGAGCAGGAGGTATCATAAAAGGGCAGTATCTGTCGTCCTCACGCCTTCTCTCAGGTTCAAGAGGTATGCTCGAAAGGGGTTGATAAGTTGGTATCAGAGCATAAGTTTCTGGGAAAACCTAAGGTTTGTGTTCAGGAAAACCAGAGGGTTGTGTGGTAAAGTAGATTCGATAGGTTTAAGGAGAACCTGGAAATTAGTCGAAGTGAAACTAGAGGAATAGCGAAAGTGGCAGACCTAGCAGACAACCTGCGCTATAACTCACAACGTTACCTGAAGATCCTTCGAGGAAGGTAAGAATGAATTAAGTTATTCTCAATTAGAATTTAAGATAGGAAAGTTATTTGTAGATATTTTGGTTCAATGACTAGCTAAGAGACGGCTAGAAGAAGTACCATTGGACAAACCAAGGAAGTTAATATCAAAGTAGTGCAGTGGAAGCATAGTAATAGACAAGGTTATAAAGGTTTGTGACACAGGTTGCTGTGAAACCTTAAACCAGAGTAAGTCCAAGCAAATTTCAGGGATGAAATTTTCTTAAGGGGGAGGTAATTCTGAAACTCAAATCCTATTTTCTCCACTTAAGCAAGTAATTAAGGAAATTAACCAAGTATAAGTTAAATCTTATTTTGAAGGGAAGAAAAATTGTGAGTATTGGAGTAAACGTTTAAGTAGCTTAGAGCTGGAGCTGAACAGGTGGAAATTTGGCTAAGTGTTGAAGCCTAGGACAACCATGCGTTGAGGCTTGTGAAGCATGGGCGCATGGTGAAAGTTGGCTATGCATCGGTCTTGAAATTGGAGGGTGTCATGTTGGCTAAAGTGGTGGACGCATGAAAGACCATGCATTGGTATAGGGTGTGTGGCCAAGATACCAAGCGATGGGTCAAACCATGATGGACGCATGATGGCCAAGCATTAACATGAAAAGGGCTACTTATGCATTGGGATGACAAGAGGTTGCATGATCACGCAGCAAGAAAGAGCCATCGAGTAATAAGAATGGTCCAGGCGCGAGCAAGATACGTTCAGTTGCGCACAAGTGTAGGTACTGAGCATTGGGGCGTTGCATGAGGATGATCGAATAGCTGCTTGCGAGGATGCACAATAATGCCAGATGATAGCGCTAGACAATGAGCATAGGCACTAGACGATAAGCGCAAAGTTAAATGATTGAGGCTGACGCGTGTGTTGTCCAGTGTATGGCAATGAGTGCAAGGCACTGGCTATTCTATGCGCGCTAGAGCTATGCGATGGAGCGAGGCAGCGTACGTTGAGACATGTGACGATGAGCATGCAATGCGCGAAAGAGCTACACGATGAAGCTATAAGATAAGTCAAGCTATGATGGTCGTATACTATAGTGTCTATGCATTGATGGGGCTTGTGGCACACAAGTGGCTTGGGAGATTAGGTATACGTTGGTCTTGTGCACGCGACTATGGTTGTTGGCGAGCAACAAGGAGATGATAGGTGTTGGCCTTACTTTAGAGGTCAGGTTAGCTAAGTGTTGGCTGAGAAGGGTTTAGGCGATGCAAGAGGCTAGGCAATGGTAAGACAAACAATGAGGCATTAGCTTGAGACCTAACTTAACCTAAGGCTTGGCATGCGATGGTGTCATGCGTAGACAATAGGCCAAGCGATGGTTGAGTGTTGGCCAACGATGTGAACAATAAAAGGGATAGGCGTTGGAAAGCTTGCAACCATACGATGAGACTAGGTTGGTGCCATGACTAAGAGGTTCGAATAAGGTAACTAGGTTGGTGCCATCACTCAACCATATCTCATATTACATCACAAGTGTTTTTCATATAGGTGTTTACAAACTACAAGACCCTACTAGATTTAGGGCATCAACCCCAACAATCTCTCACTTATCCTAATGCAAGTGGGTGTACAAGATAAAAACAAGTACAAAACAATAAAGTAGGGCACTAAGGCCCAGTATTTACTCCCACTTGCCCTATTCCAGCCGCAGAAGGTCCCATAGACCCATACTCTGGGACCCTAAAAAACTGTAGCTGTGAGAGCCTTCATACATAGGTCAGCAACGTTGTGCTTCGAAGTGATTTTCGTGACTATCACATCCCCTCGATGCACAATCTCGAGATGATACTTCCGCTTTATATGTTTGTCACGCTTGTGACTTCTAGACTCCCTAGAGTTCGCCACAGCACCATATTATTACAATAAAGGGTGATGAGCGTAGATATGTCTGGAACAACTTTTAGATCAGTCAGGAACTTCTTGAACCAAACAGCCTCTTTAACAGCTTCATAAGCTGCTATATACTCAGCCTCCATCGTGGAGTCAACGATGTACCCTCGCTTAGTGCTCCGCCATACTATAGCTCCTTCGTTAAGAGTGAACACTAATCCTGAAGTCGATTTCTAAGAATCCTTATTAGTCTGAAAATCATAGTTCGTGTATTCAGTAAGGATCAAATCCTTAAATCCATACACGAATGTAGTCCCTCGTTCTCCAAAGATACTTGAGAACGTTCTTTATGGCAGTCCAGTGATCCTGTCCTGGATTAGACTGATACCTACTGACTATCCCCACAGCATAACAGATTTCAAGTCTAGTAAATAACATCGCATACATCAAACTTCCAATGACAGATGCATAGGGGACCCATCTCATTTCCTCAACTTCTTAAGGTGTCTTAGGACACTGCTCCTTAGACAATGTAACTCCATGCCGAAAAGGCAGTAGGCTCCTTTTGGAGTTCTGCATCGAGTACTTGATCAACATCTTGTCAATGTACGATGAATGAAACAGTGCTAGCACTTTGTTCTTTCGATCCTGAAAGATCTGAATACCAAGAACAAACTGAGCCTCTCCCAATTATTTCATTTGGAATTGGTTCGCTAGCTAGTTCTTAACTAAAGTTGGTAAACCTATATCATTCCCAATTAGTAGGATATCGTCTACATACAACACTAGGAAAACTACTGAATTATTGATGATTTTCTTGTAGACACAAGGCTCATCAATTTTTTGGTCAAAGTCGTAAGATTTGATTGCAAGATCAAACCTTATGTTCCAAAATCGAGACGCCTATTTCAGCCCATAAATGGACTGATTCAGTTTACAAACCTTTTGTTCTTGACCTTAGGCTATGAATCCCTCGAGCTGCGCCATATAAATGGTCTCCTGAAGATTACCATTCAGAAAGGCAGTCTTGATATCCATTTGCAATATCTCATAGTCATAATATGAGGCAATGGATAGGAGGATGCGGATAGACTTAAGCATGGAAACAGGTGAGAAAGTCTCCTCATAGTCTACTCCCTCCACTTGGGTATAACCCTTTGCTACAAGTCTAGCCTTGAAGGTTTGCACCTTCCCATTAGCACCCCGTTTCCTCTTGTAGATCCATTTACAACCTCTAGGTTTAACCCCATCAGGTTTATGTACAAGATCCCATAATGAGTTGAAGTACATAGACTCCATCTCGAGATCTATGGCTTTGACCCATTCATTCCGGTCAACATCCTTCATTGCCTTCTTATAAGACAACGGATCCTCAACCTCGCCATCAGCTACCATAGCCAGGATTTTAGTGAAACCCATATAACGAACAAGTGGGTTTGCAACCCTCCCACTACATCGAGGTTCCCTCAAATATTAAGATGGATTGGACATACTAAATGAACTTCCATCAACAATTCTTATTGATGTAGCAGGCTCTTCAACAACTCTTGTTGAAGTTTCAATAGTTTCATTGGAAAGTTCATGCAACATGATTTTATTTCGTGGACTGTGCTCCCTCATACGATCCTCCTCAAGGAAGGTAGCTTTTGCCGACACAAACACCTTGTTTTTCTTAGGATAAAAAAAGTAACCCCCTCGTGTCCCTTTGGGGTAGCCTACAAATAGGCACAGCCTCGAACATGGTTCCAGTTTCTTAGGATTAGCCTCAAGCACATGTTCTGGGCAACCCTAGATGCAGAAGTGACGAAACTAGCTTTACGCCCATTCCACAACTCTAAAGGTGTTCTGGCAACACTCTTGGAAGGAACACAATTGAGGATATAAGTTTCAGTCTCCAATGCAAAACCCCAAAACGAGTCTGGTATGGAAGTGTAACTCACCATCAAACAAACCATGTCCAATAGGGTTCTGTTTCTCCTCTCCGATACACCATTCTGCTGAGGTGTACCATGTACTGAGAGGTGGGAAACGATTCCATGTTCTATCATATAGTTCTAGAACTCAAAATCTAAAAACTCTCCACCCCAATGTGATAGGAGTGTTTTAATTCGTTTATCCAATGCGTTTTCAACTTCAGCCTTGAACTCTTTGAATTTTTCAAAGGATTCTAACTTTCATTGCATCAAATAAACATACCCATACCAGGAGTAATCATCAGTAAAAGTGATGAAATACTCGTAGCCTCCCCTGGCTTGCACATTTATCGGACCACAAATGTCTAAATGTACTAACTCTAGAGGCTCTTTGGCTCGATAACCTTTTCCAGTAAAAGGCCTTCTAGTCATCTTGCCTTCAAGGCATGACTCACACACAAGTAAAGAATTTTCCTCTAACTCTCTTAGAAGTCCATTCTTCACCAACCTCTCAATCCTATTGAGGTTGATGTGCCCTAATCGAAGGTGCTAAAGTTGGAAATTTTCCTTAGGAGAAACCCTAATTCATTTATTTTGAGTTACAGAAGTTTTAAACATCTCTATGTTATGGAGGGAATTTGTTGCTAACGGCCTTAGCACATACAAAATGTTTTCTAGTTTTGCTGAACAAATCTCAACACCATCTTCCTAAATAAACACTTTATTCACCGAAAAGTTGAGAGTATATTTACATTCAATCAAGCACTTTACAAAAATTAAGTTCCGCTTTAACTCAAGAACAACATATACATCATTCAAAATGATAATTTTATTCTGTAAAGTCACTAGAGCCCTCTCACTACCACAGTTGAGACGACGTGCCCGGTGCCTAGTCACATCGTCATCTCACCAGCCTCAAGCTACCGCCAGAATCTAATCCCTTGAAAAGTAGAACAAACATGATTAGTGGCCCCATAGTCTATAATCCAGGCAGAATCATCATTCTTCACTAAACAAGTTTTCAAAACTAGTAAATCATATATACCTTGTTTTGCCTTGGCCTTAGCCTTCTTCTTCCATAGCAAACAGGATGGGCATTCACATTTTCCTTTTTCAACCGGCATTGGCCGTTTATCCTGCGTGTGGTAGTGTTAACGGGCAGAAATGTACGTTATCATAGTGCTAAGTTCTTAAACAATATTGGATTGCGTTGATAGAATATGTTAAACTACATCCATTACGCATAAATTCTATAATATTGCGGTTGCATGCATCCAACACATTAGAGCAGTTGATCTTTATATTTTCGTGCAGAATAATGCGTTAACGCAATGCAAAGAATGTGATTAAAGGAATACATTGGTCGAGCGCAACTTCACCGCAAGACTTTGCATTGATCGTGCTCGCAAACATCCACCCAAGAAGAATCACCGAAACTTGGTCGGCGCAACATGGTGGGCGCATCCGACCGAAAGGACAATCAAGATCAATGGGACAGAAAGCTGACGGCAGTCGGATCCAAATTAAGTTGACAGCCGATAACGGTCACAAAGTACATCCAGCTTTATCGGTGACAATTAACCGGCGCGTCAGTCAGGAATTAAAGTTGTCCCATTTGTACAACCAGGAGAGAGAAGCCACCTTTCACCTTTGATGCCCTATAAATACCAAGTGCATTCTTCAGAGAAGAGGTTAAGCAGTCGATTACTTCATCACCTTTACAAGTTCATGCCTCTGTTCTGAGAGCGGGCTGACTCTCGCGAAAGCGAGAATATCTTTAGAGCACGAGTAGAAAAAGTGTAACGCCTGTCAGCAAGAAATTGCTTCAGGCTCTTTATTATATTTGCATTGTTATTCTGTACTTCATCTTATATCTACTCAATGGAAGTTCTATTTCTACATCTGCTCACTCTCTTAATACGCATGAATAGCTAAACTAGTTGAATGGGTTGAGAGGAACTAAGCTAACATGATCTAGGAATTTCTTTGCTTATGGTTGTCTTGTTTTATGTTGTGCAAATTACCCCTTTAGAGTTACTCAAGAGAGAATCTAAAGAAAGAACCTAATGTCTCGATAGAGCTAGGTTAGAATCTGGACTCGAAAGAGCAAGATTAGGCTTGCATAAACAAGAGATATGGACTTAGAGATAAGCTCTGTTTGTCAACTTGCATCGCATGCATCCTAGGAATAGGAATGATATTATGTGGTCGTGTATTTGTGTGAATGTCATGTTGTCATCGCATAAATAAAGATAGAGGTCATGTGTAAACCTGTAGACTTATCGCATATTTATCGCATGCGTTCTAGTCTTGGAAGCTGTGGCATTCACACCGAGAGGTGGTTTACTATTGTATGCATGTTGCATGATCGCAAAGCATGAATGCATCCTAGGGAGTGTTAGTCGAAACCCTTCTCAACCCGTACACGCATATTCATCACATTTCCCGTTTACCAACTCTTTTCGAACTTTGCCACATTTGTTATTATTTTCATTAACGCAACAACAACCCAACACTTATTTATTTAATCGGTTACCGCAAGTTTTCATAAAAATCTCCAACGCAACTATTTTTATAAGTCCCTGTGTTCGACCCTGGACTTACCAGGAAACTCAGAGGAATTTACACTTGGAATTTGTTGGGGAAACTTGAGTGCACAACGCTATCCATCAACACATATCATCCATATTTTCCACACCTCATAAATTCAAGCATCAGGCAGGTTGTGGGTTAGCATGTGCCTTCCCTTTCTCGTTACCACCCTTTTTCTTCTTTCACTTGGTAGTGTTATAAGTAGAAAGTGCAGACTTAGTTCCTGAGGTCGAACCTCGATGGAACTTCTTAGATGATGAAGCAACATTTGTCTCACCAACCTTCTTCTCCTTACTTTTCAACAAGGTTTGGAATGTCTCAACTCGTTAGGAGAGTTGTAAGGGAATAATCAACTTTTTTCAACATAACAGGGTTGGCACAGTGCAGGTAGCTTTTTGGCAATGGGTGTAGAATTATGCTAACATGGCTGCCCTCATCGATGCGGGATCCATTCATCTCCGCCACATTGAAGTGGACCATCATGTTCAAAATGTGTTGAACAGATATACCCTCCTCC
The DNA here is from genome assembly GCF_027475165.1 of Benincasa hispida. NCBI lineage: Eukaryota > Viridiplantae > Streptophyta > Magnoliopsida > Cucurbitales > Cucurbitaceae > Benincasa > Benincasa hispida. The sequence continues at coordinate 24,918,397 of NC_143483.1, forward strand.
AATTTGGAGCTGAAAATGCATTTCAGAGCTTCGTGCTTGAGCTGTCCAAATGGTTGTCCAAACATTTCCTGCAGGGACTTCATGATCTCACGTGTAGAGACCATAGACTCATGCTTGTTGGCTAAAATTTCATTTAGAATGGCCTATATGTAAGCTCGGGCCTTCACGTTCACCTATGCCCATTTCTCATGTGCCTCCTATACATTTCAAGCGGCGGTCTGAGTTGGAATAGGACACTCCTCCGTAAGGACGAACCTAAGGTCATCGATGATCAGAATGGTATTAATCATGTTTTTCCAACTACCATAGTTTTCGCAAGTCAATTTATCGACACTTAATAGAGTTAACGTGGCTGTTACCATTTTAAAGTTAATGAAAAACATGAACAAACTCAATGAGTCTATGCATTACAATTTTTAACACCAATTTTAGTTTTAACAAAATAGTTCCTATGTACCCTAAGTGAAATGACATCTATTTTGCAATGATGCCCCAATGAGGCAGGACAAAAGTCACCGATGGGGGTGATTAAGTGCTCGTTCACTGGGATGAGACATTCTCAACCATTAGATAGATAAAACTCTTGTAACTGACTCTAACAGTCACCATTTTTTGGTCCAGAACTGTTAACATTTAGTAATTACATATAAGTGTAACCCTTCATTTTAGGCCCTAGAGTCCCGCCATAATGTGCCCACCTTAGGGAAAAAGCATATTAGGACAAGAGACTAAAGCGACCTTATCCTATACAGGAGATCAGATAAAGAGTTGTGCAAAACTGCCATCCTTTAGAGGAACACTCCCAGAGTGTCTTGAGACGATGCACAAAACATTATCCAACCTAATGAGAGAGACTGTGGGATATGTTGTCACACGTTCCGCTCCTACTTACTATGAACATTCTCTCTATTCATCTTGGTATTGACTGACCCAAACACCATCCTTTAGGGGAACACTCCCAGGGTGCCTCAAAGCCGGGGATAGATCTCACGGTGTGAACATTAGGGAGAAATGTGAAGAGGTTTAAGTGAAGTATCATATGCCCAAGTACCTCCTACTGAATATTCTACCTAAGGATTCATTAACTTAGACAATTCGGCTACTGATTTTATCTAAGTGTGAGTTTATTTTGCTAAAAAATAACTCTTGCTTTTAATATTAAACAAGTTCGAATCAAGTCCCATTAAACACCTTAACAGACTATCATCAAATTTGCATGCATGCATCAAATCTATCTAATTCACCTTTCCAGGTAGGGGTGTTTCGTTTTCATCAGCTTAAGTACCACAGCCTAGACAGAACCTATCTTAGACAAAAGGTCCCTTATAGATAGATTTGGTACATATTTAATCTTTTATTAGTCAATTTAATCCTATTAAACTGATTAAAATATTAAAACTTAGGTTTCTAATATAATTAGAATTGTGATCTTAGGTCTATCTCAATCAAATTTTAAAACTCTTTTAAAACATGATTCAAGCCTAAGTTTGCATGCATGTCTTTCTTATCGATTTTAGTTCCATTATAACACCTATAAAAGGAAACAACCAAAATCATTCACATTGTTAAGCTAAACTAGGTATTTATAACTCGTATATGTCATGCTTCATGTAATGTCCATTCATTACTAAATATGACTTTTATATAAAGAAGCAATGAACTAAGCATACATGCTTCCATACACCCTTATACTATAACATTTATAATATAAAGATGATGCATTAATATGCTTAATACATGCATAAATATAAATTTTATATTATATGATGCATGTGCAAGCTCTTGAAGTATATTTAATCATGCAAGCTACTATGTCATAACTCTTACAATATAGAGATGATGCATGACAAATGCATAACCAATGGTGGGATTTAAAACTATATTGCGTACTATATGACATATAATTTAAACATACATCTCATATCATTCACCAAAATTAATGGACTGGGATGATTAGCCTAAAAAAATTGAAAGAAATCTTTCTATTACATAAACCATAAAGTAAACTGATTCAAACTGGCGAATCGGGTCTTGAACCGCCCGGGCAAAGCATCACTTCCTGATCATCTAGTAAAGTTGGTCAAGTAACCACGATCGTGTAGAAACGATCGAGTACCTTTGACTATGTGATGAAGTATGAAGGCCACTCGATCATGCAGTGCACCAAGTTTAAACGCAAGTCTAAACGATCGTGTAGACGACTAATATGCGATGAAGCATGATCATTTACACGATCAAGGAGCAAACGTCGTGTAGCATTTACTGAGTGATCGTATAGCTAGTGACTATGCGATGAAGCATGCTGGCCTATACGATCATCGCTTCCTAATCATGTACCCCCATCATTTACACGATCGAACCAACTCTTGGTCTTCTTCTTCCTCGAAGTAAACTACATCTCCATGCCTTGAAGCTTCATCATGAGCGACTCGAACAAACTCAAACTCTACAGACGCAATAGCAAGTTAATATGCCCAAAAACACAGAGGCCCTTACAATTAACTTTGAAATGTAAAAGAAAGCAATAACCAGAGGCAATCATCCCAGAAACTCCATTAATCAACATCCACAAATACATTTAACAATAAAACATAATGTAGACATGCTCAAAAACCCACCAAGAATGTAAATGCAATTCAATACAACAATGGATTTGGAATATCAAAACAACCTTGCTCTGATACCAATTGAAGGATCTCATATTCAAGAGAACCAGTGAGTAGAAGCAAGATCTTTCCAAGACCATTGTAAAAGAATAAACACATTCACAAACATACAAGAACAGTTATGCATTATAGAGAAAATTACAACATGCTTTCTTACTAAAACAAAAGGAATTGAGAGACATACCTTTGAAGAACTCTTCTTCTGGAAATCTCTTAGTCTCATGAGAAATTGTACAAAAATCTCTCGCTCTCGTGAGCAATTGTCTAGCAATATCTTGCTCTCGTGAGCAATTGTCTAGCCAATCGTCTAGCAATCACGAACTGTCTGATCCTCGACCAGTAGCCCCTTAACACTACCACTCGATAACCTGGGTATTCTCGGAGTGAGAATCCAGGAGATGTGGGCTCTGTGTGAATTTGGTAGAGGGAAGGAGGAAGTATATGCTCGAACTACACGATCAAGTAAGTGGGAGAAAGGTTTTGTCTATCGCATAGACAATGGGTACTTGATCGTTTAGTACCTCTCGCTCTCGTGAGCGATCATTTAGAAATCTCTTGCTCTCATGAGCAATCGTCTAACAATGTCTCGTTCTCGTGAGCAATCGTCTAGCCAATCGTCTAGCAATCTCTCGCTCAATCGTTTAGTCTCTCGTGAGGGCTATCGTATAGTCTCTCGTGAGCGATCATTTTGTAATCTGATGATGAATAGATCATCTAGCAAAATGAAAATTCTCTTCATTTTATCCTTCAGTTATTAAAACTAAAATTAACCTCCCACTTGCACGGTTATTGGAGAAAATAAATAACCAACTAAACAATTCTCTCATAATTGTTTTATTATAAATAAATATAATCACTAAATTATCATATTATATTTATAACCTATAGTTTTAATATCACATCATATGTAAAATTTAAACCATAGTTTTTTTCTCCTTTATTTAATACAAATCATATTTATATCAATTCCTCCAATCAATGTATCTAATATATCAAATCATTTATATCACATATAATTGAATCAATTTAATTATATCATATATAATCAAATTCCCTCTTGTTATTTTGAAAATTTCAAACTAACCTCAAAACTGATTCTCAACTTGAATCCATTGAGCTACCAAGGGGACCTTATGGACCTATAACTTGAAGCTCCAACGATATATAAATAACTGACTAAACTCTTTAATCACGATATCCACCATCCGTTAACTGTTGGATATTCCACTAAAGATCGACAGCTGCACTCTTCTCACTACAGATATATTTCTGTGTCTATTGGATATAATTAATCAATAGTACGATAACACTTAACAAATTGCTCGTAAGTACAACGGGGCCAATTTACCATTTTTCCCCTGTAGTTACATCTAACTCCTTAAGTACAACTGATTCCTCTAATGAATAATACATCATAGTCCTACTATAATTGAACACTTTTCGGGCCAGGAGAAAGTGTGTGGCACCACATCGTTTAAGCCCTGGAATCAGCCATTAAGGCAGCAATCTATCTACTTACTCCTGCTTTGGGGAAGGAGTGAATTCCATCTTGTGTAGGCTAGTTCCCAGCTCCCCAATTAGATAAATTCCCAAAGTGGTAGGTTTGAGTCGGCAATCTGGCCACTCACACCCATGTAAATCAAAGGACTGCCCTCATAGGCAAGAGTTCGCAACTCACTCAAGATTAAGGTCATGTTACCTATGGTCATCCTAGTGAAATGAAAGTATCTGTCATGAACAGCGTTATATAATGAGGCTAAACATTTCATGGTCCGATCTTATACAAACTCCTTTGTATAGATACCCCCACTCGCATGTCTCCACATGAATGATTAGGATCAGATCATCTGTAGTACTTTACAACACTTGTTTTACAAAGTGAGTCGTATCCGTAGTCTCACCAGGATAAGGTTTCCCTCCTTTATCCATATATTATAGACCATTTAGGTTATCACTTAAGGCATGATCAACTTGTATGTCTCCATGCTTAAGTTACAACGATAACCAGGGATCTTGGTTTATTAGTTTATGGTTAACGCAACTAAAATATCCCATATTTCATAGACAACAGTGAAGAAAATATCTCATATTATTACATTACAAGTGTTTGTTCATACATGTGTTTACAAACTATAGGACCCTATAAGATTTAGGGCATCAACCCCAACAGTGAAGACACTCCAAAAGTTCCTAAGTAGGAAGTGTCATGTGTTGGAACTTTAAGAAATGATGAGGATCGGTTTCTAAAGGCTTATAAACACCACCACAACGCTTCTCTTCAGTTCATAACACAAATTCTCTTTAAAGGACATTAGGAAGAGTGTTTATGGGTAGATTCAGAAGAAGCTTTGCGTTGATCATGAAGAGCATGAGCTGATAGCAAAACCATGCGTTGATCAAGAAGGCAGAAGGTGCAGGTGTTGTCCAGGCGTTGGGAACAGATTGTAACCCAAGTTTAAACAAAGAGTTCTCCCAAACTACTCATGCATTTTGAGTGATTTTAAAGCCATTTGAAAACTCTTAGTATCTAGTTTTCAAGGCAGGTCTACTGAAGAAGAAGCTCAAAGGAATCCGGTTGGAGAGTGACGAAAAGTTAGAAGGGTCGAGCTCTCAAGTAAGCTTGGGCCAGTCTTAATGATTTGAAGATTCCAGCTAAATCATGAGAAGTTCTGAGCTGAGATTATAAGGTAAGCCTCTTGAGACAATTTAGAACATGTTTGTAGAAGTAAGTGTCTTAAAATAAGTCTGGAATGATGACTAATTTGAGCTTCAAAATAAATCTGGAAATTAGGGATCAAACGGAAGCTAGGGGAGACCAAGGAACTTGGAAAGAGAGAGAGAGGTTCCTGTCAATCAAGGTGAATGGTATTCTTTAAAGGTATTAAAGCATATCTTTTATGATATATGTTTATGTTGTGAATAAGTAGTCGGAACGAGAATGAGAATATGTGGTCGGGATGGTCAGGGAGTCAACAGACCTAGTTCTTGAGCCCGAAGCTGAATCTCATAGGATGGTCAGGGGGCCATGAGGCCTAGTTCTTGAGCCTATGAGAAGAACCTCATATGGGACGGTCAAAGGGCCGATGGGCCTAGCTTCTGAGATCATAAGGGGGGATCATAGGGAACATAGAAGAATAAACGATTGTGATAAGTTTTAGTTTTAACTATCTACTGTGTGTATAGGTAGGGTTGAGAACAGACTCATTCAAGGCTGAGGTTTGAATGTTAACCTTGTAATTGTGATATGCTTTTATTGCTATAAGTTAAAAGAGACTTGTTAAGTTGTTACCATTCACTCAACTACTTGAAGCTCATTCTTTTCTTTCATGTTTTTCTTCTCAGGTAGCGAAAGATGAAGAGTTCCAGGGTGCTGCTAAGGTCAAGGTCTGCCATGCCACAGCCACACTTTCAGTTTTAGGTTGTTGTTGTAAACTTTGTAGTTAAGTCTGGGAGTTGTAAAAACGTTATACTGTTTGTAATAAAATAAGTTTAGCCAAACAGTTGTTTCCTCGACTTAAAGTTTGATGAGGGAATGAGGTTCAGATGAGCAGTAGGTATAAAAAAAGGGCGGTATCTGCTGACCTCATGCCTTCTCTCAAGTTCAAGAGGTAGACTCGAGAGGGGGTGTGACACCGTCTTTCAAAGTCTGTAGCATCGCAATGTTATTGGGGAGCATTGCAACGATACCATTCTGTCTATCAGCGTTGGGCTGGCGCGTCATGACGGTGGTATTGATAAAATCTCTGAGCGTTTCAACGCTAAGAGCAACGTTGCAACGCTCCCTTACACTTCAAGCTACTACTTCTTCCAACTATCAGGCAAGCATCAGACTTAGGCAAATCACGAGCATTGCGACGCTCCAGTAGGGGCATTTTGGTCTTTTTTAATCCTTTGAAGCCAAGATGCTCAAATCAACTCCAAATTGCTTCAAATTAATCCCAATCAGCTCTAAATCGTCAATTCTGCCTCTTGATTGCTCAATACATAAAAAATAGGGAAATAAACACGTGACATCCAATAATGAGCCGAATTAAGCTAGAAATAATAGCTCTTTTTGAGAGCTATCAGTATATAGCTCTTTGTTTATCACAGTAGATTCTCATAGTAGGTTGATTGATTCCAAAGTCATTAAGTAACCTTTTCAACCACAGGCCTTCTTTTACAACTTCGGACAGAGCTATAAACTCTGCCTCTGTTGTGGATAAGGCCATAATAAATTGTAGGGTAGCCAACTTATCAGGTTGTTTCCCCATAAGAATTTATACCCTGATAATGAGTGTCGTCTGTCTAGATCTCTAGCATAGTTTGCATCTACATATCCATAGATTTCATCATTTGAAGGATCATTTTGTTTATATAGGATCCTGGTTTCTTTGGATGAGCATAGATACCTCAGTATCCATTTAATAGCTTCCCAATGTTATGATCCTAGCTCCTTTGGATGAGCATATGTCATTAGATACATTAGAGATCCCACTACATAGAAGTAGGGTATAGATTTCATGAAGTTTATGTGATCTTCATCAGTAGCCTTAGGACTATTAGCTGCTAAGAGTTTAAAATGGTGAGCAAGAGGCGTTATCACTAGCTTGGCATCACTCATTGTAAACCTCTGTAGGACCTTATCATAGTAGTCTAATTGACGTATATAAAGTTTATCATTGTTTCTGTCCCTATTGATTTCAACTCCTAGGATTCTTCTTGATTCCCCTAGGTCTTCCATGTCAAACTCTTTCTTTAGAAGAGTCTTAACTTGATCAAGACCTTCCTTAGAGCTCCTAGCAAGTAATATGTCATCTATATATAGGAGTACATACACAACTTCTTCAAAACTCTTGGTGTTAGTATATAACACCAATCATAGGCACTTCTTTCGAACCCTATTTTGGAGACCACTTTATCAAATCTGTCATACCAGCATGTAGGGGACTGCTTAAGCCCATAAATTGATTTGTTTAGTAGACACAATAGATCTTCTTCTTTTTTTCTTTACGCATTCCTGAGGTTGCTTCATATATATGGTTTCACTCAAATAACCATGTAGAAAGTCAGTCTTCACATCCAATTGGTCTAACTTCAAATCCTTCTGTACAATTAAGGAGAGGAGTAGCCTAATGGATGTTTGTTTCACAACAGGGGAGAACACTTCATTATAATCTATACCTTATTTCTGTGTGAACCCTTTTGCAATAAGTCTTTCCTTGAACCTAGACTTTTGGACTCTAGGAATCTCTTCCTTAAATTTGTAGATCCACTTATATGAGATAGGTTTGTACCCTTTAGGTAAAGGTACTAACTTCCAAGTATCATTTAGGTTGAGTGACCTCATCTCATCATTTATGGCCTCAATCCATTGTCTAGTATCAGAGCTATTAGTGGCTTCTTCAAAACTTGTAGACTCATTGTTGCTTAATGAAATGGCAGTACTTAAAGAAACATTGGCATAATCTGATTCTGCATATCTAGTAGGGGGCACAATTATTCTTCTTGTTCTGCCTCTTGCTAGGGAATAGTTTTGTAGGTCTTCTTGTGTCTCTTCTTATTAACTAGACACACTTTCCCTAGCATCTATAGTGTCTTCACTTTGAGATTCTAGATTCTGTTGTGAAGTGGAGGTTTCAGGATCATTTTGTGACTCCATCTCAAACCTTGTACTGCTGGTTTTTGGCATAGTTGTGGGTTATTGCTCTGTTAGCATATACATCTCACTTTCTCTGAACACCACATCCCTACTATTGATACATCTCTTCTCAATATGATGCCACAATCTATACCCTTTTACTCCTGGCGTGAAACCTAAAAGCATACACTTTACAGCCCTTGGTTTCAACTTGCCCTAGCTTTAGTGCACATACCCCATACTCCTAAATATCTTCAAGTGTTCCAATTTAGGAGGATGTCCAGTCCACTTCTCTTCTGGTGTTTTTAGCTCAATAAACTGGTGTGGACATCTGTTTAGGGTGTAGTTTGTATAGGAATTTGTTTCTGCCCAATATTTCTCAGGTAAGAGTGCATTCGAAAGCTAACACCTCACCCTTTCAAGCACAATTCTGTTAAGCCTTTCCGCCACCCCATTTTATTGATGTGTATACCTCACTGTTTTATGCCTCACAATTCCATTTTCCCTGCAAAATAAGTTAAACTCCTCTCCACAAAATACTAATCCATTATCAGTCCTTAAATGTTTAATGTGTTTAGAGGTTTGTTTTTCAGTTAAGGTTTTCCATTCTTTAAATTTGTTTTTCAGTTAAGGTTTTCCATTCTTTAAATTTCCCAAAAACCTCATCTTTAGTTTTTAGAAAATATACCCAACTTTTCCTTGAAAAATCATCAACAAAAGAAAGGAAATACCTTGCTCCACTTAGAGCGGGAGAGTGAGCTAGACCCCATAGGGCACATACTCAAGTATTTCCTTGGTGGTATGTTGACCCTTTGGAAAACTATGTTTGGTTGTCTTTCCAAGTGTGCAGTGCTCACAAAAATGCAAATTATTCCCAACTCCTTTTGAAAGAATGCCATGTTTTGATAGGACTTGCAGCCTCTTCACACTTATGTGAGATAATCTTTTGTGCCAAAGTTCATCTTCTGTAGGATCTCCTCTGAGGCTATTAAAGCTGATTGTGTCATCAAAACATCTTTGATGACATACAAGCCATTAATCTTTGTAGCCACTAAGACCACTTTTGAGTCTTTAATTATCTCAAAAGTCCCTCCATATCCTCTATACTCACACCCAATGGAGTCAAACATCCCCAATGATATGAGATTTCTTTTTAAAGTAGGAACATGCCTCACATTCCTAATAAGCTTTACTGTACCATTTTTCATTTTTAAGGAAACAGAACCAATCCCAACAGCTTTACATGTGTTGTTATTTCCTATGTAGATCAGTCCCCCACCCCACTTCTTGTAGATACAGGAACCATCCTTTAGATGGTGTCATATGGATTGAGCATCCGGATTTTATAACCCGGTCTTGAGTCTCCATAGAGTTCTGGTTTGCACATTCATCAGTGGTACCAAAGCATCATATTATACAAAAGAATTCTCTCCTATTACTGCCTCTATCTGTTTCCCACTTTTGTTCTTTTGATTTAGCTTCCTTTTCAAGGAGTAACAATCTTTCTTCATATGTCCTAGTTTGTGGCAAAAATGATACTTGCTTTTAGATTTATCATCTCCACTTTGTTTTCCTTTCCCATGGTTTTTTGTCTTTCCTTTTGAAGACATCCCTTCTCTCCCTTGTTGATCCTTCTTGTTCATTTGTATTTCAAGTTCTCTCACTCTAACTACTGAAGTTATTGCCTCTCTTGTAATCTTTTCTCTTCCATACTTCATTGTTGTCCTTACTGTTGGGGTTGATGCCCTAAAGTATCGCGTCCTATAGTTTGTAAATAGTATGTACGAATGCTTGTGTTGTTAATATATGATATTTACTTCACATCTTGTATTTTGCTCGGTTAATTGTTTTATTTGCTTTACCACAAACCAATAAATATAAAATCCCTGGTTATCTATATATGACTCAAGCATTTATGTGGTGACATACAAGTGGATCATGTCTTGAGTGATAACCAAAATGGTTTTTAGTATATGAATATAGGAGGGAAACCTTATCTTAGTAACGCTACGGATGCGGCCCGCTTTGTAGAATATTCACAAGTGTTGTGACTTGTCACAGATGGTCTGATCCTGATCATTCGTGTTGGGGACATGCGAGTAGGGGCGTCCTATGCAAAGAGTTTGTATAAGACCTGACCACGAAGTGTTAACGTCTCGTTATATAACACCGTTCATGACAGAGACTTCACTACACTAGGATACCATAGGTAACATGACCTCAATCCTAAGTGAGTTGGGAACTCCTACCATTGAGGGCGGTCCTTTGATTTGTATGGGTGCGAGTGGCCAAGTCGCAGATTCAAACCTGCCATTTTGGCGATTCGTCTGATTTGGGAGTTGGGAACTCAGCTACATAAGATGGAATTCACTCCTTCCCCGAGGCAGGGGTAAGTAGATAGATGGCTCCCTTAAGGGCTGATTCCGGAGCTTAAACGATGTGGCGCCATACACCTTCTCTTGTCCCGAAAGGTGTTCATACATAGTTGGACTATGTTGTATTGTTCATTAGAGGAATCAGGGGTACTTAAGGAGTAAGATGTAACTACAGGGGCAAAACGGTAAATTGACCCAACTGTACTTACGAACATTTGTGAAGGGTCATCGTACTCATGATTGGTTATATCTAATGGACACAGAAATATATCTGTTGTAAGAAGTGTTCAGCTGTTGGTCTTTAATGGAATCACTGACAGTTAACGGATGGTGGATCTCGTGGCTAAAGAGTTTAGTCAACTATTCACGTACCATTGGAGCTTCGAGCCACATGTCCATTAGGTCTCCTGGGTAGCTTGGATAAAGTCGAGAACCAGTGTTTGGGTTAATTTGAAATGTTCAAATTGACAAGAGGAAGTTCAATTATATATGATATAATTGGACTGGTTAATTATATATGATATAATTGGCTAAATATATGAGATACATTAATTTGGAGAAAATTAGATATAAATATGATTTATATCAAGTAGAGGAGAAAATACTATAGTAGATATGTGATATCAAACTATAGGATATAAATATAATATGATTATATTTATTAATTAATTAATTAATTAATTAATTAATTATATGATTAATCATTTTTTTCCACGTTCGGACGTAGGTAGTGGGCAGCGTTGGTTATGGTAACCAATGGGTTAAAAATGAAAAGAGTTTTTCTTTTGAATCGTGCATTCAATATTTCTTTGACTGCCCAAAAGATTTCGTGAAACGATCGCCCGAGAGCCTATACGATAGTTGTTTCTTTGTCTAAATGATCGTCTACCTCACGATTTATCTAAACAATCGTATACGTATTTCCTAAACGGTCCTTCAGCTTTTCATACACGATCGTGTAAATCCTCTATGCGATAACCACTTTTGCTATACGATAGCACTATTTTCTCTCCCACTTACTTATCGCCTACACGACTCATTTGTCCTCCGTCCTCTACCAAATTCACCAAAGCCCACCCTTTGAGTTTTCACTCTGAGAATACCCAAGGCTCATTAGTGGTGGTGACATCCCCATTGCGGCATTCGTGTTCGCGTTGATCATGCTGTTGCAATCGACGTTCCCGCCGGGTGTTGGTAGATCTGTTGGAGGATCCTCTGCGTGGGGTTCTGAAGTTCGAAGATAGTCTTCAACTAGGATCCCTTTCCTTTTTAATTATCTTGTTCTGAGCAAGCCGATAATTAGATTTATTATGCATAACTGTATGTATTGAATGTATATATTTTGTATTTCAGTCATGGTGAGATCGGAGCGATCTGAACACGCTCCTGGAACTCTTGGTATGAGATCCTTCACTTACACCCTTGAAGGAGTCAAGTAGGGTGTTTAACAGGATGAAAGCCTCATTTCTTCACCTATATTATCTCGCATTGACTTGAATTCAGAAGACAACCTCTTGAATTCATTTAGATTTTCTGTGAGGGATTTAATAGCATACATTCTGCAGGTAAAGAACTTCTCCCTTAGGAAAGTTTTGTTTAGAAGATCTTTATTAAGATAAATCTCATTCAGCTTATTCCAAAGATCATAGGCAATCTTCTAATCAATAATTTTCCTTAACACACTGTCAGTAACATTCAAAACTATGGTTCCATAGCCATTTACCTCCATAGTCTCTCTTTCTGCATTTGTTAGGCGAGCCGGGAGTTTCGTAGGATCTGAATAGCCAAAAAAGCCTCCTACTGTCCTAGTACTGCCTTGATTTTTGCCTTCCATAACTTAAAATCTGATATTTCATCAAATTTTTCAATTTCAAATCTTGTTGCAGACATTCTTGAATTTAAAGATTATTAACCTCTGGATCTCTTTTCTCATAGAATTTGAATCTTGAACTGATTTTAGGTTGTTTTTGGCTCTGATACCACTTGTAGGCCCAAAAGAATTATTACTGACACAACCCAAACAATCGATCAATGGAGGTGGAGAAGCCATGCAACTGATTTCTTTTCCTGACGTGTGGTAGTCTGAAGAATAGAAAGCACTTCCCAGTTTGACATTCAGTCTTCCATGCATTTACAGATTTGTTTACCCATATGAATTCCAATAACCCTTTTTCTCTCTATAGTTCTTCAAGGTTTTGATGAAGAGAAGAAGTTGATGTAAAGCTTCCAACCTTCAGTTGCTGACCTACATGTTTCTATGATGGATCGAGAGAGAAAAGAATACCAAGAAGAAGAAAGGTGAAGAGAAAATGGACATTCAATTTAAGTGGTTCGGCCAAGAATGCCTACATCCACTGTGCAAGGGAGGGTAGCTTTTATTACTTTCTTTTGTAGAGATTTTACAATGAACTGACTCTCTCCTAACCCGCTTCTGCTTCTATTTATATGCAGAATATACAACTACAGCGAGAAGAGCTCAAATGAGTTGGTGGCTAAAACAGAATCTAAAACATTACTGGTAAGTATTCTTATTTTCATAACATTATAAGCATCTACCAACAAGAAAATGAGATGTACAGGGGATTTCCAACAAAATTTCTCTAAAAACTATAGAAATTCAGATCATGGTCGTCATTGTTCAACTCAAGTGTAAGAGCTTCATTTTCAACTTTTGTCTCATATATGTAACTTATTTTCACATCGAACTCGAGTTAACTTCAAGTAGAGCATATAGTTCAACCGTTAAATCTTTATGTGTCATTTATTTACATCCTTCTTGATTTTGATTTCCTTCAAAATACCTTTTAACTTTTCTATACATGCAACAATACCTTTTAACATCTCTTTCGCTGCTCATTAAAATCCCCGTATTTGATTTCCTTCAAGTCTCTCTTTCTGCATCTGTTAGGCTAGCTGGGAGTTTCGTAGGATCTGTAATGGCCAAAACAACCTTCTATTGTCCTATACTGCCTTGATTTTTGCCTTCCACAACTCAAAATCTAATCTTCCATCAAAATTTTCAATTCCAAACCTTGTTGCAGCCATTCTTGAATTTCAAGATTACTGATCTTTGGATCTTTTTTCTCCAAGAATTTGAATATTGAACTAATCTTGGATTGTTCTTTGCTCTGATACCACTTATAGGCCCAAATGAGCTTTTACTCAACCCAATTCCCTTTTAATGGAAACAAACCAAATGATCGACAATGGAGGTAGAGAAGCCACGCAACTTATTTCTTTTCCTGACATGTGGTAGTCTGAAGAGCAAAAAAAAGCACTTCCTAGTTTGACAATTAGTCCTCCATGTATTTACAGATTTTTTTCCCTTATGAATTTGAATAACCCTTTTCCTCTCTACAGGTTCTTCAAGGTTTCATGGAAGAGAAGAAGTTAATGCAAAGCTTCCAACCTTCAGTTGCTGACCTATATGTTTCTATGATGGATCGAGAGAGAAAAGAAAACCAAGAAGAAGAAAGGAGAAGAGAAAATGGACACTCAATTTAAGTGCTTCGGCCAAGAATGCCTACATCCACTATACAAGGGAAGGTAACTTTTATTACTTCCTTTTGTAGAGATTTTACAATGAACTGACTCCCTCCTACTCACTTCTGCTTCTATTTATATGCAGATTTTACAACTACAAGGAGAAGAGCTCAAGTGAGCTGGTAGCTAAAACAGAATCTGAAACATTACAAATAAGTATTCTTGTTTTCATAACATTATAAGTATCTATCAACAAGAAAATGAGATGTATAGGGGGACTTCCAACAAATTTTCTCTCAAACTTATAGAAATTCATATCATGGTCGTCATTATTCAACTCAAGTGTAAGACCTTCATTTTCAACTTTTGTCTCATATATCTAACTTATTTTCACATCGAACTCTCCTTAAGGTTAACTTCAAGGAGAGCATATAGTTCAACCGCTAAATCTTTATGTGTTATTTATTTACATGCAACAATAACTTTTCTCTACATGCAACAATACCTTTTAACAAACCTCCTTAATTTTGATTTCCTTCAAAATACTTTTTAACTATACCTTTAACTTTTCTATACATGCAACAATACCTTTTAACATCTCTTCCACTGCTCATAGAGATCCTCGTGTTTATTTCCTTCAAGTCTCTCTTTCTGCATCTGTTAGGCTACCTGGGAGTTTTGTAGGATCTGGAATGGCCAAAACAACCTTCTGCTATCTTAGTACTGCCTTGATTTTTTCCTTCCACAACTCAAAATATAATATTCCATCACAATTTCAAACCTTGTTGCAACCATTCTTGAATTTCAAGATTACTTATCTCTGGATCTTTGTTCTCCAAGAATTTGAATCTTGAACTGATCTTGGGTTGTTCTTGGATCTGATACCACTTGTAGGCCCAAAAGAGTTTTTATTCAACCCAATTCCTTTTTAATGGAAACAACCCTAACGATCGATCAGTGGAGGTAGAGAAGTCACGCAACTGATTTCTTTTCTTGACGCGTGGTAGTTTAAAGAGCAGAAAGCACTTCCCAGTTTGACAATCAGTCTTCCATGCATTTACAGATTTGTTTTCCCTTCTGAATTCGAATAACCTTTTTGCTCTCTATAGGTTCTTCAAGGTTTTGATGAAGAGAAAAAGTTGATGTAGAGCTTCCAACCCTCAGTTGCTGTCCTGCATGTTTCTATGATGGATCGAGAGAGAAAAGAAAACTAAGAAGAAGAAAGGAGAATAGAAAATGGACACTCAGTTTAAGTGGCTCAGCCAAGAATGCCTACATCCACTGTGCAAGGGAATGTAACTTTTATTACTTTCTTTTGTAAAGATTTTACAATGAATTGACTCTCTCTAACTCACTTTTGTTTCTATTTATAAGCAGATTTTATAACTACAGGGAGAGGAGCTCAAGTGAGCTGGTGGCTAAAATAGAATTTGAAACATTACAGATAAGTATTCAATTAAAGAAGAAAGAGTATGACGACATGATAATGAAAATGGGGTTCTTTCCTGCGCCAACACCACTACTGGACTTAATTACATGTGTTATGTTAGAGCATGGGTGGGAAACATTCTACCAGTACCAATCCATCATAATCCCAAAGGTAGTGAGAGCTTTCTACAATGGACGACTTCATGGCACCAAAGATGCAGTGATCATGAAAGGGGAGGTAGTGTCTTTCAGCTCATAAGACATCAATGAGTTATATCAGATGAAGGACATCCCGAATGCACTGGGTAACAAAATTATTGATGATCCCTCAGAAGAACAAATGGAAGATGCACTGAGAATATTAACGCAATCGGGCACTCAGTGGTCAGTATCTATGAAAGGCATCAAAACCTTTGCGTCCAATAAACTGCTTCTGGAAGCCGACTTTAGGTGTATTTGGTGAAAAGATGACTCATCCCTACATCACATGACAAAACAGTTTCGAGGGATAGAGTAATGGCCGCATATTCCAATGGACGTGGGCCAAATGATCGCAAAGAAGATTAAAGGTTTTGTGGGGGCGTGTAAGAGGCCAGTATTTCTTTCTTTGGATAGTTTTGAGCTTATGCCTCCCACTAGGTGTAGGTATTGAAGAGGAACCAATGCCGGAAGTCCATGGTCTCATCAACACCAAGATCTTGAGAATGCTTCTCAAAGACTCCCCTCATTGCCCCGAACTTCCACCAAAAAGGCCCATTATCGATTTGAATGTGTTGTAGTAGCCAAAGCCCAAGAAATAGCACAAAGTTGACAAAGGAAAGGAAAAAGTCCAAGAGCCATCACCGCAAGATCAAATACCCTTAGACCCCTTACCTTTGATTATTTGCCCTCCAAGCCCTCCTACAAAACTCCTTTCCCCACTCCCTGAACACTTTATAAATCTCCTCCTCATTCCCGATTCACCCAACGCATTTCCAGCAGCACCCTCTTCCCCTTCATCTCCACCGCATTTTTCTCCTCCATCGCCGCATGTTAGTGACCCACACGATATAGGTGAAGGCACTTCTGCTCAACCCCAAAACGTTGATGGTGAAACATCGCAGGCACAACCCACCACCACAACCTTAGCTGCTGACCTGCCTGAAATGCGTTCTCTTCTCTCTCATCAACACAAATTCTTCTACCATTGAATAACGGAGTTACAAGAGAGCCAAGCAGAGTTGCAATGCAATGTTGCGATTACACGGCAGGTGCTGATCAATATTCAACACAATATTTACACGATCCATCTGAACCAAAGAAAATTGGCAAAGCGCAACCATGAGTACTTTAACTTTTTGACAACATATTTACATGGTCCCATGGTGCCTCTGCATTTATAGCAACATCTGCATTTTGAAGAAGCTCCTCGAGTACATCCGCAAAATCCTCCTCCTAAGCCCCCGCCGCAACTCTAAATTTGGGGGTGTGCCACCTTCTTAATAAATCTACAATTTTTTGTTGTGATCATTCTTTCATTTTATTCATTTCATTATTTTTATGTATAGAAGCTATATCTCGATTCTTTGTACATGCTCAAATTTTGTATTGCGATAATTGTAATTCTTTGTATACTTAGTTAATTTTAATACCACTGAGTAGCTATTCTTTCCATTTGCGTTAGCCTCTTTATTTATCATCCTTTCTTAATCATTGCGATGTTCTCTGTCTTATATTTTGCGTTATTAATTGTGCTGCCATGATGAGTAATATGCATACACTTAGCAACATTTCTCACACTCTTACACTTTCTGACTAACACTTAGATAATTTGTAGCATTGCTTTCCAGCTCCAAAGGCAATTGACACGCCTTGCCGAATACCAACGCATAGGGGGACATACCTATAGGTGTTTTAAATGTGGTTCGATATGCCCATAACGCATCATCAAGCTTCTTTGCCCAATCCTTATGCGAAGGTTTGACTACCTTCTCAAGTATCAATTTAATTTCACGATTGGACACTTCAGCTTGGCCATTCATTTGCGGATGTATACGGTGGCCACTTTATGGAGGATATTATACTTGCGTAGCAACTCCTTGATGTTGTGATTGACAAAGTGTGATCCTTCCTCACTTATGATGGCATGAGGAGTGCCAAAACGAGTGAAAATATTTTTCTTCAGGAATTGGGAGACTACTGCCGCATCATTTGTAGTGCATGCAATTGCCTCTACCCACTTGGAGACAAAGTCGACGACTAATAAAATATAGTGCTTACCGTTTGGAGAGAATGGTCCCATGAATTCAATCCCCCATACGTCAAATAGTTCCAGCTCCAAGATAGTATTCATTGGCATTGCATTCTTCCATGAAATGTTGCTAGTTCGTTGACACCGATCATATTTCATTGCGTAGTCAGCAGCATCCTTAAATAATAAGGCCAGAAGAATCAACTTTGTAAAACTTTGGCTATAGTACGTTGTCCTCCAAAGTGCTCTCCATATGGCGAATCGTGGCACTGTGACAATATGCGTTGTTGAGCAGCATTTGGTATGTATAATCGAATGATTTGGTCTGCACCTCTTTTATACAGATTCGGCTCATCTAATAATAGTGTCTACATTCATTCTTGAGCTTCTTTCGTTAATGGTAGGTGTAATCTTCAGAAAATTGTTCACAAACCAAATAATTAATGATGTCCGCTTACCAAGGCAGTTCTTCTATATGAAACAGCTGGTCATCCGGAAACACAACACTCACTTCAGATTCATTGCGGTCAACCTCAGGATTTTCCAGTCTGGACAAGTGATCCGCAACTTGATTCTCTATCCCGTTCCAATCAATTATCTCGATATCAAATTCTTGAAGGAGGAGAACCCATCTAATCAACCTCAGCTTTGCGTCCTTCTTTGTCATCAAATATTTGATTGTCGAGTGATCAATGTGAATGAGTACCTTAGTTCCCAATAGATATGCCCAGAATTTTTCTAATGCAAAAATAACAGCCAGAAGCTTTTTTTCAATGGTGGTATAATTAATTTGGGCAGGGTTCAGAGTCTTACTCGCATATGCGATGAGGTGCAAAATAATCTTCTTCTTTTGCACTAATGTGGCTCCCATCACATACCCACTTGCGTCGCACATGATTTCGAACGACAGTGTCCAATCTAGGGCAATCAAGACGGGCGTGGTAATCAACGCATCTTTTAAAAATCGGAATGCGTTGAGGCAATTGTTGTCAAATTCAAACTTTCTGTCCGCTTTTAACAACGCACTAAGTGGTCATGCTATTTTAGAAAAATCCTTAACGAATCTTCTGTAAAATCCGGCGTGCCCCAAGAAGCTTCGCACAACCTTCACGCTGGTTGGAGGTGGGAGTATTTCAATTGCTTCAATCTTTGCATTGTCCACCTCCAACCCTTCTCGGGAGAGCTCGTGTCCCAACACTATTCCCTTTTTCACCATGAAGTGACATTTTTCCTAGTTGAGCACTAAGTTTGTCTCTTTACATCTTTTCAGAATTTTGTCCAAATTGGCTAGGCAGACTTCATAAGTGTTCCCATAAACTGAGAAGTCATCCATAAATATTTCCACTGAGTCTTCATGAAAATCTGAAAAGATCGCCATCATGTATCTCTGGAACGTGCTCGGTGCATTGCAGAGACCAAACGGCATGCGATGAAAAGCGAATGTCCCATATGGGCAGGTGAACGTGGTCTTGTCTTGGTCTTTAGAAGCTATCATGATTTGATTGTACCCGGCATATCAATCCAAGAAGAAGTAAAAATCATTCCCTGCTAGTCTATCTAGCATTTAATCAATGAATGGTAGAGGGAAGTGATCTTTCTTTGTGGCCACATTCAATTTGTGGTAGTATATACATATGCGCCATCCAGTGATGGTCCTTTGCAGTATTAATTTATTGTTCTCATTGGGGACTACCTTCATTTTGCCCTTCTTCGGCACATATTGCATGGGGCTGACCCACGTGCTATCTGCAATGGGATAGATAATGCCTGCATTCAGCCACTTGATAATCTCCTTTTTGACGATCTTCTTTATCGCAAGGTTAAGTCTACATTGATTTTCAATGGTTGCTTTGTGGTCGTCCTCAAGACGAATGTGGTGCATGCAGTACGCGGGGCTAATTCCTTTGATGTCAGCAAGCATCCAGCCAATTGCTTGCATGTGTTTCTTGAGAATGCTCATCAACGTATTCTCTTGATCTTCGTTGAGCGCAGAGGAAATTATCACTGGCAGCTTCTCATTCTGTCCCAGAAATGACTACTTCAAATGTGTTGGTAGGGTTTTTCAGTTCAAGTTTGGTGGTTCCACGAGAGAAGGTTGCGTTATTTTTCTTTCTTCTTTCGGCTCTTCTTCTTGCATTGCGATTGATCCTTCTTTTTTTTTTTTTTGCTACAATCGCATTACAGGCAGCTACAGATATGTTGGCATCCTCTTCTTCACACTCTTCAAAATCTTCTTCCATCAAATTTAGGTCTTCTTCAGAATATTGCAGGTCTTCCTCATCAAGAAATTTCATGGCAAGAATTATATTAAACTTGAGTTTCTATCCATTTATGGTCAAAGTGATTTCTCCCTTGTGCACATCAATTTGAGCACGACTCGTTGATAGAAAAGGTCGCCCCAAAATGATGGGTACATCCTTGTCGGCCTCTTAATCTAGGATGATGAAGTCAGCTGGTAGAATGAATTTATCAATCATGATCGGCACATCCTTCACCTTACCTTCTGGATGAATCAGAGATCTGTCAGCCAATTGGAGAGTCACGGAGGTGGGCACAAGTTGCCTCACATTTAATTGTTGAAAGATTGACAGCAACATCAAATTTATGCTGGCCCCCATGTCACACAGGGCTTGCACAATATAGAGTCCTTCTATGGAGCAAGGAATAGTGAAGCTCCCAGGATCGCTCATCTTCGGTGGGATAATAGATTTGGAACTTTGCATTAGTGCCACCGTGGCAAATTTTCCAGTGCCTCTCTTCTTAGTTACCATATCCTTCAGAAACTTGGCATAGGCAGGCATTTCCTCCATCGCTTCACTGAAAGGAATATTAACATGTAATTGTTTTAACAGGAAGTATTGGTACTGTACCTCTTCGTTTTTCTTCTTCCTAGCCTCTGAGGGTAGGGTGGTAACTGAACTTTCACGGTTTCCATTTCATTTTACTTTGAGGTTGACGTAACCTCAGGTTCTACTGCTTCATTTTCTTTTTCTTCTTCTTACGTTACCGCAATCTCGGGCTCAGTTGCGATGGAAGTTGATTTGTTCTGCTCTTTCTTTTCTCCTTCCACAATCTTTCCACTATGCAATGTCGCAAACTGACATTGCTCCTTATCTGATCCCCTTGGGTTGCGTGGAAGCTCGGTTGAACTTGGCAACGCCCCTTACGGTCTACTTTTGAGTTCATTCTCAATCTGGCCCATTTGCAATTCGAGGTTATGGATGGACGTAGCCTGACTTTGAAGCACTGTCTCGTTTTTCTCTATATATTGCTTCAATAGGCTCTTTAGAGAAGAAGATTACAGTGGTTGTTGTGAGCTACTTGCTTGGTTGCTCTGTTGACCATTGCTGCATTGAAAGAATCCTGGTAGCTCTTCTTTTTGCGCCACATATTGAAAATTTTATTGTTGATTCTTCCATGCAAAATTGGGGTGGTTTTTCCACTCGGGGTTGTAAGTGTTTGAAAAGGGGTTATTCTTTACAAAATATACAGACTGTGGATTTTGCGGACAATCCTCCATCACATGCCCATCACTGCAAGTCGCACACTTTGCAGTGTTTTGACTTATTGCGTTGATTTTCCCACCTTGCGGTGTTGGGCTGCTGATCGCCATTCCTTGAATCAAATTCATCATTGCGGTTATTTGGTTTCGCAATGAAACAATGACACCGTCATTTGTGTCAGAATCTTTGAGTCTTAATCTCTGGTCACTCTCTCTCCAGTCTTCATGGTTCTTGGAAATGTGGTCGAGAATATTCTTCGCCTCATCGTATGTTTTGTCAAGCAGACCACCAGCTACTGCCGCATTGGCAGTGGTCTGCAAAGCAGGATTCAAACAATGATAGAAAATTTCCATTTGCAGTCAGTCTGGCAGCCCATTATATGGACAATCTCGGACCAACCTTTTAAACCTCGCCCAAGAATCGCTGAACGATTCATCCATCTCTTGTTAAAAATTAGTAATAAGCTTTCTTCATCTTGCGTTCTCGGTAGGTGGAAAATACCTTTTCATAAACTTCTCCACCACCTACTCCCAAGAAGTTATCTCTCCTGGTTCGAGCGAATAAGCCCATTTCCTAGCCTGATCAAAAAGAGAAAATGGGAACAACGTTAGTCGAACTTCTTCAACAGAGATGTTCGGGAACACAAAAGTATAGCAGATTTCTATAAAACTTCAGAGGTGGGCGTGCGGATCCTTGCCACACCTTCCTCCGAATTGACCTACAGCTTGGATCATCTGCAGCATCACTGGTTTCATTTCAAATCTACTTCCATCTAAGGCAGACCTTCTTATTCCTAGAGAGAAATCATGGAGGTTTGGCAATGCATAGTCCCTAATGGGCCTATTGCGATTGTTTGTCAACAGAATCGGATTTGCCATAACATTGTTATTGTTTGGTGCTTCATTTCTAGGCTGCTCCACCATCTCTTTTTTGTTGGATTATGGTTGTTGTTGGCGGTCTATTAGTCTCCTTTGAAATGTTCTCTAAATCTCTGGGTCGTAGTTTGCCAGAGATTGAGAGTTCTGCAAAGAGTTCACAAAAATTATTGTTAACAACTATTTTGTCAAATTCCCTGGCAATGGCACCAGAAACTTGATGCGTTAGTTTATTGAATGAAAATATGGATGATATGCGTTGATGGATTGCGTTGTGCACTCAAGTTTCCCCAACGGAATTCAAGTGTAAATTCCTTTGAGTTTCCTGGTAAGTCTAGAGTCGAACACAGGGACTTGTGAAAATAGTTGCGTTGATGATTTTTATGAAAACTTGCGGTAACCAGTTAAATAAATAAATTGTTGGGTTTTTTGTTGCATTGATGAAAATAAATAAATAATGTGGCAGAGTTTAAAAAGAGTTGGTAAACGGGAAATACAATGAATATGCGGTGAACCGGTTGAGAAAAGTTTCGGCTAACACTCCCTAGAATGCGTCTATGCTTTGCGATCATGCAACATGCATATAATAGTAAACCACCTCTCGGTGTAAATGCTACAGCTTCTAAGGCTAAAACGCATGCGATAAATATGCGATAAGTCTACAGGATTTACACATAAGCCTCTATCTCTATTTATACGACGACAACATGACATTTACACAAATATGCAACCACATAATATCATTCTCATTCCTAGGATGCATGGGATGCAAGTTGACAAACAAAGCTTATCTCTAAGTCCCTATCTCTTATTTATGCAAGATTAATCTTGCTCTTTCGAGTTCAGATTATAACCTAGCTCTCTCAAGACATTAGGTTCTTTTTTTAGATTCTCTCTTGAGTAACTCTAAAGGGTATTTTGCACAGTAATGAAATTCCTAGGTCATGTTAGGTCATGTTAGTTTAGTTCTTCTCAACCCATTCAACTAGTTTAGCTACTCATGCGTATTAAAAGAGTGAGCAGATGTACAAATAGAACTTCCATTGAATAGATATGAGATGAAGTACAAAACAACAATGCAAGTATAGTAAAGGGCTTGGAGCAATTTCTAGCTACCAGGCGTTTACACTGTTTCTACCCGTGCTCTAAAGATATTCTTGCTCTTGCGAGATTCGGCCTGCTCTCTACTCTTACGCCCCAAGGTTCTCTATCGAGCTGCCCTGGGTAATCTCCGGCATCACCACTCTTCTCTTGCTCTGCCATAAAATGGTAAAGAAAACTATAAATAGAGGTGTGAACTTGTAATAGTGATGAAGTAAACGACCGCTTAACCCCTTCTCTGAAGAATGCACTTGGTATTTATAGGGCATTAAAGGTGAAAGGCGGCTTCTCTCTCCCGGTTGTACAGATGGGACAACTTTAATTCCTGACTGATGCGCTGGATAATTTTCACCGATAAAGCTTGATGTACTTTGTGACTGTTATCAGCTGTCAACTTAATTTGGATCCGACTGTCGTCAGCTTTCTGTCCCATCGATCTTAATTTTCCTTTCACCCGCATACGCCCACCATGTTGCGCTGACCAAGTTGCGGTGATTCTTCTTGGGTGAATTTTTGTGAGCACGATCAACGCAAAGTCTTACGGTGATTCTTCTTGGGTGAATTTTTGTGAGCACGATCAACGCAAAGTCTTACGGTGAAGTTGCGCTCTACCAATATATTCCTATGATCGCAATCTTTTCATTGTGTTAATGCATATTATGCACAAAAATATAAAGATCAACTGCTCTAATGCGTTGGACGCATGCGACCGCAATACTATAGAATTTCTGCTTAATGGACGCAATTTAATATATTCTATCAACGCAATCCAACATTGTTTAAGAACTTAGCACTATGACAACGTGCATTTTTTCCCGTTATCAGCGCCACATGTTGAAAATTTTGTTGTTGATTCTTCCAGGAAAAATTTGGGTGATTTCTCCCTTCGTGGTCGTAAATGTTTGAAAAAGGGTTATTCTTTACAAAGTAGACAGATTGTGGATTTTGAGGGCAATCTTCCATCGCATGACCATCACCACAAGTCGTACACCTTGAGGTGTTTTGACTGATTATATTGATTTGTCCACCTTGCGGTGTTGGGCTGTTGATCGCAATTCCTTGGATTAAATTCATCATTGCGGTCATTTGGTTCTATAATGAAGTAATAGCACTGTTGGTTGCGTCAAAATCTGTAAGTCTCAATCTCTGGTCACTCTCTCTCAAGTCTTCACGGTTCTTAGAGATGCGATCCAAGATATTCTTCGCCTCAACATATGTTTTGTCAAGCAGACCACTAGCGGCTACCACATTGGCAGCGGTTTGCGAAGCGGGATTCAAACCATGATAAAAAATCTCCATCTGAAGACAGTCTGGTAACCCATTATATGGACAATCCCAGACCAACCTTTTAAACCTCTCCCAAGCATCGTTGAGCGATTCGTCCATGTCTTATTCAAAATTAGTAATAAGCTTTCTTCGTCTTGTGTTCTCGGTAGGTGGAAAATACTTGTTCATAAATTTCTCTACTACCTGCTTCCAAGAAGTGATCTCTCCCGGTTCGAGTGAATATGCCCATTTCCTAGCCTGATCACAGAGGGAAAATGGGAACAACATTAGTCGAACTTCTTCAGTAGAGATGTTCGGGAATACAAAAGTATTGCATATTTAAATAAAACTTCGGAGGTTGGCGTGCGGGTCCTCGCCACGCCTTCCTCCAAATCGACCTGCAGTCTGGATCATCCGCAGCATCACGGGTTTCATTTAGAATCTGCTTCTGTCAAGGGCAGGCCTCATGATTCCCAGAGAGAAATCATAGAGGTTTGACGATGCATAGTCCCTAATGTCTCTAATGAGATCGTTTGCCAACAAAATTGGATTCGCCATGACATTATTATCATTTGGTGCTCCATTTCCAGGCTGCTCTGCCATCTCTTCTTTATCTGATTGTTGTTGCTGTTGGCAGTCTCTCAATCTACTTCGAAATGTCCTTTCAATATTTGGGTTGTAATTTGCCAGAGATTGAGAGTCTGCAAAGAAATAAAAAAAAGATTGCCGAAGTCCCCGCCAACGGCGCCAAAAACTTGATGCTTGATTTTTATGAAATGAAAATATGGATGATATGCGTTGATGAATTTTCATTATGCACGCAAGTTTCCCCAACGGAATTCGTGTAAATTTCTCTAAGTTTCCTGGTAAGTCCTGGGTCGAACACAGGGACTTATGAAAACAGATTGTGGTTGTAATTTTTATGAAACTTTGCGGTAACCAAGTAAATAAATAAGTGTTGGGTTTGTTGTTTGCATTGATGAAAAAAATAAATAAAAAAATGCTGCGGAGTTGAGAAAAGACAGTTGCGTTGATAGATGCAATGAGTATGCGATGAACGGGTTGAGAAGATGCTTAGCTAGGGTTACTTGGGAATGCGTCAGACTATGCGAGAATGTTACAACCATGCACAACAAGTCATTTTCCAATGTGAATGCGATGCTCCTAAATCTAGGACGCATGTGTTGAATGCAAAAGTGTCCATAGAGCTTATCCTTAAGTCTCTACTCTTATCCTATGTGATGATGTAAAATGCACGACAGCAAGGTGACCGCATACAATCCTATCCTATCTCTAGGATGCACACGATGCATTGATAACAAATAGGGCTTATTCCTAAGCGCCTATCTCTCGTTTATGTGTTCTAATCTGGCTCTTCCGATTCTAGATTCTAACCTGACCTTCCCAATCTAGATCCTATTCTTAGACTATGCTTCTGAGTATCTCTAATGGACGAATGAAGATTCCCTAGTTATACTAGGTAAATGCTTCTCAACCCATTCAACTAATTTAGCTACTCATTCGTGAATAACAGAGAGTGAACAGATATAGAGAAATAAATTCCATTCTTATAAATGAGTTTAGTACAAAATGTCAATTGAAGTTAAAGGTAGAGAGCCTAGTAGCAATTCCTTGCTGACCGAGGATTTTTACACTGAAATCTCTATTTTGATCTAAAGATGATCCCGCTTCCACAGGCGTCGACCCTCTCTCTGTCTTTGAAGCTTCTGGCACTCTCCCAAGCTTATCGGAACGATCTGCTAGCACAACTTCTTCCCTCGCGTTTGCCTTAAAATGAAAGAAAACGAAAGACGTGCAAAAATGTGGAACAAAAGATTGTAAAAACGATGAACAAATCAATTGGTTAACCCCCCTATGAAGAATGCCCTTGTTATTTATAGAGCATCAATGGTGAAAGGCGGCTTCTCTCTCCTAGTTGTATAGATGGGACAGTTTTGATGCGCTGAATAATTGTCACCGATAAAGCTGAATGTATATTGTGACCATTATCGGCTGTCAACTTAATTTGGATTCGACCATCATCAGCTTTCTATCCCATCGCTCTTATTTATCCTTTCACTCGGATGCGCCCACCATGTTGCGCTGACCAAGTTGTGGCGATCCTTCTTGGGCGAATGTTTGCAAGCACAATCAACGCAAAGCATTGGAGTGAAGTTGCGCTCGACCACTGATTTCCTATGATCGCAATCTTTGCATTGCGTTAACACATATTCTGCACAAAAATAGAAAGATCAACTGTTCTAATGCGTTGGACGCATGCGGCCGCAATATTAAGAAACTGATGCTTAATGGACACAAATTAACATATTTCATCAACGCAATCCAACATTGTTTAAGAACTTAGCACTATGATAACGTGCATTTCTGCCCATTATGATTTCAATGATTAAACACATTGTTTTTCTTGCCAATTATGATTTCAATGATGAAACACATGCCTTTATTTTTCATCACATGCTAGAGTCAACTTAATTTTAGGATAGTCAATTCATGAAATATTTCTAGAAGTTAGTGGTCCACCAACTTTCTTTCAAACTATCTTTTACGAGATCTCCTAAGAGCATTGCATGATTTCTTTCAATCTTTCAGCAATGAGGACATTGTTGCGTTTAAATTTGGGGGTGCGGTATTTATTTTCAACCTAGCTCTTTTTTAGGCGTTCAAAAAAAATCATAACGTTGCGATCGGATCCTACTCGTAGTTGGATGTCTGCATGACACTCGTGGGGGCATACCAAAACGAAGGTAGGAATCGTGATCAACGCATAAATAAAATGATCGCAACTTTGCTGCCAAATGGGCATGAGTTTAGACTGAGAAAGAGTGCCTCGCTCATAGATGGAAGCTCGCATGACACCCGTGGGGGAAAGCCAAAACGAAAGCTAGGCATTGGGATCAACACAAGGTCATAGAAAAAAAAATATCTAAACTACACAAGGATAAAAATCATTTGAAAACACCTCAATTGAAAAAGTTTTTTTATGAAATAAATCATGTGATGCCCTGGAAATAAGTAAAATCCTTTTGAAAGTTCAATTTTTGGTCCCTAAATTCTAGAAATATTTCAAGAAGAGACCTGGATAGGAATTAAGGAGATTTTGGTACATAGTATTTGAATAAGGTACCTCGAGAAACATAGGAAAGAAAAAGGCGGCTGACTTTCTAGAAAAAATCTTTAATTTATGCTTGAGGACAAGCATTGTTTTAAATTTGAGGGTGTGATAATGGGCAGAAATGCACATTATTACAGCGCAAAGATATAAAACTATGAAGGATCGCAACGGTAAAAATATATAAAATCGTTTCCAAAAGCATTAAGTTTAGAACATTGCGATCGCATGCGTCCATCACATTAAAGCAGCTAATTTATGTATTTTGTGCAAAAAAATGCGTTGATGCAAGGCAGAATTGCGATCCAAGGAATTCAGTGCCCGAGTGCATTAAAAGATTGCGACCACAAGGCTATACGATCATATGCACTTGCAAAGATTTGCTCAAGAAGGTGGCCACATTCAGACGGCGCATCAAGGTGGAAGCTTAATAAATTAGGATGGGACAGAAAGCTGATGACAGTCGAATCCGAATTACGTTGACAAGCCGTTAGCGACACACTATAGCAAGTTCACTCAACTTTTCGGTGATAATTAATCGACGCATCAGACAGAGAATTAATGACATCCCATTAGTGCAATCATTTGAAAGAAAAGCTCTTCACCCTAAAGCTCTATAAATATCGAAGGCCACCTTCGCAAAAGAAGTTCAGTTCTATTCCAACTGAGCCATATAGAGAGTTCCGCTATTCAGAAATTAGAGTTCTTCCTCACCATATTTAGAAGAACATTCTTTTGGGCAGAGTAGAGAAAATTCAGTGTAAAAGCCTTGGGAAGCAAGACATTGCTACCAAACTCTCTATCCTTATTTTCCATTTTCATTTTGTATTCTGAACTTACTTATAAAATGGAATTTGCATCTCTACATCTATTCACTCTCTGTACATCACGCATGAGTAACTAAACTGTTGAATGGGTTGAGAAGCACATAGCTAGCATAACCTGAGATCTTCATTTTATGCGATCATCTTGTATTATGTATGCGTCATTCATCCTTTAGAAACGCTCGAGAGGCTGGTCTAAGGATAGAATCTAGGCTTGGAAAAGTCAAATTAGAATCTAGGCTCAAGAGAGTCAGATTAGAATCACATAATCCAGAGATAGAAGCTTAAGAATAAGTTTTCTTTGCTATTAACGCATCGCATGCACCCTAGAGATAGGATATGATGGTATGCGATCGCCTTGTACCTGTGTGCATCATTCATCATCGCATAGGCAAGAAATAGAGACTTAGAAATAAGACCTATAGACATCTGATAAGTTGTAGAAGTACAAGTTATTTATGTTGTTTTATTTAGATTATGCAGCAAAAAGAAGGAAAATTGTGTCAACAGTATAGAAATTGGCTTAGAAAACGAAAATTGTAAAGTGTCGTGAACACACCCACTAACCCCATTGCGATGGCGAAATGGAATGTCCAAGTCTTTGTTTTACAGGAAATAGGTCACCACATGCGATAATTGCTTGAGGACAGAAATGAACAATGCATCCACACAGCATGCGGCAATCGATCAAGAACGGAAAAGATCAACGCAATTGCAGCGCATGCGACCATCGATCATGGATTCAAGCGATCAACGCAATTCCATCGCATACGGCAATAAAAAAGAGATAAAAAAACTACACCGCATACGACGATCGATCAAAGATGTGAAGAGAAATGCATTCGTAGAGCATTTTGACAAGTGTACAGCTTTTCTGTTGTATGATTCTCAGAAATTGATCGTGAAGCAGAGTAGACTTTTCCATTGTGCCATGGCAGAAATTAATAGAATTACGAAGTGGGACCAGTAATACAGAGAGCCAAGGTCTATAAATAGCTTCCTCAAATCCATTGTTAAGGAGGCTGGTCTGAAGAGACAATACAGAGAAATCCGGGACAACGACGAGACAAGGCTGAAAGGTAAGTCTCTAAGCAAGAAATTCTTTCCATTCCCGAAGAAGAAGCTCTGTGCAAGAGGTCACTTCTACCTGGAAAGCAAGCCTAAGAGGGAAGCTTTCTAGTCTATCTCATCCACACGCCAGCAAGCACAACGTCTCCGATCGGGATCTGTGTGAAGATATTGACACTCTTTCCGTATTTGTTTCTATTCTTTCATTCATCTACTGTGTTCATTCTTCTTTAATCTTTCCTTCACGATTTGTATCAAACGCTTAATCTTTAGATTTAATATCACTATCGCCATCATTACCATCTCTCTGTTCTTTTCCATACATTCATCATCCATTTTCTCCATCATGTGTCACTAATCCCCTGGGTAAAGGGGAAGGATTAAGCGAGTGAGTTAATCCTTGTTAAGGAAATCGGCTGAGTTTAGCTAAAGCATGCTCGACGACATCTTCACTTGTGAGAGCGGAGTGAAGATATTGTTCCGCCTATCAAGAGAAGGTTGGAAGAATGCGATAACTAAAGGTAGAAGTATTTTCAGAGATGGAAACAACCTTGCGTTCATCACGTTCATCTCTGTTTCACCATAGACATATAGGAACGCAGCCGATCACTAAAAGGTGTAAGCCAAGGGAAAGCGGAACCTTAGTTGCATCCTCAACGAGATTGACAAACTTGCGATGTCCTTTCCCTCAACCCATTCTCTTTCTGATTCATTGACAAGACTTGCCACCGCATTCACTAGATTATCTCGCAAAACTTTACAGACAGTCCTCACCCTGTATCATTAGTAGTTTAGTCATTTATTTTATCATTGCAATTTACTTTAACGCATTTTATTTACAACGAAATTTTTATTTCTGCCAAACCAAATTCTTTATTCTTTATGTTAAACTGGTCTCATTTACCACATTAGTATTGCATCTAAACAACAAAAATCCCCGTGTTCAACCTCAGGTCAATCTGAGAAACTTGCGTTGGAATTATACTTAGTTCTAGTGCAAGAAAACTTATGACGCACTACATTGTCGTATATTACGAAGCATATTATCATCATCACATACACCTAGAACGTAGTATCGCGCAATAATATCTTTATCACAAAGCACTTGAGCGCATAGAGCATCATCATTTTCACTCATAAGTGCATACTAATACATAAAGATAAAAACATTAAATTTATTGTTACCAAGTTTTTGGCGCCGTTGCTGGGGACAAGAACTTGAATCATCATTCATTCGTAGTGCAACATAAGCATAAGCGATAGAGTATAGAAATAATAAATTCAAGTTTTTGGCACCGTTTTAGGGACAAGAACTTGAATCATCATTCATCAATAGTGCAACATAAGCATAAGCGATATAGTAAAGGAATAATAAATTCATTATTACAACATCATCGCATACATCGCATGCATCCTAAAACTAGGAACTATAGCATTTCCATTGGAAGATGAATTGTTGTTGTATATGTGTAGCATGATCGCATGGCTTGAACGCAATCTCAGGAAGCGCTAGTTACATACCTTCTCAACCCGTTCCCTTGCATACTCATTGTAACTTTCGTAGTTATTAACTCTTTTCTCAAATCAGCAGCATAGAATATATACCTTAAACGAACATACAAACCAACGCATTGTTTTATTTGTCACCACAAAGAGATCTGAAATCACTGTCGAATACTGTCTCCATAGTCCCTGTGTTCGACCCTGGGCTTACCAGACAACCTAGTAGAATTTCTACTTGGATTTTGCTAGGAAAGCTTGCATGCACAACGCATACACCACCATCACATCATACACCATTATTTCATTGCATTAACCACACATCAAATTTCAACTTGAAATGTTCAAATTGAAACTAAGGTTTGTATAATTATATTCAATATAATTAATTAACATAATTAAATAAAATTTGAGAGTTTATAATATTTAAATATTGATTTAAATATTAATTACATGAATAGTATTCATGTTTAAAATTAGGTGTGTTCTTAATTTAATATTTGATACTAAATTATTATTTAATTAATTAAAATAAAATTAATTTTGAATTTCAATTGAATTTAAGAATTTAGGTTTTGAATGTTTGAATTTAATTAATTTTGAATTTTAGTTAATTTTGAATTATTAATATTTGAATTTAAACTAAAAATTGGAAATTAAAATTGTAAGTGGAAATCTCCAACTTTCATCAAGTAGGAGGTGTTTCCAATTAAATTCACTACCTAGCCCACTTCAACATCAACTTGTAGCTAGTATTGACAATGTTCAGATGTGCTTGCATGAATAGAGTTGATAAAAACTCTTCAATTTCAGAGTATTAGGGGATTGAATGACGGAAAACTAGTTTTTGTTGTGTTCTTCATCTTCTCTCAAAACTCATCCAAACTTCATCACCAAATTCACTTCAATCTTGAGTCCCACCACTTAAATTCAAGGCTAAGAAGAGTAGAGAAGAACTTTTGGTAGTTCACTGAAGATTTGGAGCTGAGAATTCATGAGAAGAAGCTTGGATTAGAGAAATTCTTCAAAGGTATGTGTTTCTTGAAACCATCTTAATACCCTATGAACATGCTTATCTTGATATCAAAATTAAGGAATTAGAATGCTTAATGATCCTGTTTTTCTTTCATTAGCTGTTTCAATATTCCATTAGTTGATATCAGAGTTTCATTTAAGTATTCAATTCAAGTTAGTTTTGGCTTGGTGGGTGTTTTCATAAGTTGTGAAAATAGTGAACTGATATAGTTTTTTTCAGTTTTGGCATTGCTTTCTCCTTAATTATGTTGTAATTCTTGTGATTGGCTCTTGATTGATGGGTCTTAATCTGTAATTAAGAGTCTATAATTTGATTGGAGTCATTAGAGTTGCAATTAGGTAGTAATTGAAGAAAGAAGTGAAGAAGGCCAAGCAACAGAAACTGTTTATTCAACCACTAGCCAATACTCGATGCAAGATGCCAAATACTCGATGTATGATGCCATACTTGATCGTACTCGATGGCATACTCAATGGTATTCTGGTAAATACTCGATGCACGATGCCAAATACTAGATGCACGATGGCATAATCGATCGTACTCGATGGTATTTTGGTAAATACTCGATGCACGATGCCATACTCGATGATACTCGATGCATGATGCCATACTCGATGATACTCGATGCACGATGCGTTACTCAATGGTCGATGGCTCATACACGATGGAATTTTGGTAAAATACTCGACGCACGATGCCATACTCGATTGTACTCGATGTCATACTCAATGATATTTTGTGAAATACTCGTTGCTAGATGGTATTCGATGTCATACTCGCTGCTCAAGGGCATAATCAATGCTTGTTGGCATACTTGATGCTCATACTTGATGGCATACTCGATGCTTAATGGTATTCAATGGTTTTTTTCTCGGTTCAGCCCAATTTTGAGCATTGGAGGTCTTGTTGGAGCGATTCGGGTCTAGTTCAAGGTGGTTCGAGCAATCTATAAGGTTTTTCGAGCCAATTTTCGGTATTATTGTAGTAATAAGACCTTTGTTTGCTTGAAAATGCCAAAACTAAACCATATCAGTACGTGTTTAATTATTTATGCATGTGATGTACGTTATAATTAAATAAACTTTGGTGTGCATATAGTATGCCATGTAGATTTAAAATCCCACCATAGGAAGCATGTTACATGCATTTGTTGTATGTTATAATATTTAGTATGCATGTTTAGGGGTTTCAATTGTTTTAATATAAGTATTATATTAAATCATGATATATCTAATGTAGGTTATGGATACAAAAGCATGTCTAAAGTTTTATAAATTGTTATAAAATTTGATTAGACATTAAAATCCATACCAAAGATAAGTTGCATGCTCACGTAGGTTAACCACCTACTTTAATAGTTAAAATAGGTCAACATCTTGTAAAATATGATTACAAACTCAACCGGTATATAATCTTGTCTATGACTGGAGGTATTTAAGTTGACGGTCTACGGAATACCTCCTACTTGGGGATTATGGTCAAATAATTTAGTGTTATTAACAAGTTTTATGAAGCAATAAGTGAGCGTTGTGAGGTTTTAAAATTATTTTATCACGTAGACATCGTAGGTTAAATCCAAATATAAATATTATACTTGTATAAAAACCTAGAATTAGGTTGTTTAATTAGCCCGAACAAACATGAGTAAAAGAATACTTGAACATTTAGAACACTTAAATGGGAGATTAACAATATATTTGATATATCATTTTTAGCTCTCACGTCCTTAAGAGTTCACATCATGAGATCCATGCTTGGCTTCGTGTCGATTTTACCTCGACTACTCCCCGAAAAGTGTTTGATGGGTCAATAACAAGGTGAATGGGGAAGTAGTTCTTAGTAAGTGGGTGAAGGAAATGTGTCACATATCCTACGGTCTTCTCCATTAGTTTGAGCCGTGAGATTCTTATGTTGCATCTGTTATCATTTTAAGGCGACACTAGCTAATCATTAACCGTGGGATCCCTTCAGAGGGTTGTAACATAGGGTTCGGAACAACGCAAGCTTTAGAAATGAATAGGGTCTTATAGTTCCGTCTTGAACATTGTCTTTCAATTTGGGGCGTATTTATACATTATATAAGATCTAATTGCGAGTCACACTTACAAAATTAATAAGTGTTAGTAAGTTCATGATTGAAAACGGTAGCTAAATGACTATCAGAATATGAGTTATTTTGGAGAATGTCTTGCTTATGTGAGGGAGTATTTGACTGCCTCAGATAGCACCTATTCTGACTCACTATAGTATCGTTGCAAATAAATAATGGTTATGGGTACATTATTACTTTTTGCTAAAACTTGATTTGGATTTAGTTGCAATTTACTAATAAGAATATGTTTAAAATTTCAGCGTGTCAAATTCTTCTAAAATGCTCGCTTCCACTTTAGTTAACGGTAATAACAATTCAACATGCAAATTACTAGCAAATGATTTTTCAAAACAAGTTTTAATAGAAGATTGTCATCTATCTCTCAACTCATCTAAAGTTATGAAATAATATAGATGACAATGCAAAATTCGAACGATAGAGTAAATGTGATTTACTAGTCATCAAAACATGCTTAGTGGAAAATGATAAAAAGACCTGGATAATAGATTCAGATGATAATAATATATCTGTATTTTCTCTAAGGAAATAAGTTCCTAGAGACAACTTACAAAAGGTGAAGAGACCTTTAAGGTAGGGATCAGGGAGGTTGTTTCAGCTAAAGTAGTGGGAGATATGAAGTTATTTATAGGAATTGAAGGAACTTTAATTATAGAGGACCTTTGAGCGAAAGCGGATCGTCCAAACTTCAATGTGAATGAACTCATACATTTACAGTTATACAGAATGGATTATGCATTATAAACTAAATTACAACATGCTTGGAAGAGAATACAAAGGATAAGAGACTATACTTTTGAAGAACTCTTCTTCAAGTATAATCCCTCAATCAAACACGAAGGCGTCGAACAACATGAACATATCGAGCAAGACAATCTCCCTCGAACAACAACGAGTAGAAACTTGATCCTCAAACAGATCCAGACACTATCATTAGATTACCTTGGTATTCTCGGTGTGAGAATCTAAGAGTGTTGGGCTCTGGCTTTATTTGGTTTGAGGGAAGGTTTAGAGTGAAGGAGGAAGATGATCGAGAAAACAAAATAACAGTATCGTATAGAAGATGGAGCCTATCGCATAGAGTAGATACTCAATCATTTAGTCTCTGAAGCTATCATGTAGTAACTCAATTGCTAATAATATCAGTCATGAGAGATTTTGAAATCAGATTTCATTTTATCCCAAAATTGCCATAAAACTTTCTAACTACCCACTAAAGGTGGTTATTTGAGAAAAAGAATTTAATTATCAAATAATTAATAAATATAAATAAATATGATAACTAACTTATCATATTATATTTATAACCTATAATTTTAATATTGCACCATATACAATATATAAACCCTAGTTCTTTTTCTTTATTTTATGGCATTTAATATAAATCATAATTATGTTAACTTTAATAACTATGAATCTAATTCATCAAATTATATTTGAATCATATTCAAATATTAGTTCCTCCAATAAAACAATAATATATCAAATACATTATGTCAATTATACCATATATAATTGAATTAATTTGATTATATCATATATAATCAAATTCCCTCTTATTAAT
The DNA here is from genome assembly GCF_027475165.1 of Benincasa hispida. NCBI lineage: Eukaryota > Viridiplantae > Streptophyta > Magnoliopsida > Cucurbitales > Cucurbitaceae > Benincasa > Benincasa hispida. The sequence goes on from NC_143483.1 coordinate 24,954,176, forward strand.
TTGAACATTTCAATTTAACCCAAAATCTGATTCTCAACTTGAATCCATTGAGCTACCAAGTGGTCCATATGGACCTGTAGCATGAAGCTCCAACGGTACGTGAATAACTGACTAAACTTTTAATCACATTATTTACCATTCGTTAACTATCGGCCACTCCACTAAAGATCAATAGCTGCACTCTTCACACTATAGATATATTTCAGTGTCTATTGGATATGACTAATCAATAGTACGATGTCCCTTCACAAATTTCTCGTAAGTATTATTGGGCCAAATTACCGTTTTGCCCCTATAGTTACATCTAACTCCTTAAGTACCACTGATTCATCTAATGAACAATAGATCATAGTCTCACTATGACTAAACCTCTTTCGGGCCAAGAGAGGGTGTGGCGCCACATTATTCAAGACCCAAAATCAGCTCTTAAGGGAGAAATTTATCTACTTTCCCCTACTTTGGGGAAGGAGTGAATTCCAACTTGTGTAGCTGAGTTTCCAGCTCCCCAATCAAACGAATCCCCAAAATGGCAGGCTTGTTGAGTCAGCGATCTGGCCATTCATACCCATGCAAATCAAACGACTGCCCTCATAGGTAGAAGTTCACAACTCACTCAGGATTAAGGTCATGTTACCTATGGTCATCCGAGTGAAATGAAAGTCTCAACTATGAATGGCGTTATATAACGAGACAAAACATTTCGTGGTTTGGTCTTATACAAACTCTTTAGAATATCCCCCCTCACATGTCTAATACATGAATGATCAGGATCAGATGATTTGTAGCACTTTACAACATTTGTAGCACCAACAAAACGGGTCGTACTCATAGTGTCACCAGGATAAGGTATCAAACCTTATCCATATACTACAGACCATTTAGGTTATTACTTAAAACACGATCCACTTGTATGTCTTCACATAGATGTTTATGTTACAATAATAACTATGTATCTTAGTTTATTGCTTTGTGGTTAATGTAACTAAAATATCAAATATTTCATACACAATGCGAATAAAATATCATATATTATAAATCACATAATGTTTGTTCATACAAGTGTTTACAAACTACAAGACCCTACGAGATTTAGGGCATCAACCCCAACAGGAGATAGGTACATTTTACTTTAAAATGTTTATTACATTCCTTCTATGAAAAGGAATTTAATATCTGTCTCATGTTTGCTGGAACGAAATTACAAATTTTGTTTTGAAAATACGGATGTGTTCATTACTTTGAAAGATATGAATATTTGTTCCGCAAAATCAGAAAATAACTTGTACATGTTAAAACTAACTAAGGTAAAAGTCGTTTTGAACATAGAGATATTTAAAACAGCTAAGACTCAAAATAAGGAAAAAAAGTTTCTCTAAATGCCTATCTTTGGCACTTGAGATTTGGTCAATTAAATCTCAGCAGGATTGAGAGATTGGTTAAGAATGGTCATCTAAATCAGTTAAAAGACGGTTCATTACCACCATGTGAATCTTGTCTTGAGGGTAAAATGACTAAGAGATTTTTTTTTCTTGAAAAGGTCTTAGAGCCAAAGAACCCTTGGAGCTAGTATATTTAGATCTTAGTGCTCGATGAATGTTAAAGCTAGAAGAGGGTATGAATATTTCATCAGCTTCGTTGATGTGTATTCAAGGTATGGCTACATTTACCTAATACATCATAAGTCTAATACACTTGAAAAGTTCAAGGAATATAAGGCTAAGCTTGAGAACCAATTAGGTAAAAGGCCCAAAACATTTCAATGAAATCGAGGTTGTGAGTAAATGGACTTGAAAATTCAGGACTATTTGATAGAACACAAAATCCAGTCACAACTCGCAGCACCTGGCACATCACAACAAAATGGTGCGGTAGAAAGGAGAAATAGAATCTTGTTAGACATGGTTCGTTATATGATGAGTTATGCTCAGTTATCAAGTTTTTTTTGAGGGGTTATGTAGTTTAGACTGTAGAATGTATTTTTTAACATGGTTCCCTCGAAAAGTGTTTTATTAAACACCTTACAAGCTGTGGAGACGACGTAAAGGTAGTTTACATCACTTTAGAATCTAGGGATGCCCAGCACATGTGTTGGTGCAAAATCCTAAGAAGTTGGAACACCATTCAAAGGTATGCCTATTTGTAGGTTACCCTAAAGAGACAAAAGGTGGTTTCTTATATTATCCTCAAGGAGATAAGATATTTGTACCGAGATATGCAACTTTCCTAGAGAAATACCACATCAAGAATCATCACCCTCACTGTAGGCTAGTAATAGATGAAATGACCAGAGAGACGACAAAAGCATCAACAAGAATTGTAGATTACACAGGTCCATCAACAGAGTTGTTCATGAAACTGGTACTCCACATCCTTCTCAAGAGTTGAGAGTGGCTCGATGTAGTGGAAGGGTTGTGCAACAGCTTAACCAGTACATGGGTTTAACTGAAACTTAAGTCATCATACACGATGATGGCTTGAGGATCCATTAACTTTTTAAAAAGCAATATAAGATATGGATAAGGACAAGTGGATTAAAGCCATAGACTTTGAAATGAAGTTAATATATTACAATTCAGTTTGGGATCTTGTAGATCAACGAGAAGGGGTAAAACTCATCGGTTATAAGTGGATCTACAAAAGAAAACGAGACCAAGCTGGAAATGTATGGAGCTACAAAGCTAGGCTTGTGGCAAAAGGGTTTACCCAAAGAGAGGGGGTAAACCATGATGAAACCTTCTATTCGGTTACCATAATAAAGTCTATTAGAATACTCTTATCCATAGCTGCATTTTATTACTATAAAATCCGGCAAATGGATGTCAGAAAGTCTTCCTAAATGGCTATCTTGACGAGAGTATCTATATGTTTCAACCAGAAGGATTTATTGAACAGGGTTAAGAGCAAAAGGTTTGCAAGCGTAATCGATCCATTTATGGATTTAAACAAGCATCTTGATCCTAGAATATAAGATTTGACACTATGATCAAATTTTATGACTTTGAACAAATTTTGACAAACCTTGTGTTTACAAGAAAATCGTCAACAAAACTGTCGCTTTTCTAGTTCTATATGTTGATGATATTCTACTCATAGCAAATAAAGTAGAATTTCTAGCAACGTCAAGAGTTGGCTTGCTACGTAATTCCAAATGAAAGATTTGGGTGAAGCATGATATGTTCTTGAGATCTAAATAGTTCGAAACTGAAAGAACAAAACTTTGGCATTATCCCAGAAATCTTATATAGATAAGATGTTGTATAGATATAAAATGCAAAATTCCAAGCAAGGAATGTTGCCTTTCAGACATGGAATTCATTTGTCTAACGAACAAAGTTCTAAGACACCTCAAGAGGTTGAGGTTATGAAACGAATTCCGTATGCATCAGCAGTAGGGAGCTTAATGTATCCCATATTGTGTACTCATCCTAACATATGCTATGCAGTTTGAATTGTCAGCAGGTTTCAGTCCAATCCTTGATATGATCATTAGACTATCGTGTATGGTGCTAAGGATCTGATCCTTACTGAATACACAAATTCTAATTTCTAGACCGATATTGATTCAAGGAAATCAAATTCGGGGTCAGTATTCACTTTGAATGGAGGAGTAGTTGTGTGGAGAAGGATCAAGCAAAGTTAAATTGCTGACTCCATATGTGGATAAAGAAAAGTATGGCTCAGAAAGTTCTTGAATGATTTGGAAGTAGTTCCAAATATGCACCTACCAGTTACCAGATATTGTGATAACAATGAAGCAGTTACAAACTCAAAAGAACCTAGAAGCCATAAATGTGGAAAGAACATAGAACGAAAGTACCATCTCATTAGGGAGATTGTACACAGATAAGACGTGATTGTCCCGCAGATAGCCTCACAAGACAACTTAGCTGATCCATTTACAAAGGCCTTTTCGACTAAAGTGTTCGAGGGTCACCTAGTAGGACAAGAACTGCGAAATAGATAGAACTAGGGCAAGTGGGAGAAATAATGGGTATTTGATGCCCTAGTTTATTAAATTTATTTTTTTGTTTTCTCTCATTCAACTCAACATTTATCCACTAGAGTTTTAGTACAAGTGGGAGTTTGTTGGATTCTATGTCTTAAAACTCGTAGTTTGTAGAGTTAAACACTTTTTATTATCAATAAACATGTTATTTAACATTTCTTTGATAAAGTTGTTATTGAATTTGTAAATTCCGCTTGTAAAGACAAAATCCAATAAACTAAGATCCATAGCTATTATATGAATACTTGAACTTTATGTGGAGATATAAAAGTAGATTAGGTTCGAGTAAATAGTCAAAATGATCTATAGTATACGAATAAGGTTGGTTGTCTTATTCTAGTAACATTATCGGATGCGGCCCACTATGTAGTTGTTACAATTTGGTGTAAGATGCTACTAACGAAGTGATCCTGATTCGTTCACAGCCTAGAGCCTTGAGCATTGTCTATGAGGAGTGAGGGCATCCTATGCAATGAGTTTACGTAAGATCGGACCAAGAAATAAGTCACTCTTACTTTATAATGTTGTTTACTATTTAAGACTGACTATTTCGCTTAGATGGCCTAGATAACTCGATCTAATCCTAAGCTAACTATGAACTTCTGTTTATTCGGGATTATCCTTTGATCGCATAGGTGAGAGTAGTCCAACATCACTGTTCAATAAGCCTCCCATTTTGGGGGTAAGATCGGATAGACAACTGGGGACTTATTTTGTAAGATGGAATCCACACCAACCCGATTTAAGGGATAGGGGGAAGGTTGTTTTCTTAACTGCTGAATCCAGGTTTTAAACAAGGGGCTCCACCCTCTCATTGGCCCAAAAAGGATCTCGTTTAGTGATAGGATCACAAACAAATTATTCATTAGAAGATTAGTGAAACATAAGGAGTAAGACGTAATTTTGGGGGTAAAACAACATTTGACCCAACCGTTTTTACGAACAACATGTGAACGGTTGACTTACTGATTATGGTTATATCAAGTATACACAAATATATCTACAGTGAGGAGAGTGCAACTATCGAACTATAGTGGAGTGACTCGATAGTTAACGAATATTGACTAATTCGGTTAAAGAGTATTAACCAATTAATCTCAAATCGTTGGAGCTCATGATCTGTAGGTCCATAAGGTCTCTCTACTAGCTCAAAAAATATGAACACCTTTAATTAGTAAAATGAATGAATTTGGAATAATATCAATTTGAATTGTTGAAATTGAATTTCAACTTGAAATGTTCAAATTGAAATTAGGGTTTGAATTTGAATAGTTCAAATTCAAATTAGGGTTTGTATGATATAATTAATTAATGAAATTAAACAAAATTGGAGAGTTTATAATATTTAAATATTGATTTAAATATTAATTATATAAATAAGATTCATATTTAAAATTAGGTGTGTGATTAATTTAATATTTGATATTAAATTATTATTTAATTAATTAAAATAAAATAAATTTTTAATTTCAATTCAATTTGAGAAATAGAATTTTGAATTTTCTTAATTTAATTAAATTTGAATTTTAGTTATTTTGGAATTAGTTAATATTTGAATTTAAACTAGAAATTGGAAATTAAAATTGTAAATGGAAATCTCCAACTTTCATCAAATAGGAGGTGTTTCGATTAAATTCACCACCTAGCCCACTTCATCATCCACTTGTAGCTGGCATTGACAAGGTTCAGATGTACTTGCATGAATAGAATTGATAAAACTCTTCAATTTCAGAGTATTAGGGGATTGAATGACAAAAAATTAGTTTTCTGCTGTGTTCTTCATCTTCTCTCAAAACTCCTCCAATCTTCATCACCAAATTCACTTCAATCTTGAGTTCCACCACTCAAATTCAAGGTTTAGAATAGTAGAGAAGATTTATTGGTGGTTCACTGAAGATTTGGAGCTGAGAATTCATGATGAGCGGCTTGGATTGGAGAAGTTCTTCAAATATTTGTGTTTCTTGAAACCATCTTAATACCCTATGAACATGTTTATCTTGATGTCAAAATTAAGGAATTAGAATGCTTAATGATCTTGTTTTTCTTTCGCTGATTGTTCCAGTATTCCAACAGTTTAATCTTTCTGACTGGCTTTTATGTTCTCAACTATGACCAGAATGCTCATTCTTCTTGGACCACTGTAATTTTAGGTGACCTTTCCTTCAACTTGCTTTATCAAAAATTGATGTAGGATAAGGGTCCCTATCTATTGAATAAAAAGGAATTATTAAAAAAATATTTTGATTTAGATGAGAATGCCTTCATTAACCCATTTGTTTCGAATGAACTATTATTGCCACAGGGTGATTAAGAACCAAGTATAGTAAAGATGGATGGACAGAGAAAGCCGATTAACTTTGATCCAAGATGATTAGGTTAAATGGTCGAGCAATCGATCTTAAGAATTTACACATCCTAGAGATAACCATATGTCAAATATTTTATACTTTTTTTTCTTTTCTTTTTAAATATTAGTTTATTTCTAAAAAATAATTGAAATAATTTTGAATGTATTTTCTTTGCAAATGATCTTATGCTTATGAGAAGTGTTGCATGCTCAATCAAAGCACTCGTCCAAATCCTGAGGTTTTTTATATTCCCCTTCATTTTCTTTTGTCCTTGTGCTTACTTTCTAGTTTTAGTACATTGAGGGCAATGTATAAATTGAAAGTTAACAGTATTAGGGTTGATGCATTAAATCTCATAGGGGCCTATAGTTTATAATTGTAATGTACAAACATTTTATTTATGTAATGAACTATTTGATGTTTCATTACAAAGTTAGTTGCACTAACCACAAACCAATAAATTAACATCCAATGTTATCTTGTAGCTCATAGAGATATACAGGTGGATCATGTTTAAGTGATAACCTAAATAGTCTGCAGTAGATGGATAAGGTTAGATACCTTATCCTGGTGACACTACGTGTATGGCCCACTTTGTAGATGTTACAATTGTTGTAAACTGCTACAAATGATCTGATCCTGATTATTCATGTGGAGACATGTGAGTAGGGATATTCTATACAAAGGATATTGTATTGTTGGGGTTGATACCCTAAATATGATAGGGTCTTGTAGTTTGTAAACACCTGTATGAACAAACACTTGTGATGTAATAATATGAGATATTTTCATCACTATTGTCTATGAAATATGAGATATTTTAGTTGCATTAACCACAAACCAATAAACTAAGACCCATGGTTATCGTTGTAACTTAAGCATGTATGTGGAGACATATAAGTGGATCATGCCTTAAGTGATAACCTAAATGGTCTGTAGTATACGGATAAAGGAAGGAAACCTACCTTATCCTGGTGACACTACGGATATGGCCCGCTTTGTAGATGTTACAAGTGTTGTAAAGTGCTACAGATGATCTGATCCTGATCATTCATGTGGAGACATGCGAGCGGGGATCACCTATACAAAGGTTTGTATAAGATGGGACCACGAAATATTTAGTCTCGTTATATAACGCCGTTCATGATAGAGACTTTCATTTAACTAGGATAACCACAGGTAACATGACCTTAACCCTAAGTAAGTTGGGAACTCCTACCTATGAAGGCGGTCTTTGATTTGTATGGGTGCGAATGAAGATTGCTGACTCAAACCTACCACTTTGGGGATTCGTCTGATTGGGGAACTGGGACCTTAGCTACACAAAATGGAATTCACTCCTTCCCCGAAGCAGGGGTAAACGGAGCCCATGGAGCGGTATATGAAGAATGGCTTTTTGGTCCCTTTCGTCCAATGGTTAGGACATCGTCTTTTCATGTCGAAGACATGAGTTTGATTCCTGTAAGGGATAGGTACTCATTCCCGTCTGCTTTCTCTTACTGTTCATGCTCGCTATCTGGCTGGAAAAGGTGGTCCGGAAGCTTCCTCTCTCCCAGCAAGCAAGATGAGATCACCACTTTTCTCAGTAATGGACTTCCTTTCATTCTTCCTTACTTAGCCTTAGATGTCCTTTCATAGATTCTCAAACCTCCGACAGATGAAATCTCCATGCATGCGTTCTTTCCACATCTCTTTTTTTTTTCTTTTGGCCGTTTTTGTTAGGCATTGAACCCCACCTTAGGTTCTAAGTAGTGTCCCCCCTCCCTTAAGGACTAATTTCGGGGCTTGAACAATGTGGCGCCATACACTTTCTCATAGCCCAAGAGGTGTTCACTCATAGTAGGACTATGATGTATTGTTCATTAGATAAATCAGTGGTACTTAAGGAGTTAAATGTAATTACATGGGCAAAACAGTAAATTGGCCCAGCTGTACTTACGAGCGATCTGTGAAGGGTTATCTACTGTTGATTGGTTATAGCCAATGGACACAAAAATATATCTGTAGTGCGAAGAGTGCAACTGTCGGTCTTTAGTGGAGTGTTGGGAAGTTAACGGATGGTAAATATCGTGATTAAAGAGTTTAGTCAGTTATTCACGTATCGTTGGAGCTTCAAGCTATAGGTCCATAAGGTCTCCTTGGTAGCTCAATGGATTTAAGATGATAATCATTTTTTGGGTTAGTTTGAAGTGTTCAAATTAACAAGAGAGAATTTGACTATATATGATATAATTAAATTGGTTCAATTATATGTGATATAATTGATTTGATGTATTAGATACATTAATTGGAGAAATTTATATAAATATAATTTATATTAAATAAAGGAGAATATAACTATGGTTTAAATATTACATATGATGTGATATTAAGTTATAAACATAATATGATAAGTTAGTTATTATATTTATTTATAATAAAGACAATTATGAGAAAATTGTATAGTTGGTTATTTTGTTTCTCTATTAACTGTGCAAGTGGGAGATTAATTTTAGTAATAATAATTGAAGAATAAAATTAAAAGAGTTTTCATTTTACAAAACGATTGCTTCATTATTATATTACTAATCGATCGCTCACGAGAGACTAAACAATAGCACTTTCGAGAAACTAAACGATCGAGCTAGAGACTTCTAGACAATTAGCTAGAAGATTGATCATGAGAGCGAGAGATTGCTAGACGATTGGCTAGACGATTGCTCACAAGAGCAAGAGATTGCTAGATGATCGAGTACCCACTGTCTATACAATAGACTAAACATTTCTCTCATTTACTCAATCGTGTAGTTCAATCGTATACTTCTTTCTTCCCTCTACCAAATTCACACAGAGCCTACATCTCCTGGATTCTCACTCGGAGAATACCAAGGTTACCGAGTGGTAGTGTCGAGGGTTGTCATTTGAGGATCAGACAGTTCATAATTGTGACTAGAGCGAGAGATTGCTAGACGATTACTCACGAGAGCGAGAGATTCCAAGAAGAAGAGTTCTTCAAAGGTATGTCTCTCAATTCCTTCTGTTTTAGTAAGAAAGCATGTTCTAATTTTCTCTATAATGCACAATTGTTCTTGTATGTTTGTGGATGTATTTATTCTTTCTCAATGGGCTTGGAAAGATCTTGCTTCCGCTCACTGGTTCTCTTGAATAAGGATTCCTTCATGTATAAGATTGAACCATGAAATATTTAGTATTATTATATAACGTCGTTCATAATAGAGACTTACATTTCACCAAGATGACCGTGACCTAAATCCTGAGTGAGTTGTGAACTTCCTGCCTTTGAGAGCAGTCATTTGATTTGTATGGGCAAGAGTGGTCAGATCGCCAATTCAATAAGCCTACCATTTTGGGGATTCATCTGATTGCGGAACTGGAAACACAGCTACACAAGATGAAATTCACTCTTTCTCCGAAGTCGAGGTAAGTAGATAAATTCCTCCCTTAAGAGCTGAATCTGAGGCTTAAACAATGTGGTGCCACATTCTCTTGTGGACCAAGAGGGGTTTAGTCATAGTTGGACTATGATTTATTGTTTATTAGAGGGATCAATGGTACTTAAGAAGTTAGACGTAACTATAGAGGCAAAACGGTAATTTTGTCCAAGCTATACTTTCGAGCAATTTGTGAATGGTCATTATACTGATGATTGGTTATATCTAATGGACACGGAAATATATCTATAGTACGAAAAATGCAGCTGTCGGTCTTTAGTGGAGTGTCAGACAGTTTACGGATAATGAATAATTTAATTAAAGAGTTTAATTGATTATTCACGTACCATTGGAGCTTCAAGCTACAGGTCCGTAAGGTCGCCCCGGTAGCTCAATAGAACCAAATAAAAATCAGTTTCTGGATTTATTTGAATTATTCAAATTAATTTAGATAATTAATTATATATGATATAATTGTTATAATGTATTTGATACATTATAATATAAAGTTTATTTAAGAGAAAATAAATATTTGAATATAATTCAAATATTAATTAGGTGAATTGGATTCATATTATTAAATTTAATATAAATGTGATTTATATTAAATACCATTTGTGAGAAAAAAGAAACTACAGGTTATATTGTATATGATATAATATTGAAACTATAGATTATATGTTATATTTGATATAACACATAGTTTAATATGATAAGTTTATTATATAATAAGTTTGCAGGGATTAGAGCCCCACGCAGTGGAAGATAACAGATCTAACTCTAATTTTAATATCAAATAAAATTGACATTGGAAAACAAACCTAGGCTAAACATACATTTTAAACGAAATAAAGACTGAGAGAATTTCTTACCTTGATTCGTCTGGATCAAATTCTCTGACTGATAAAGCAACACACCCAAATAGCCTTCACTAGTATTCTCACAGATCTGATGAGGCAAGATGGTGGGATCCCCCCTTCTTGATTTTAGGATAAGGGAGATTACCGGGAGAAAAAAAATCTGAAAGAGAAGATGAGAATTTTTTTTTTTCAATCACTCACTCTGTGATCCCCAAATTTGAGAACTTTCTCTCTCCCTCTGTTTTTTTTTTTTTTTTTTTGAGAGATTCAGAGGGAGAAGGAGAGTTGTACAGGGGAGGACTCCCTCTCCCCTTAAAAAACGTAACTCCCCAACGTGGGGAGTTACATTTTTTTAATTTATTATTATTATAATTATTAACTAAAATAAACAAATCTAATTTTAATTTATTTTAATTAATTAAATAATAATAAATATATATTTAATTTAAATAATAAATTAAATCGAATTTAATTTATAAAATATTAAATTCAATAATTATTAATTAATCAAATTAATTAATAATAATTAAATATCTCCTATATTTAATTAAATGTGTATTAGAATCATATTCTAATACATCCGTCTTATATAACCAATAATTTTAATTCAATTCATTTAATCAAATCATATTTGATTAGATATAATTGAATTAAAATAATTTATTCTCTAATTAATAAAATTAAATATCACATATTAAATTTAATCTTATAATTGAATCATATTCAATTATCTTTCTGTCATATAATCTATAGTTTTAATTTTATAAAATTTAATCAAATCATATTTGATTAAATAAATTGAATTAAAATAATTTATTCTCCAATTAATTAAATTTAATATAACATATTAAATTTAATCTTATAATTGAATCATATTCAATTATCTTTCTCTCATATAATATATAGTTTTAATGTGTATCTGACTACACAGTACTTTTAACCTATAATTTTAATATGAAATTAATGCATATTACAGTTAATATTTGAAATCTTTCAAATATTTGATTCTCCCATCAATTAATTTTTAAATCAAATTCAAAAACAAATTTATATCACAAAGATTAATTAATTTATAAACTTTATATTATAATGTATCAACATACATTATATTATTTTATCTTATTTAATTTGAACAATTTAAATTATTTAATTTCCTCAATACCCTTGAATGAGCTACCGAGTTAATCAATATTCGTTAACCGAGTTAATAAATATGAGATTAATTAGCTAAACTCATTAACCGAGTTAGTTAATATTCGTTAACCGTGGGTACACTCCACTATAGACTCACAGTTGCACTTTTCTCACTATAGATATATTACTATGTCCATGGATATAGACCAATTACAGCAAGTTAGTCCTTCATGAGTATTCGTAACACCAGTTGGGTCAAATGATCATTTTACCCCTGGGTTACTTCTACATCCTTAAGTACCAATGCTTCTCTAATGAACAACCTATTTGTGGTCCAACAAACAAACACCCTCTCGAGTCAATGAAAGGGCAGGGCTCTTTGTTCAAGAACCGGAGACACCAATTAAAGGAATGCTCATCTACTTTCTTAGAGTAGAAAAGGAGTGAATTCCATCTTATGAAATTACGTTTCCAACTGTCCAGTCGGTTTTTTCCCCAAAATGGTAGGTATATTGAGTCGGCTAGCCAGCCACTTTCACCCATACAAATCAAAGGACAATTCCTCATGAACAAGAGTTCATAACTCTCTAGGTTTCTTAGGCCATCCTAGTGAAATAAAAACCTAACTAGTCAACGACATTACAGCTAAAGTTTACTATTTTACTGTCCGGTCTCATGCAAACTCATTGCATTAGATACCCTCACTCACATATCTCCTACATGAACACGTTGAATCATTGTGGTTGTATCAAATACAAAATAGGTCATATACATAGTGTTACAAGATAAGGTACCTAACCTTATCCCTATACTATAGACCCTTTAGGTTGTATCTTAAACAGTGATCCTCGTATGTCTCTACATATAGCTCAAGACTCATACAACAATCCAGGATGATAGTTTATTGGATTAGAGTTATTTAGGCATGATTAACTTAATATAAACAATAACTCTTTATTGTATAAACATCAATAATAATTTATTAATGAACAATCAAAGTTATATTTACTATCTACGAGTTTTAGGGCATAAAATCCAACAAAGTTAGTTATCATATAATAATTATTAAATGTTTTAATAAAAAGGAACTATTTTGGAAGGGAGTTGTAACTCCCTCGCCTACCTTTTCTCTCTCAGGCATGAGAGTGGGGTAGTGCTCTCATTCATCCATTTAGTTGGTTTTCTTGAGAAATATCACAAAATAGTTCTCTGTGAATTTTAAGAGAAGAGAAAGTTTCATACTCCCTACTTCTCACTTCCTCTCAAAATCTTCTCCCTTCCCTCACCAAGATCACCAAAGTCTACACCTCCCTGATTCTCACTGGAGAACACCGAAGTCTCTAATTGATGGTGTCCCAATTGGCCTTTTTGGTTGTCGTTCGTGATTTATACATAGAAAGGATTTTAACGTGAAGTTTTGAGATCTTCAAGGGTAAGTCCTTATAGGCCTTTTCTTCTTCTCTTTTTTAAGCATGCTATTGTATATTCTCTGTAAATACATAAGATTTCTACTTTTCTATAAAACTTCGATTCTGTAAAATTGGAAATTTTGGGACGATTTCGCTACCGCTCAAGGATCTTATCATTAAGGTTCGTTCAAAGGATGGGTGTGAAACATGTTTGTTTACTTTTGCTTGTATGTTTTTTGGTCTGGCTCAATTTCTAGGTATGGTTGATGCTAAATTTTTTATTCATAGGTGATATTCTATATTCTTGATGCGTATCTGGATAACTTTTGAGCATCTAAATTCGAGTATTGTGTTTTGTATTTTTATTTATTTTCCGAGAACAATTTTTGTTATGAATGGTTGTTTGGTACAATGAATGTATGTTTGCTCCGTTTTTCATTTCTTTTTTATGAGAGTTGATAATACACATTTTGAGTATATGCTTGCATTTTCTTAGTAAGAAAATTTCTTTCGTGATTCTAAGCTCATTTAAATTTTTCTTTCTTGTCATTTCATGCATATTTAAGAACTTTGTTGAGTATTTTTTAATCTTAAATTCTTAGAACGGTTTATCTTTCTTGGATATTTGTTGTCACTTCGAAAAGCTCTCCATTGGTTTTAAAGTTACCTTTCTTGTTTTAGAGTAATGCTCGAAAGAGGGGATAAAAATGAGCCTAGTGTGTGTGAATAAAAAAAAAAGCAATAGTTACTAGAAAGAAGTGAGTTAAGAAAAGAAAAATATAACTTGCAAGTAAAAAAGAAAAAAAAAAAAGTTGTGTGTGTGCATGGATAGAGATGAAAATACCTACCCTTGTTGTGTTTAGTTAGGATCCCGCGAGAAAAGAGTCCCATGGGTCCCTACAATAGGTGTCTGAAAGCTAAGCCTCTAGGTAAAATAAATGTCCTCTACATTGTGTGTGCGAGTAAATCATCTTGTCTTAGCATTATCTTAAGCTGATAATTGAGCCAAAGTAGAGAGAAAAGAAAATGGGAGGTGGATAAAACTTTTTTCCAAGATTTCTTTGATTTTAAAATTACAAAGCTTTGTTTCATTCCTTCATGGTTTAACTTGCAAAGTATTTTAAAATAAGTTTTATTGATTTTTGAATTTAGATTACGTAAGTGATTGCTTTCATGACTTGAAGATTGTTAAAACTTGAGATTTGATCCGTTTAATTGAGTAAACAAAGATTGTTAAAACTTGAGATTCGATCCGTTTAATTGAGTAAACAAAAATCTTTTATGCATGATTGTATGTTTTTACCTTACTCAAGACGATCAAGAATTAAGTTCGGAGGTGTTGATACCATCTTAAAAGTGTTATAATTCCTTGCTTAGTCTTCCTTGTTCATGAGTTTTTATGTATTAATGGTCATATTTTGTAGGAAATAATCATCTGAGGGATATAATGGTCAATTGGAGCAAAAACGCCCCATAAAAGAGCTAAATCGGAGCTTATAAGAATCAAGTATTAAAACGACAGAATAATTACGAGTTTGCCCCTGAGTAGAAGTGCAGCAGCAGAAGGGATGTGCTGTGCTCGGAACTGGAAGGCCGAGAGCATGAAGCATCAGAGCAGAGTTGGTTGTCCTGTAGCACAACTGCGCCACAGATTTTGATTAAATTGATACGGGCTCGAGCACGCATGGATGAAATCTGAGAGAGGTGCTACGATGAGCGCCTAGGCACTCGCCTATGCACTACGACAAGAAAAAAAAACTAGATTGTAGCTATGCTCTACCCTAGCACAATGGCGCTCTGCCCTGTATTATAAAAGGATTCTTCAAATCTTCGCATGGGAGATTCACTTCAACTCGATTTTCCTCTCAATTTTCCAGATCTCTATACTTTTGTCTCTCATTTTCTTTTCTGTCCTTTCATCCTTGCTTGTTATTCCATGATGTATCTTGAAAGAATGCAAGGATAAAGGTAAGAAATTCTAGTCTAGGTTAGGATGAGTCTTAATCATTCTTGGTTATGAGGTTGTAATTATCTGTAATTCTGGATGAATTTCTTGTTGTAATTTCATTCTTGAATGGTGAATGAACCTCTATGCATTTAGTTTTAGGGTTTTTGGCCGATTCTCTTTAATTCTTTGAATGTTAGGAATTGTTGACATGTCTATGTGTTTAATCTCAAAGAGCAAAAAATAAAGCATGCTTATGTATGAATTAGGTTAATTAGGTTAATCTTTTCATAATATTTCATGATTAGTTGATTTCAAGAACAATTGAATTAATAACCTAAACTTTTCGAACTATTAATTCATCTTAGTCAAGATTACCTTTTAATGCTTAATATTGAAACTATCTAACACAGTTAATTAAGGCATTTAGAATTGATTAAGTGATTAATCATGAAATCAAGGTATGCATTTCTAGGCTTTTAGGCTTCATAGGCTAAGTCAATAATTAGGAAGAAAATTCATTTGTTTAAGGTATGCAATTTTAGGCTGCATAGGCTGCATAGGCTAAGTCATTAATTAGGAAGAAAATTCACTTGTTTAGGGCCAATGAATCACTACTACAAAAACAACATTACTTGACGGTTGCAAATTAGAAGTACTTAACGTTTTTAGGAAAAAAAAAATGTCAAGTTATATGTAAAAATGTAAGAAGTAATGAAAAAAGCGGAGGATGACCAAATTTTTTGAATTTTTTTCACGCTGACCAAGTACTCGATGATTAAGAAACATCAAGTTTAACTTTATTTTCATGTCATTTTGAAAACGTCAAGTATAACTTATTTTCATAAAGAAATAAAAATCCTCATGTGGAATATTGGCTTCCCTCATTTACGGAAAGAAAATCGGTCGACACTCGCGCGCTTGGTTCTTCATCTTCGTCCCATCATCTTCAAAGTTCTTCCCAAAAGTTAGGGTTTGCTAACAATTGGTCCCTTCACGCTGCCGACTATGGTACGACGCTATCGCCGGTGGTTCGACACTACTGTTGGTGGTTTGACGTTGCCACCGGTGGTTCCATACTGCTGTATCGACGACAGTACCGACGCAAACCCCCTGTAAGTTCAATTCACACATTTTTTATTCCACTTGCTTTCTTCTTCCAAAAATAGATGGTTCTCTCTTTGTAGTTTAGATTGCTTTGTAATGGATGGTGCTCTCTCTATCTCTATTTTCTTGATGTTTTTCTCTATTTCTCTTCTACTGTTGGTCTCTCTTTTTTCTTGATTTTTCTGGTATTAGTTCAAGAATTTTGGCGTTGTTCTTACTCAAATGTGAATCACATTTTGGTCCTAAAAAGGTTTGTTTGGTCATATTTGATGTTTTATTTGGAGGTTTTTGGCATTGTTCTGCTCTAACTTTCACTAGAATATTTGTTTGGTCCTAAAATGTGTTCAATTCTTAAATGATAAAATTGATTGGTTTTACGAACTTTACATTATAGTTTGTAGATTCAGCCTTAACTAGAATTATGTGTATACTATGTTGAGGACCCAATGAAAGCTAAAAATTTGATCGAATGTTTGACCCAGAGATACTTACGTAAATGCTTACATTAAAAATTAACTAGTAAGGGACCAATCTCTCTAAACATCTCTAACTTCTATGTGATTTGGTCTACAAATCTCACTATCTCTTGTAGTCATCATCTAGGACACGACTTTGGTGAAAGTTGTCACTTAATTTGTTACCCACACTTTACTTGTGGAAAATTAATTAGTAAGTGTCATTTGTAAGTGCCATTTTTTTAATACAAAGGATATAATTTTATTGAAAGTTAACCATTAATCGTTATATTTTCTTACTAGATTTAAAATTATGGATAAATTGTGGATTCTGTAGAAAATAACAAGGTTTTTAAGTGAGTTTTATTGGGTTTTTGGAAAAATTAAAGGCCCAATGGCATTCTTGTAATTAATGAGCAGTGGAAATTTTGTAATATCCCTATCTTCTCCAAAATAGGGCAATTTTCGTGGGTCTCTTTTTTTGGCTGAAGAAGAGAGACAACCGCATGAAGAAAACAAGTTCGCAGCAGTCGCCTGAGGAGATTGTGAGTCCTCTGGACTGTGCGGCCGGCTTCGTGGAAGGCCAAAGCCGAAAGCGATGTCTAAAGCCGCCTGTGAGTAGCCATCCTTGAAGAGCCACTCGGCTGGACGTTGGGTGTCGGCTTCGTGGAAGAGCAGTGGTCGGCCATATCCGGTTTAGCACGTGGGTGCACTGGTCAACTTCGGTTTAGCGCGTGGGTGCGCCGGTCAGTTCCGTTTAAGCGCGTGGGTTTACTTGCAGATTTGGTTTTAGTGGTTCGCCGGTCAAAGGTGGGTAGCACACTGTTTTGGGCTATTTTACAGCGGGTTATTCTCAGTTTTCAGAGGTGATATTGTGTGCGGATCTCTCAGTATCAATGGATCTTAGAATTACAGCTTGGTGAATTCATTGTTTATCTGTAATTTATAAAATTTCTTTATTGCTCATTAATAAATTAATTTAAGCTGATTCTCAAAGTGGATGTAGACCAAACTGGTCGAACCACTATATATCTTGGTGTTCTTTACTGCTTTCGATTTATTTCTGCTGATTATTTGCATTCTGTTTGGCCATCTAAGTTAGGTTCAGAAACTCTCACAAGTGGTATCAGAGATCCAGTTGATCCAATGTCTGAGGCCGACTATATTTATATATATTCTACTTGAGTTTAAATGTGGTTCATCTCATCTATTCTCCTACAAATCACTTGTATCCCATATTGCGTACACTTGATGAATCTCTACAATCTACTATCCTCCTTGTTAGTCTGGTGAGTTATTCCTGACTATCATTGTTTTTGGATTATATACATTTTCTTCCTATCCACTTCTACATATCTATATGTTCATGGTTTATTTGATGGCAACTAACGGCAACACCATTTTAGTGCTAGAGTCAATTCGGTGGTTCGTTGATCCTCAAACTACAATCCCCAAGTAAAATAGGTATGTATATGTTTGTCCAAAATGTATTCCTAAATTATTAGTCTTACATACCGTGACTTTCTAACTAAATACTTTCTTTGTTTTTTTCAGCCCAAACTATTAACACAACCATTGGTATGAGGTTCGTGTATTATGTATGTTTTTCCTAATTTTAAATGTTGTATATTTGGGTTTGACTTGTAGTTGAAGTACACTGCCATTAGTTTGTGGTTTTTTCCTATTCTTTGTAATTCATGGTTTTTCATACACTGCCCATTGAACATGGACATTTGATAGTTGACTCATAAATTATATTTTTTTTGTGCGTTTGATAATGATGACGTATGAATATTTACAAGTGCTACAACTCATAACAATTTTGTATTAATCATTATGGTTACCATCTTTTGCATTTAAATAGTTATAAATGAAGCATATAATTATGAAGAAATAGAGAGTATCTGAACAACAATACGGTTAAAAAAATTCTTAATATAGTACAATCGCCACACCTTATTCAATCTAAGGTACAGTTTAATGAATGAAAATATGGAAAAATGTTTTGGAAAATCTTAAATTTTAACTTATTTTTAACCGTATTATTAATATTAGCATTCGTATTATTCAATTTAGTATTAAAAAGTTGGTATTTCGTTGACTATTTACAATTAATCTTAAATTTTGACTGATTTTTTTAAACAACAATAATAACAAATTATTTAAAAGACGTTTTGAAGAAAGGGATAATAATCAAAATAATCTTAATTACTAATTCTAATATAAGTTATGTATTTCAATTAAGGCCCAATCTCTGATAAAACTATTTTTCCTTTTGTATCATAGGGTTTTAGGTTTCTATCCCAAAATATGGAAAATGAAGAAGTCTTTACTATCATTTTAATCATCACCACGTCCCAATGACAACTATTCCTAACATTGGCCCTGTTACTAAATGACCATCGTAGAATAGAGACCCAACCCTCCTACTTAGACATCAAATTAGACAGCTAAACTTCTTTCGGTTTATTTATGAGAATGACATCTACTGTCGTGAGAGCACACTAGTGGATAGATGGACTTTCGTCATCCTCTGTAACAGGCTTAGGATGACCATCGTCTGGCCCCTACTCAATGTGTTGATGTCCAAGAGATGGTGGCAATTTTCCTCCACATTTTGGCACACGACATTAAGAACCGAGTAGTTGAATGAATGTTCGTACGGTCTGGTGAAACTATTTCGAGGCATTTTAGGTCCTTTCTGACTGCAGTACTACAACTTCATGAGTTACTCCTGAAAAAATCCGAGCCTATCACAAATGACTGCACTGACAGTAAGTGAAAATGGTTCGAGGTATTACAATAATTTTAATTCAACTCCTAATTAAATATTATATTCTAGATTTTTAGGAAATTAGTAAATGTTTATCCCTTTATCAATGTATGATCCCATATTGTCTTGGTGCATTGGATGGCCCATACATAAAGGTCAATGTAAGTACAGCCGACTGTCCTTGCTATCGTATTCAGAAAGGTGATATAGCCACGAATGTGCTTGTCGTCTGATCAACAAATGGCGAGTTCATATTTGTGTTGCCAGGGTTCAGGCTCTGCAGCCGATTCTACAGAGCTTAGGGATGAAATTTCATGATCACACGGGTTGAAGGTTCCTAAGGGTATAGACTTTTCTAATTCCTATTGGGAATGTTCTAGAACTCGCAGTTCATAAATTTTGTGTTAAACATTTTATTTATCAATAAAATATTTTTGAGTATCTTAATCAATAAAATTGTTGATTTTTCATTCTATTATGAAAATCCAATAAACATATCCATGGCTATAGTATGAATACTTTAACTTATGAGGTGCCATAAACAGTATCAAATTAATAGTATATGACCAAAATGGTCTATAAGTATATGAACGAAATTGTGTATCTCATCCTAGTAATACTATTGGATGCGACCATTTTGTATAGGTAATACAAATGATGTGATACACAGGTCATTCATATAGAGACATGTGAGTGGAGACATCCTATACAATGAGTTTGCATATGTCTACCACGAAAGTCACTTTATTTTATAACGACCATTTACTGTTAAAACTGACTATTTCATAATTAAGTAACCTAGGATAACTCGATCTTAATCTTGAGCTAGCTATGAACTCTTGTTTATTCAGGATTATACTTTGATCTGCATGGGTAAGAATAATCCAACAACACTGCTCAATAAGCTTTCCATTTTGGGAATAAGATCGGATGGATAGCTGGGGATATAGCCCTGCAAGATGGAATTCACTCCTACTCATTTTAGGGTTAGCAGATAGGTTGTTCTCTTAAGTGCTAATTCTTGGTCTTGAACAATCAGGACCCCGTCTTCTCATGATAGAGAGGGACATGATTCATAAGTAGTATTATGAATCAAGTTGTTCATCAGATTGTCAGTGGGAACCTAAGGAACAATATGTATTTACAGGGTAACATGGTAGTTTTGACACAACTGTAATTACAAACGACCTATGAAGGATCGACTTACTGATTATGGTTTACATGGACAGAAATATATCTACAGTGAGGAGAGTGCAACTATCGAGCTATAGTGGTGTGTCTTGATGGTTAACGAATGGTTATTAATTTGATTAAAGAGTTTAACGAATTAATTACAATCCTTGGAGCTCATGATCTGTAGGTCCATTAGGTCCCTCTACTAGCTCTTAAATTGGAATAACAAATTGAGTATTGATGTATGAAATTAGGATTATGAATTTGAAATATTTAAAATAAATTTTAGGGTTTTCGATTGATTATATATAATACAATTAAAAATGTTTGAATTAATCGAAATTAAACGAAATTGGAAAATAAATTAATATTTAAATTATGATTTAAATATAAAATTGATTTATTGGTGAAATAGATATTTTATCGATTTAATATTAATATATTAAATTAATATTTTTTTAGTTAAAAAGTTTAATTAAAAATGAATTAAAATTAGTTTTATTTAAGTTAATTATTTTTTAATTAATTTTATAAAACTAATTTAAATAACAAAATAAAATATTTTTTGAAATCATTGTAAGTTAATGGATTTTTCCATTGTTTTGGAAAAACCCACTAACTTCTTTTGATGGATTATCACCAAAATCCAATTCAATCTTGTGACGATCTTCAAAGAGGAGTTGCCCTCCATGCAACCCTGTATATTTGCATGAATTCTATCTATATATAGAAGCTCTATGCATTCAGATGATTAAGTAATCCGAGTTTTACTTGCTGCAGTGAAAACCTGAAAACCCTACTCATCCCTCCCTTGTTCATCCTCAATTCAACTTGATTTAAGTGTTTCCACCACACGTTCCTTCTTGAGCATAGTGGAGAAGATCTCGGTGGTGGTCTTCTTGAAGATTTAAGTTCTATTTTGATGAATTTCTGCTAAATTCGTGAAAGAAATCTTCAAAGGTAATATGTGTTTTAAATCCTCTTATGAATGTCATATGAATAACATGCTTAAAACTCAAATTAAATGTAGTTTAAGTGCTTATTGATTCTGATGTCTTCCGTTGCATGTTATATTACTCCATCAATTCCATTGTCTGGATTTAAGACCAAATAGTTTGTCAATTAATTTTATGTATACCATTTAGGTTATTATTACTTATGTGATGTTGGATATCCCAATGCTGAGGAATTCTTGGCACCATATAGGCGGAGTGGTACCATCTTTTAGAATGGCGTGGTGCTGGAAATGCACCGACTAATCCACGAAAAATTTTCAAAATGTAACATTCATCTGCTATAAATTGCATAGAAAGAGCATTTGGCATACTCAAAGGTCGTTGGGCGATCCTACGTGGAAAGTTCTACTATTCAGTTAAGATCCAATGTAGAACAATAACGATATGTTGCCTGCTGCACAACCTGATAACGAGGGAGATGAGCAAGACTACAATGTCTGGAACAACGGATGACGAAGATTTTACATCTAACAAGCTCCGCAATGAAAATATTGAATTTATTGAAACATCCGACTAGTGGACCAGTTTCAGGGATGAGTTAGCGACACGAATGTTCGATGAATGGGAACAAGTTGTGAGCACAAAGTTTCTTGTTCAATTAGCTTTACTATGAATAACTTCCTCCTACTTTTAGACTATGTTATCTCTCGTGTCCAACAATCTACTTTAGTGAATTATCTTAATTTATGTTGTGTTAATTGATTCATGTAAATGATGAAACATGTTCTATGTTTTTTGTACTCAAACTTTGTTTATCTAACTATACCCAATTTATTTTATTAAGTTATACGTATGTATGTAGCTAAATGGCAAGACGTGAGAAAATGACAAAACACATTTGGACAAAGGTTGAAGATGCACGATTAGTGGTATTGCAATTGGTAGAAACAGGTTGGCAAGCTGATAAAGAAACATTCAAGCCTGGCTATCTACAACAGTTACAATGTCTATTTACAGAAAAAATTCCTAGTTGTTCCATCAGGCTGTCAACAATAGAGTGCATGGTTAGATTTTTAAAGCGACAATATTGTGCAATCGTTGAGATGCTGAGTAATGCATGCAATGGATTTGGTTGGAACGACGAGTTCAAATGTGTGCAGGTAGAGAAAGAGGTTTTCGATGTATGGGTTTGGGTAAGAGAACACATTATAGTATTATTATCTTATAATGGTGAACTCTTTCTAATATAATATGATGTTCTAACATAATATACGTTCCTATTTGTAGTCCCATCCCAACGTGAAGGGTTTGAGACACAAACCATTCCCCCACTGTGATGAGCTTTCAATCGTATTTGGGAAAGATAGGGCCACTAGTGAAGGCAGTAAAACCCCGTTCGATCAAGCATCTGCAACAGATGAACATTTGGAGGATATTCGATTGAAATCACAGGTTAATGAGCAATAAGAAAGTATACCTGACATGAACATACCAACTGTTGATGGGATGGATGAGGTTTACCCAGATATAACCATCAGTAGGCATACTGAATCAAGTAACGATACGAGAGGAACAAAATGCAAGAGAACTCCTTTCCAATCCGAAATGCTTGACATTGTATGCACAACAATGGACGTGCAGGAAAGTAAAATGGAGAAACTTGTACAATGGCAAAAAGAAAAATATGAATTAGAGCTCAAGAGACGTCAGGAGGTCATCGAATAGATCTATAAAGTTGAAGGTTTAAAGGAGGATGATCAGTTGACCCTCATAGATCTGTTCGTGAATGATATTCAGTGAACAAGTGATTTTTTAGTTAAAAGGTATTGCATGCATTTGTTGGGCGAGACTAACTAGTTTTTTTTGTCGTTGTTTGCAAGTTGGTTTGTTATTATTTTTTGTAACTTCTCCTAATCTCTTATTCCATAGATTTTTAATATTTGTTGATTTTTTTGTGACATGTACGAATGGCCTATGGTATTGACCCTTGGATATGGATGAAAATATTTCTAATTAAGTTGTAAAATGGTCATGTATAGTACCACAAATTATATAAAATCTTTTGAGGGGAATGAATTTAATGAATTTCATATCCGGTCTAATTCTTTTATTTTATCAATGGAATGAATTTAATTAATTTCATATCCAGTCTAAGTTAATACTATATTGTAAAACCAGTTGGCTTTCTTTGATGAGAAGTTTGAAATGAATAATATAAAATTGAACTGTATACCATATCTTGAGATTGGAAAGAATAAAAAAATGCAATCAATTTCTTATTCCAAATAGGATGGATACAATAATTGGATTATAAGATGAAAAAAGAAAAAGTGTTCATACAGGCAAATTATTATAGAGTACAAAAACTAAACCAGATAGCACCGACATAACAACTCTGCACACCCAAATACAGATATATGAACTTAGACATAACAACGCTGCACACTAAACACAGACATATCGACTCAGACATAACAACTTTACACACCAAACACAAACATCAGAACTCTCTACATCCTATATCATCTCAGTGTCCCAAACAGTCCCTGAGTTTGTTTTAAATATGTATAAAAAAATTCATGCTCTCAAATTCACTATGGTAAAAAAACATAATAACTTTTTATTTGAGGGGAAGCTCTCAAATTCACTATGGAAAAAAAACATAATAACTTTTTGTTTGAGGGGAAAAAATCCAAACTAAAAGAATTTAAAGAATACATATATTTTTCTAGAAAAGGGACAAACAATGATATCCAATTATATTTGACAAATTATATTGATTTTCAAAAACATTATTAACATTTATTTTGACAAATTGAAGATAATAATATATATTTATCGAAATATTTAGTAAAGTGACTGAAGATTTACTTTGGAAGGAGTCTTTAATTGATCATGTCCCAACATGTGCGTCGACTTTTCTTTCTCAATATCTCTTCCAATTCATTTAAATCTATGTCCAACTTTTCCAGTTGGTGAAGAACTTTATTTGGATATTTTCTTTTAAGTTTTGGACATTGACAAATGAACGAAATTTCAATATTTTTAGCATCCAAAAGTTCAGAAGGGTCCATCTCCCATATGTATTGGAGGTTTGTTAATTCAATTAATTCCAAATGCCTCAAACTTGGGAGCAAATCAATATTCTTCTTTGAAGTATTTGACTCTTGCACTTCAAATACTCTTTCGAATGAATTACACCTCTCAATCTTTAAGATTTTAAGACATGTAAGTCTACTCATCATATTGGAAGGAAAAATCATTTTAAGATTGTCACATTGACCAATCTGTAGGCTTTTGAGCTTGGAGAAGGAATTAGGAATGACTACATTGTGAAATATCATCTTCAAATTATGAGCCTCTTCAATTTCCAGTTGTTCCAAATTAGGAAGTGATACTTGTCATTCATGTACTCTTAATATAATTATCACCATCACCATTACATATTATCCTAAGAAAATTTAAGAAACATCAAATTTTACCACATATGCTTATAATTTTCCAAAAGTTCGTAATTCTTATTTTGGTTCTCAATATTTGAAAATGTTCAAATTCACCGTTTCTATAATATATACATATATATCAAATTGTGTTATAAACAATATTATTAAGATGTAAAATAAATTTGGATGGATTATTAAATTGTTACTTTATAAACATATTTAGACCCATAAAAATTCAACCTACTTTTTTTTTTTTTTGGAATATTTGACCCACCCATTAAGAATCAAATTGAGAACTAGGACCCACTCGAACACTACTTATACTTAAAGGCTTAAATGTACCTGATGGGTCCTAGTTCAATTTGATAAAAATATGTTAATTTTTTGTCCTAAGATAGTGGGTGGGTCCCAATTCTTATGGGTGGGTGGACCCATTAGGGTGAAATTGAGAGTTTTTATATATTAAGTTTTGTGATATTCCTACTTCCATTTACTTCCATTATCTTTCTTAAGACAAAAATATTGTCTTTATTGGATACAGACGAATGTAGATTTTAGTTCTCACTAAAGTCATCAATAATTATAACAATTTCAATAAATAATTCATAAATTATTTTCTTTTAGAATGCAGTATTGTTCCACAGCACTTTAAAAATTAAATAAAAAAGTACTTTGATTTAACAAACCTTAACAAATGACTTAAACAGAACAAAATTTAATTTTTCTTTGGTTCTTTTCAAATAAGAAAAATGAACTAAAATATTTACAAAAAAATAACAAAATTTTAGAATTATCAATGATAGACGCTGATAAATACTGACAGACTTATATTGATGGCTATCAGTATCTATCAACATATATCATTGATAGTTATAAAATTTTGCTATATCTTATAAACAATTATTTAAAATTGATACTATATTTATAAATCATAAAACTAGTTGTAGTTCAGTTAACAATAAACTATTATTAATTTATTTTTGATGAGATCATTTATGTTAAAGAAAACTTTATATTATTATGTGTAATATTATATAATTCATAATATATTACATAATATATGTTATTTCATCTAAAACTTAAATTGAGTTTTATAACATGACATTTTGTATTTCTAAGTGTTTTACCTTTTTTTAAAAAATATAATTCAACATTTTAAAATTTAAAATTTAAAATCGTTTTTAGAATTTGCACGTTTTAGACCGTAGAAATTGAAAATCGTTTTTAGAAGAAAAAATTCAAGTTATATGCCTAACAAACATGACTATTTTGTATTTTTGTTAGTTTTTCTTATCTAGGCAGGTGTACAAACATGACTGGTTATGTGCACATTATGACTGATTTGTGGACCTTCGGTTACACATTATGACCGATTCATGTTCCTTCGGGTTCATGACTATGACTGATTTGTGGACCTTCGGGTTACACACTATGACTGATTCATGTTCCTTTGGGTTCATGACTATGATTGATTTGTGGACCTTCAGGTTACACACTATGACTGATTCATGTTCCTTCGGGTTCATAACTATGACCGATTTGTGGACCTTCGAATTACACACTATTACTATTTCCTGTTCCTTCGGGTTTATGTTTATGATTGATTTGTGGATCTTTGGGTTACACACTATGACTAATGCATGTTCCTTCAGATCATGTTTATGACTGATATGTGACACCTTCAAGGTCACTACGACTGATATGATAAATGTACATTGATGCCTAGATAAACTAGTTAACAAGTAACCCAGAGGGCCATGTAATAGGTCACTTACTGGGTATTGTTATACTTATCTTTTCTTCTCTTGTGTTTTTCTTTCAGGCAATGATAAGATTAGACTAGCGGGGACAGACGGGATCCGTGATAGGACCATATGAGGATATTAGAAATCGCTTCCGCTCAGTATTTGTTTTTTTTTCCTGAAGTCATTTGAATGTTTTGAAATTAGATTTTCATGACAGATAGAATATTTTATTATTTTGGAATGTCTTCTTTGTAATATTTTTAGGATCCCCGACCAAAGGTTTTACTACTTATTTGTTATTTAATAATTTTATAGTTTATTTTGGAAAACTATTGTTATTGTTTTAATGAATTTTATTTTCCTCAATGGTAAAAATATTTTGAACGTAAATGTTTGGGTTTTAATATGTATTTATAAGTAACGACTCTTGCCAGAGTACTCAAAAGGTCGGTCGTTACACATAACCTACTGCAGCTCGATGGATATGACATGAAGATACACAAACCTATGACACAGATTGATCTACATATCTCATAGTTCAGGGCTCGTGTCATGCACATTCGTGTCACACCGGCCATCAATGTGCACAATACACTTCAAACAAATATCACATAAATATCAATATCGCAACAAATCAATCTATCAACACTAAGTTAAAATTAGTCAAAATCAACTATGGGCAAAGCATAACAGATAATTCTAAATTTATCGTTAGGAAACCCTTTACTTGGAACCGGACCCAAATATTACCGAATGAACTCTTTTTAGCTTGTGAGTACCATGCTTCAAACCCTAATAATAAATATCAAATTAAATCCAACTCTAACAACACGCAACAACTTAAACCCTTCAATTAAGGTCTAAATCCAACTTGTAAATCACCCTCAAACATTTAGATAACTGACCCACCTTAGCCCAATACAAATCTAATCCAAGCAATAACACAATTTTAATGGTTAAGAATACAAATTACGACAACAATATTATGATTAAATGGAGTTTGAGGCCTTAATACTCACCAACACATCACCAGAAGTCAATATCCTTGTTGTGTAGTGCCTCCAAACACTTCTGTGTTGGGTTTTATGTCCTAAAACTCGCAGTTTGTAAAATTAAACATAAACTATTATCAATAAAGATGTTACTCAACATTTCTTCATTAAAGGTATGGAGTCTATTAATTGCATTCATAAAAGTCTAAATTCAATAAACTAAGATCCATGACTATTTTATGAATACTTGAACTTTATGTAGAGACATAGAGTGGATCAAGTTCAAGTAAATAGCCAAAACGGTCTATAGTACATGATTAAGGTTGGGTACCTTATTCTGGTAACACTATTGGATGTGCCCTACTCTGTAGTTATTACAAGATGTTGTAAAGATACTACAATGAAGTGATCCAAATTCATTCATGTACTGACATGAGGAATGGGAGTGTCCTATGGAATGAGTTTGCATAAGATCGGATCTAGAAATAAGTCACTCTTACTTTATAACGCTGTTACTATATAAAACTGACTATTTCACTTAGATGACCTAGGTAACTCGATCTTAATCCTGAGCTAATTATGAACTCCTATTTATTAGGGTTGGCTCAACAGCGCCGACTTAATAAGCTTCCCATTTTAGGGGTAAGAACGGGTAGATAGTTGGAGACATAAGGTGCAAGACGGATTCATGCCTACCCGATTTAAGAATAGGAGAAAGGTTGTTCTCTTAAGTACTGAATTTATGTCTTGAACAGGGGGCCCCACTCTCTCACTAGGCTGAAAGGGATCTGGTGTTGGAATTAGTGTGCTAATTCTCCCAGAATCTCGTATTTTGTAAACTGTACATATTGTTATGAATAAAATAAGAGTTATTTTATTTTTCATTTACTCATATCCAATAAAGAAAGGCCCATAGTTATTATACAAAAACTTAAGCATATATATGAGATATACAAGTGGATCATGCCTTAAGTGATAACCTAAAAAGGTCTATAGTATAAGGATTAAGGAGGGATACCTGATCATGGTGACACTACGGATACGACCCACTTTGTAGAGGTTTACAAGTATTGTGAACTAGTACAAATGGTTGATACTGACCATTCATGTGGAGACATGTGAGCGAGGATGTCCTTTACAAAGAGTTTGTATAAGACCAGACCATGAGATGAATAGTCTTTTTATATGACTTACGTGTCACCTAAACTACCATAGGTAACATGACCTCGATCGTGAGTGTTTTGGGAACTCCTGCCTTTGAGGGGGTCCTCTGATTAGTATGGGGTGAGAGTGGCCAGATTGCCAACTTAACATACCTACCTTTTTGGGGCTTTGTCTGATTTGGAAGCTAGGAACTCAGTTACACAAGATGGAATTCACTCCTTCCTCGAACCAGGGGTAAGTAGATAGATTACTCCCTTAAAGGCTAATTTCGGGTCTTAAACATAGTGACCACAACCTCTCTTTGGAAGAGAGGACTCAGTCACAGTAGGACTATGACTTATGTTCATTAGAGGGTTCAGTGGTACTTAAGGAGTTAGATGTAATTATAGGATCATAATGTAAATTGGCCTAGCTGTACTTACTGGCGATCTGTGAAGGGTTATTGCACTGTTGATTAGTTGATATGAACATAAAATATATTTGTAATGAGAAGAGTGCAGCTGTCGGTCTTTAGTGAAGTGTCCGAAAGTTAACAGACGATGGATCACGTGACTAAAGAGTTTAGTTAGTTATTCATGTACAATTGAAGCTTAGAGCTATAGGTCCATAAGGTCCCCATGGTTTCAATGGATTCAAGTTGAGAATCGATTCTTGGGGTTGGTTTGAAATGTTCAAATTGACAAGTGGAAATTCGATTATATGTGATATAATCAGTGTGATGTATGAGATATATCAAGTGGAGGATTAATTTAAATTTTATTTACATTAGGTACCATAAAATAGAAAAAGAGCTATAGTTTATATGTTTTGTGAGATGAAATATTAAAACTATAGGTTATAAATATAATATGGTAAGTTGGTTATCATATTTATTTATAATAATATTAATTATTGGATAATTATCTCTTTTTCTCTAATAACAAATTGAGTGGGAGGTTATTGGAGGTTTTATGGTAACCATGAGATAAAAAGAAAAATGTTTTCCTAAATTTAGAAGAGTTACTCAATTTGGAAAGGAACTCACGGAATGCTATCTAGGGAAATTGTTTCACCAAACGATAGCTAGTTAAGAGACTAAACAATCGTGGAGTTTCACTATACAATAGTTCACTCAACTTATCACAGCTAAACGATCGCAGGGCATTGCCTATATTATAGGTTGCCTTCTTCTACACGATCGAGCATTCACCTATGCAATAGACACTTTTCATCTCACACTTGTTCAATCGTCTACAGGATTTAAGAATAAGAGAAAGGTTGTTCTCTTAAGTACTGAATTTAGGTCTTAAACAGGGGGCCCCACTCTCTCACTAGGCTGAAAGGGATCTGGTGTTGGAATTAGTGTGCTAATTCTCCCAGAATCTCGTATTTTGTAAACTGTACACATTGTTATGAATAAAATAAGAGTTATTTTATTTTTCATTTACTCATATCCAATAAAGAAAGGCCCATAGTTATTGTACAAAAACTTAAGCATATATATGAGATATACAAGTGGATCATGCCTTAAGTGATAACCTAAAAAGGTCTATAGTATAAGGATTAAGGAGGGATACCTGATCATGGTGACACTACGGATACGACCCACTTTGTAGAGGTTTAAGACCTAGCGCTCACTCAGTGATTGTTTAGACGATTGTGCTTCACCACATTGTTGTCGTTTAGACGATCGTTTAAGGCCTGTGTTGCTTGTTGCACACTGCACGATCACGTACCTCATGCCTCATCACATAATAAAGGTACACGATCGTTGCTAAACGACCGTTTAGCTCAAGAAGCATTGGTAAACGATTGAGTAAAGCATTCACTTTTTCGTGTAGGCGATCACAAGGAGTTTGGTACACGATTA
The DNA here is from genome assembly GCF_027475165.1 of Benincasa hispida. Taxonomy (NCBI): domain Eukaryota; kingdom Viridiplantae; phylum Streptophyta; class Magnoliopsida; order Cucurbitales; family Cucurbitaceae; genus Benincasa; species Benincasa hispida. Next base: position 24,984,966 of record NC_143483.1, read on the forward strand.
GTGGAGACGCGGATTTCGACCGGATAGTTCAAGACCTGGTTGGCTTGTTTGAATCGGAGACTCTTTGCTATTTGTAATAGTTAGCTTTAATTTTGAGGATTTTGAGGCTAATTATCCCGGTTCATCAACTTTTTCTTAATATACATGAGATGTATGTGGTTTATATGCCATAATATGACACATAGATTTGAAACCCACCTTAGGTTGTACAATTATTAATGCATGATATATTATAAGTGTTACAATATGCCATGATGAAATTACAAGAAAGCATGCACATGCATCATGAAATATAAAAGTTATATTTATGCATGCAGTAAGCATATTCATGCATCATCTTTATATTATAAGCATTATATTATAAGGGTGTATGGAAGCATGTGTGCTTGGTTTGTTGCTTATTTGTATAGGCTAATTTATAAGCGTTATGAATGCCCTGTAGGTGTTTGCTTTGCGTTGTGGATGGTTTTGGTTGTTTCTATTATAAGCATTATAATGGAAATTAGAATTAAAATCGATAAGAAAGAGTTGCATGTGAACTTAGACAAACTCATGTTTTAAAATGATTTTTTAAATTGGATTGAGATAGACCTAAGTTCAAGGTTCTAATGGGATTAGCAACCTAGTTTAATCTTTTTAAATCGGTTTACGATTAAATTGATTGGCATAAAAGATTAAAATTGTATTAAATCTATCTATAAGGGACCTTTTGTCTAAGGTGGGTTCTGTTTAGGCTGGGGTACTTAAGCTAACGAAAACGGAACATTTCTACCTGGGACATACCTAGAAAGCTGAATTAGATAAATTTTCTACAAGCATGCGACAGTTTGTGAAAGACTCCATTAAAGAGTTTAATGGATGATGATCAAAATTTGTTCAACTTTCCACGGTAAATGTTACTTTTGGGCAAACCTAAAAAGTCACTTAGTTAAAATTCTTAGCCATATTTTTTTCTAAGTAAACTAAACCCTAGGTTATAAAATACTCAGTGGAAGGAAGGGATATATGTGATATGTCAATGATTTCACTCACGTCTCTCCCTGAATGTTCACGCCGTGAGATTCATGCTTGATCTCATGGTGCCCTGGGAGCATCAACCTTCGGATGGTGTTTGCATGAGTCAATATCAATGTGGACGGAGAGAGTATTTATAGTAAGTGGGTGAAAGAGGTGTGTCAACACGTTGCACGGTTTCCTTCATTAGTTCACATCATGAGATCATTCTTGCACTCCCTCTGGCGCCCAGGGAGCTTCCGATGGGGTTTGTGCAGTTGGTCAATATCAAAGTGAACTCCATAAATGGGTAGGGTCTTTAGTTTTCGTCCCAATCGGATTTTTTCCCTTTGGATTAGATGCTTGGGGCGGAATTCTAGGGTCTAAAATGACGAGTCACACTTATGAAAAATTGTTAAATAAGTTGATGATTTCTTGATCAAATCAATTGTGGCTAGTCGTTATAGCAGCAAGAGTTGTTCTGGTATTAATGACTGGTTGAGAATGTCTCAATTCAGATGAGGGATAAATTGACCACCCTTCGGCGGCTTTTATCCTAAACCTTTGAAGCATCATTGTAAAACTAGATGTCACACAAGGTTCATGTTAGTTTTACTAAACCGTATTGGATGTTGCATATTTTTTCAACGAGTATTTGCTTAAAACCTAATATATATCAATGTGTTTTTGTTTTCAGCAACATGTTTCATTTTTCATTAAATGGCTCTAGTTTGACCGATTTCGTACTGTGGAAAGAGTCTTGTAAAACGTATTTTGTTGTAAACGAACTTGAGTTTGTCATTGTTGAGGAGTGTCCTCAAGTCCCGACCCTTGATGCACCGCGAAGTATTCGTAATGCATATGAGGTGTGGATAAAGGCTAATTCATTGGCCCGATTTCACATATTGGCTAGCATACCTGATGTTTTGGCCAAAAGGATTGAAAACATGGTCATTACACGTGAGATCATAGACTCATCACAAGAATTGTTTGAATGTCAGTTCTTACTTTTTGAGCACAAAGAGATGGATTACAAAGCCACCAGTAGTGTCAGTTCCCAAGTTAATCTCTAGGAAGTGAAAGCAAGTGTTGCTGACTCTGTTAAAGTTCATCGACGAGAATGTTCTCTAAAATGGAACTTGGAGCTTATTTAGATTCTGATACTGATCCCACTACTCTCCAAAAGAGGAGAATGTTCACAGACAGTAAATGTGATATATTGGTCTTGGAGACGTATTTAGTAGAGAATGATGATTCTGCCTAGATCTTTGAATCGGTTGCTACTAATCACATTAGTTCTTCTTACCAAGGATTTAGTTCCTGGCAAACGTTGCCATAGGGAGAGTTGACTCTTCGAGTCGGTATCGGTGAGTTTGTTTCAATTGTTGTTCTAGGTAGGCTGAAGTTATTTTTGGACAAGAAACTTTATCTATTACTGGATAATGTTTTTGTAGTTCCTCATATCAAGAGGAACTTAATCTCAATTTCTTGTCTCATTGAACAAGATTATTCTTTCTCCTTCTCTGAAAATAAAGTGTTTATTTTCAAGAATGGGATGGATTTCTTGTCTCATTGAACAAGGTTATACTATCTCCTTATCTGAGAATAAAGTGTTTATTTTCAAGAATTGGATGGAGATTGACTTTGGTTCAATGGGAAGTAACTTATATGTACCAAGGTCGTTAGTCATAAAAGTCTTGCTTAATACTGAAATGTTCAGTACGACAACAACAGCCAAAATACCAAAGGTTTCTCCTAAGAAAAATGCCCATCTTTGGCATCTAAAGTTAGGTCATATCAACCTCAATATGATTGAGAAATTGATGAAATGTGGATTTCTAAAGAGTTTAGAAGAAAACACCTTGTTGGTATGTTAATATGCCTCGAAGGCAAGATGACCAAACGACCTTTTACTAGAAAAGGTTATAGAGCCAAGAAAGCCTTAGAGCTTGTACATTCTGACCCTCTGTGGTCCGATGAATGTTAGAGCTCGAGGTGGGTATGAATATTTCATCTATTTCATAGATGATTATTCAAGGTACCGGTATCTCTACCTAATACAACGTAAGTCTGAAGCCCTTGACAAGTTCAAGGAGTATAAGGCTGACGTTGAAAACTTGTTAGGTAAAAAGATAAAAACACTACGATCTGATCATGGTGGAGAGTATATGGATCTCCAATTCCAAAACTATATGATAGAACATGGAATTACATCCCAACTCTTGGCTCCAAGTACACCTCAGCAAAATGGTGTATCAAAAAGGAGAAACAGAACCTTGTCGAACATGGTTGGGTCTATGATGAGTTATGCTCATCTTCTAGACTCATTTTGGGGATTTGTAGTGGAGACTGCATGTTACATTCTCAACAACGTTCCCTTGAAAAGTGTTTCTAAAACACCTTTTGAGCTGTGAAGAGGCTGTAAAGGTAGTTTACGTGACTTCAGGCTTTGGGGATATCCAGCCCATGTGCTTGTGACTAACCCGAAGAAGTTGGAACCACGTTTAAAAGTTTGCATCTTTGTAGGCTACCCCAAGGAAACGAGAGGTGGATACTTCTATGATCCAAGTGTGAATAAAGTGTTTGTTTCTACAAATGCCATCTTCTTGGAAGAAGATAACATCAAGGATCATAAACCACAAAGTAAGCTTATTTTACGTGAGACTTCTAGTGAGACTACTGAGGGTTCAATAAAAGTTATCGAACAGATTGACAGATCCACAAGAGTTGTTGAGGTCGATTCATCTAGTCAACCATCCTAAGTATTAAGATTGCCTCGATGTAGTGGGAGGGTTATGAACCCACCGGAACGCTACATGGGTTTGGCTGAAGCCCAAAACGTTATTTCTAACGATGGAATCGAGGATCCATTGTCTTTTATGTAAGCTATGGAGGATGTTAACCAGGATGAGTGGATTACGGCCATGAACCAGAAGATGGAGTCTATGTACTTCAATAATGTCTGAGAACTTGTGGATCAGCCTTATGGGGTAAAACCTATAGGGTGTAAGTGGATCTATAAGCGAAAATGAGGTGTAAATGGAAAGGTGGAAACCTTTAAGGCTAGACTCATGGCAGAGGGTTATACCCAGGTCGAGGGAGTGGACTATGGGGAAACTTTCTTACCTGTTGTCATGCTGAACTGTATCAGGATACTCCTGTCCATAGCCACATTTTATGATTATGAGATATGGCAAATAAAAGTCAAGACTACCTTTCTTAATGGTAATCTTGAGGAGACCATCTACATGGCTCAACCAGAGAGGTTCATTATTCAAGATCAAGAGCAAAGAGTTTGCAAGCTTAATAGGTCCATTTATGGGTTGAAACAAGCGTCTAGATCATGAAACATTAGGTTTGACAGTGCGATCAAATCATTTGCCTTTGATCGGAATGTTGATGAGCTTTGTGTTTACAAGAAGATCATCAACAACTCAGTAGCTTTCTTGGTACTGTATGTGGATGATATTCTACTCATTGGGAATGAGGTAGGGGTTTTGACTAACGTTAAGAAGTGGCTAGCCATCCAGTTCCAAATGAAAAATTTGGGTGAGGCATAGTATATTCTAGGGATCTAGATCATTCGGATTATAAGAACAAGAGGTTAGCCTTGTTTCAGGCATTGTACATCGATCAAATATTGGTCATATATAGGATGCAGGATTCCAAGAGGGGTTTATTACCCTTCAGGCATGGAGTCGTAATGTCTAAGGATAAGTGTCCTATAACAGCTTAAGAGGTTGAGGAGATGAGACGAATTCCCTATGCTTCAGCTGTTGGAAGCTTACTGTATGCAATGTTGTGTACCAGGGCCGACATTTTCTATGCAATAGAGATTGTCAGTCTTTATCAGTCCAATCAAGGATTAGATCACTGGACAACAATCAAGACGATCCTCAAGTACCTTGGGAGAACAAGGGACTACATGCTCGTGTATGGAGATAAGGATTTGATCCTTACAGAATACACAAACTTTGACTTTCAAACTGATAGATATTCTTGTAAATCGATATCAAGGTTAGTGTTTGGAGGGGTTGTACTGTGGCGAAGCATCAAGCAAGGATGCATCACAGACTCCATTATAGAAGTCGAATAGGTAATCACTTGTGAAGCAGCTAAGAAGGTTGTTTGGCTGAGGAAATTCCTTACATATTTGGAAATTATTCCAAATATGGATTTGTCAATCACTCTTTATTATGATAACAATGAGACTGTGATAAATTCAAAGGAACCTTAGAATCATCGTAGAGGCAAACATATCGAAGAAAATATCATTTGATTAGGGAGACTGTGCATCGCGGTGATGTGATAGTCATGAAGATCGTGTTAGAGCACAACGTTGCTGATTCATTTACAAATACTCTCATGACTAAAGTGTTCGAGGATCATCTGGAGAGTCTGGGTTTACGAGACATGTGGCATCTTGTCTAGGGCAAGTGGGAGATGATACTGGGGCATAGAGTATGCCCTAGTTTATGGTATATTGTACTTGTATTTTTCATGTATTGTACATTAGTGTCTCGAGGCATTAGAACAAGTGGGAGATTGTTAGGATTGGTGTCCTAATTCTCCCGGAGTCTCGTAGTTTGTAAACTCTACACATTGTTATGAATAAAATAAGAGTTATTTTATTTTTCTTTTACTCATATCCAATAAACAAAGCTCTATGATTATTGTATGAAAACTTAAACATGTATATGAGATATACAAGTGGATCATGCCTTAAGTGATAACCTAAAAATGTCTGTAGTATAAGGATTAAGAAGGGATACTTGATCTTGGTGACACTATGGATACGACCCACTTTATAGAGGTTTAGAAGTGGTGTGAACTACTATAAATGGTTGATCCTGGCCATTCATGTGGAGACAACGATCATAGGTGACATGATCCTGGCCAAATGGTGTCCTATTCAAAGAGTTTGTATACACTGGACCACGAGATGAATAGTCTCTTTATATAACTTTGACTTACGTCTCACCTAAATGACCATAGGTGACATGATCTCAATCCGGAGTGTTTTGGGAACTGCTGCCTTTGAGGGCGGTCCTTTGATTAGTATGGGTGAGAGTGGTCAGATTGCCAACTCAATATGGCTACCTTTTTAGGGATTTTTCTGATTTGGGAGGTGAGAACTCAATTACACAAGATGGAATTCACTCATTCCCCGAAGCAGAGGTAAGCAGATAGATTGCTCCCTTAAGGGTTTATTCTGGATCTTAAACATAGTGGCCACAACCTCTCTTTGGAAGAGAGGACTCAGTCATAGTAAGATTATGACTTATGTTCATTAGAGGGATCAGTGGTACTTATGGAGTTAGATGTAACTACAGGGGCATAACGATAAATTGGCCAAGCTGTACTTATGGGCGATCTGTGAAAGTTTATCGCACTATTGATTGGTTGATATGGTCACAAAATATATCTGTAGTGAGGAGAGTGCAGCTGTCGGTCTTTAGTGGAGTGCCCATCAGTTAACGAATGGTGGATCTCGTGACTAAAGAGTTCAGTCAGCTATTCACGTACCATTGGAGCATTAAACTATAGGTCCGTAAGGTCCCCTTGGTAGCTCAATGGATTGAAGTTTAGAATCAGTTCTTGGGGTTGATTTGAAATGTTCAAATTGACAAGAGAAAACTCGGTTATATGTGATATAACCGATGTGATGTATGAGATACATCAAGTGGAGGATTAATGTAAATGTGATTTACATTAAGTACAATAAAATAGAAAAAGAGTTATGGTTTATATGTTTCATGAAATGAAATACTAAAACTATAGGTTATAAATATAATATAGTAAGTTGGCTATCATATTTATTTATAATAATATTAATTATTGGATAATTATCTATTTTTCTCTATTTTATGGTAACCATAAGATAAAAGGAAAAATGTTTTCCTAAATTTAGAAGAGTGTAATACTCAATTTGGAAAAGAACTCACATAATGCTATCAAGTGAAATTGTTTCACTAAACGATAGATAGTAAGGAGATTAAACGATTGTGGCGTATCACTATACGATAGTTCACTCAACTAGTCGGAGCTAAACAATCATAGGGCATTGTCTATATGATAAGTTACCTTCTTCTACACGATTGAGCATTCGTCTATGCGATAGACATTTCTCATCTCCCACTTGCTGAATCGTCTACACGGTTGTTGTTCCTCTAGTCTCTTGCTCTAACCAAGTCCATACAGAGCCCACACTTCTAGATTCTCACACTGATAATACTAAGGTAGCCATTATGGTTGTGTCCTCAATCAACTCGACTGAGTTCGAGGTATTGGGTGTTGTTCGTTGTGTGTTCGCGTTGTTCATGTGGTGATTGCTATTGATCGTGCTGTGTTGCGGTCGTTGTGTTCGAGCGTTCATGTATTGCTGTCTTGGAGGCTTGGAGTGATCGAGGGAGTTTGAAGAATGAGCCTTCAAACATATGATACAGTATTTATGCATGACCTGATAGTTTCCATTTCTTGGCTGTAATTGTTAGAATTCAATTTCGAATCGAATTTGGAACGATCATTCCGCTACTCAAGGAAATCCTCATGTCTGATTTCCTTTATCTAGTTTAGTGATTGGGTCACAAACTAAATTTTCATTAAAGGATCAGTAGGAACTTAAGGAACAAGACATAATATCGAGGGTAAAATAACAAATTGACCCAACCATTATTACGAACAACCTTTGAAGGGTCGGCTTACTAGTTATGGTTAAATCACATGGACACAAATATATCTAAAGTGAGGAGAGTGCAACTATATAGCTATAGTGGTGTGACTTGATAAACAAATACAGATTAATTTGGTCTAAAGGGTTATAGCAAATTAATCTTAATCGTTGGAGCTCATGATCTGTAGGTCCATAGTTCCCTTTACTAGCTCGTAAAACATGAACACCTTGAATTATTAAATTGAGTGAATTTTGAATGATATCAATTTGAAATACTCAAATTGAAATTAGGGTTTGAATTTGGATAAGTTCAAATTCAAATTAGGGTTTGTATAAATTATATTTAATATAATTATTTAACGTTTAATTTATTGAAATTAAACGAAATTGGAGAGTTTATGATATTTAAATATTTATTAAATACCAATTTACATGAACTAAATTCATGTGTAAATTTAATGTGTGATTAATTTGATATTTGATATTAAATTAATTAATTAATTAATTATGTTTAATTAATTAAAATTAAAATTAATTTCCAATTTTAAATTTAATTTAAGAAATTGAATTATGATATTTTATTAATTATGAATTGATTAAATTAATTTTTTATCAATTTTTTAATTAATTGATTATTGAAATGAAAAATTGAAAAATTGGATTATATGGGTTTTGCCCACAAAACACCCTAAGTAGGAGGTGTTCTTCCTACAATCATACACAAATCCCACTTGGCCATTTGATTGTTGAGGAATGCTTGCATGCTGAAGAAATATAAAACTCTTAATTTTAGAGAAGATTTGGGTGGTGCTTGAGCTGAAAAGTGTTTCTGCTATTTCATCTTCTTCCTCACAAGAACCCTTAATATCCCATTCACTAAATTCACTCAAATTCGAGTTTGGCAACTCAAATTCAAGTCTGAAAATAGTAGAGAAGATATATTTGAAGTTCACTGTCGATTTGAAGCTGATTTAGAGTGAAGATCAGCTCGGATTTGGGAGAAATCTTCAAAGGTATGTTCTTCTTGAAACCCTCTTTTGAATTTATGAAATAACATGTTTTAGAAATCAAATTAAATGTAATTAGAGTGCTTATTGATCCTGTTTGATTCTGTCGCATGCTTGTATATTCCATCAATCGGTATCAGAGTGTGATTTAAGAACTCAATTAATATTAGTTTGAGTTTTGGTGGGTGAATTTCTGATACTACATGTTTATGGACTTATATGGATGTTATTCAGCTTTGGCATGAGTTTTCTTTTTTATTTCCAAGTTAAATTTGTAATTGGCTCTTGTTTAATGAGCTTATATGTGTGCTTACATCTGTAGTTTATTTGGAGTCATTAGAGTTGAAATTAAGTTGTAATTGAAGAAAGAAGTGAAGAAGGTTGAGCAGCAGGAACAAGTTCTTTAGCATCTGCCCAAATCTCATTGTTCAAACTTCGAACGAGATTTCCATTTTGAGCTAGATTTGGTGATTGATCAGCGAGAGTTGACCAAATTCATGTTTCTGCAAGAGACCAAATTCATGTTTCTGCAAGATTTCAAGCTTTCGAGTGAGATCCTGTCCAACCTAGCGAGATTTTGGTTTAGCAACAAGATCTTGAACCGGTTTCACGAGTTTGACTCATTTGACTGAGCAAGGACGATCGAGGAGGGTCGTTTCGACAAGTTTTCTTCAATTCTGGTCTGGTTCAACCCTAATTCAGTTCTGTTAGAGCGACTCGGGTCCAGTTTTTTGTCGGTTCAAGCTATTCTACACCATTTTGAAGCTAGTTCTGAATCGGTTATGTAATAATTTAGTTATTATACATGCTTAGGATGCGAATGCTGAACCATATTAGTATTTTTTTAAAAAATAATTATGCATGTGATGTATGTTGTATTTAAATTTAAACATATAAGTGCATGTTGTATGCCATTTAGATTTAAAAACCCACCATAGGAAGTGTGTTACATGCATTATGTATATGTTATAATTTTTTATAATGTATAAAATGCATGTTTAGGGTTTCTGTTATTTAGTATAACTGTTATATTAAATTTGAATGCCTTTGATGCATGTTGTGGATGTAAGAGCATATCTATTTTTTATAAGTTGTTATAAAATTGGATTAGACATTAAAATCCATAACAAAGATAAGTCGTATGCTCACGTAAGCTAATCACCTGTTTTAATAAGTTAAAATAGGTCGACATCTTGTAAGACGTTGTTACAAACGCAACAGGTATATATTCATGTCTAAGGCTGAAGGTACTTAAGTTGACGGTTTATGGAACACCTCCTACCTGGGGATTATGACCGAATAATTGAGCATTGTTAACCGGTTTTGTAAGTATACGTGAGCGTTGTGAGGTAATAAAACGGTTTATCACCTAGATATCATAGGTTTAAAATCCATTTATAAGTATTATACTTTGATAAACCACATAGACTTAGGGTAGTTCATTTACCCAAAATGAACCTTAAGTATAAATTTACCAAAATTGTAGAACACTTCAATGGAAGTTTAATAACTTATATGATAAATTTATTAGAAAACTTCAGTGGGAGAATAATAACATATACGATACGTTATTTTTAGCTCTCACGTCCTTAAGAATTCACAATCAAGATTTAAGCAGTACTTCGTGTCACCATGGACGTGACCTCCATTCGGAAATTATTTGCATAAATCAAGTTTTCGGTGAATAAGGGGAAGTCATTCAAACACAAATCAAATATATGATACATAGATTTTAACTTCCACATGTCCACATAGTTCACACCGTGAGATTCATATGACGCTTCGTGTCACCCTAGAAGTGATCTTCATTTGGAAAGTATTTGTGTGAGTCAATAATAAGGTGAATGGGGGAAGTAGTTTATAGTAAGTGGGTGAAGGATTTGTGTCAACATGTCCTACGGTCTCTTTCTTTAGTTTGGACTGTGAGATTCCTATGTTACACCTGCTGGTTTGTTTTAGGTGGCCCTTGCTAGTTGTTTAATGAAGGCTACCCCCACGGAGGGTTGTAACATAGGATTCAGAACAACTCAAACTCCAGAAATGGATAGGATTTCTTAGGTCCATTCTTAACCTTGACTCTCCACTTCAGTAGCATAGTTGGGGTCAACCTCTGACGTCTGAAAACGGAGGGTTACACTTACAGAATTACTAAAGTGTTAGTAATTTCTGATCGAAAACGGTAACTAAACAATTACAGGAATAAGAGTTATTCTGGAGATAGTGTTTGGTCACATTGTTTCCTTTAGTGAAGGAGTATCTGACTGTCCCTCGGTAGCACGTATTTTGACTTACTAGTACCGTTGCAAATAAATAATTGTTATGGGTACATTATTACTTGTTTTGCTAAAACTTGATTTTGGATTTAGTTGCCATTTTCTAAAATTTGTTTAAAATTTTTAGCATGTCGAAATCTTCTAGAATACTCACTTCCAAATTAGTTAACGGTAAAATTGAATCAACAAACAAATTACTAGTAGTTGATAACACCAAAAGAGTTTTAACAGAGGATTGTTCTCTATCTCCCAAATCATCTAAAATTTTGAATAATATAGATGAGAATGCAAAATTCGATCAACAAGATAAATATGATTGACTTGTTATCGAAGCATATTTAGTGGAAAACAACAAAACCTGAATAATTGATTTAGGTGCCGAATCATGTTTGTACTTTCTCACAGGAAACAAGTTCCTGGAGACAGTTGATAAAAGGCAAAACAATCATTAAGGTAGGGACTGGGGAGGTTGTTTTAGCTAAAGTAGTGGGAGATATGAAGTTATTTATAGGAGATAAATACATTTATCTGAAAAATTCTTATTGCATTCCTTCTATAAAAAGGAATCTAATATCTATATCTTGTTTGCTAGAACAAAATTATAAAGTTTCTTTCGAAAATGATGAAGTGTTCATCAATACAAGAAATAACAAAATTTGTGTTGCAAAATTAGAAAATAACTTGTATTTGTTAAAATCGACTGAGGTTAAAGTCGTTTTGAACATAGAGATGTTTAAAACTATTGAGACTCATAAAAAAAGGAAAGTTTCTCCAAATGCCTGCCTATCTTTGGCACTTGAGACTGGGTCACATAAATCTCTATAGGAATGAGAAACTGGTTAAGAATGGTCATCTAAATAAGTTAGAAGACAAATCATTACCACCTTGTGAATCTTGTCTTGAGAGTAAAATGACTAAAAGATCTTTTTCTGGAAAAGGTCTTAGAGCCAAATAACCCTTGAAGTTAGTACATTTAGACATTTGTGGTCCTATGAGTGTTAGAGCTAGAGGAGGGTATGAATATTTCATCAACTTCGTTGATGACTATTCTAGGTATGGGCATATTTACCTGATGCACCAAAAGACAAAAACATTTGAAAAGTTCAAAGAATATAAGACTGAGGGTGAAAACCAATTAGGTAAAAAGATTAAATACTTCAATTAGATCGAGGTGGTGAATATATGGACTTAGAATTCCAAAACTATTTGATAGAACATGAAATCCAGTATCAACTCACAGCTTCTCGTACACCTCATCAAAACAGTGTGACAGAAAGGAGAAACAAAACCTTGTTGGACATGAAGAATCAGGAAAACAAGGTATTTGCATCGAAAAATGCAACCTTCCTAGAGGAAGACCACATGAAGAATCATCAACATCGTAGGAAGCTAGTAATAGAGGAAATGTCTAGAGAAACGAAAAATGCATCAACAAGAGTTATTGACAAATAAGGTCCATCGACAAGAGTTGTTGACGAAACTGGTACTTCATATCCTTCTCAAGAGTTGACAATGCCTTGTCATAGTGGGAAGTTTGTGCAACAGCCTGACCGGTACATGGGTTTAACTAAAAATCAAGTCATTATACCAGATGTTGACAAAGCAACGAATGATGTGGATAAAAACCAAAGGATTAAAGCCATGGACCTTGAAATGAAATCTATGTATTTCAATTCTGTTTACGATCTTGTATATCAACCTAAAGGGGTAAAACCCATCGGTTGCAAATGATGTACAAGAGAAAACGAGACTAACCTGATAAGGTACAAACCTACAAAGATAGACTTGTGGCAAAGGGTTTACCCAAAGAGAGGGGGTAGATCATGAAGAAACCTTCTCTCTAATTGCCATTATAAAGTCGATTAGAATACTCTTATCCATAGCTACATTTTACGATTATGAAATATGAAAAATGGATGTTAAGACAACCTTTCTGAATGGCTATCTTGAAGAGAGTATCTATATGTCTCAACCAGAAGGGTTTATTGAACAGGGTTAATAGCCAAAGGTTTGCAAACTTAATCGACCCATTTATGGGTTGAAACAAGTATGTTGAGTCTTATGTCATAAAACTCGTGGTTTGTAAACAATATAATTATTATGAAAATTCAATAAGTTGTTATTGAATATATGTATTCCTTATTTCGTTTTAGAAATAAATCCAATAAACTAAAAGGACCCATGATTATTACATGAGTACTTGAACTTTGTGTGGAGACATAGAAGTGGATCAGGATCATGTAAATAGTTAAAATGATCTATAGTATATGAATGAGGTTAGGTGCCTTATTCTGGTAACACTATTGGATGCAACCTACTTTGTAGTTGTTACAAAGAGTTTTAAAGTGCTACAAACAATGTGATCCTAATTAGTACATGTTATGACATGAAGAGTGGGGGCATCTTGGCAATGGGTTTGTACAAGATCGGACCACGGAACTAGTAACTCTTACTTTATAACGTTGTTTACTGTATAAGACTGACTATTTCAAAGCGATGACCTAGGTAACTTGCTCTTAATCCCGAGCTAACTGTGAACTCCTGTTTATTCGGGATTATCCTTAAATTTTCGTATATGAGGGTTGGCTCAACAGTGTCGGCTCAATAAATCTCCTTTTCAGGGGTAAGACCGGGTAGATAGTTGGGGACATAAGGTGCAAGAAGGAATTAACAATTTGTTCATCAAGGGACCCCACCCTCTCATTTGCCCGAGGGAGACTCGGTTTGTTGATCAGATCATAAATCAATTTCTTCATTAGATGATTACTGGGACTTAAAGAACAAGAGGTAATCTCGGGGCAAAACAGATATTTGACCCAGTCGTTATTACGAACAAATTGTGAAGGGTTAACTTACTAATCATGGTTATATAGAGTGGACATAATATATCTACAGTGAGGGGAATGCAACTATGGGCTTTAGTGGAGTGACCCATTAGTTGACGAATGGGGGTTAATTCGTTGTAGTGAATTTAACAAATTAATCTCAGATCGTTGGAATCCATGATCTGTAGGTCCGTGAGGTTCTCATACTAGCTTGTATGTAGATTAGCTTTAGAGTAGCGTGATAAGTTAATTTGAAACCTTCAAATTAGAATTAAGGGAATTAGTAATTATATGAGATATAATTACACGTTTAATTTTAGAATTAAACGAAATTGGAGAATTAAATAATATTTAAATATGATTTAAATATTTAATTCATGAAGGTGTAGTTTGTGTAAAATTAATTTAATATTTGATATTAAATTAATTAGAATTAATTTAATTGTTTAATTAATTAATTACTATTAATTATAAGAAAATTAATTTGTGAAATTAATTTTAAAAAATTAATAATATTTTTCAGTTTTGAAATCAAATTGATTTTTGAAATCATTTTGTGAAATTTGAAAAGTTTGAACAACACAAAATGAAATTATGGTTTTTTCCATTAACACCTTCAACTAGCTCACACTGAACCCATTTATGTTTTGCTTCAAATCTCCAAGCATGAGTTGCACCTCATGCAACCTTCTTCTTTACGTGAATGTCCTACAATAAATAGAGAAGATTGGAGTGGAATTGAGGCATGCATCATTTTTTAGTTTTTTCTTAAAAAATTGAGTTGAAGAAAGGTGTTCTTCCAATGGGTGCAGAAGTGAGTTCTTCTCCAAGTTCCCTTCATTCAAGCTTATCTTGAGTCCCACAACTCAATCTAAATCTCAAAAAGAATAATAGGGAAGATCTTGAAGTCATCTACAATGAGATTTGGAGAAGTGTTGAATCTGAGAATCGAGATTGAAGAGGTTCTACAAAGGTATGACATGAAACCCTCTTATTAATGTATGGGCATGCTTTATTTATTGCAAAAATTAATGAATTAGAATGCTTATTGATCCTTGTTGTTTCCGTTGCATGCTGATATACTCCTACAATTGGTATAAGAGTATCATTTAAGCATTCAATTATATGAAATTGGTGCACTGATATGGTTTTCTGAGTTTTGGCTTTTAATTTATCTTTGATTCCTTGATTAAATTTGTAATTGGCTCTTGTTTAATAAGCTTATATGTGTGCTCTAGTGTCTGTAATTATTTGGAGTCATTAGAGTTGAAACTAAGTTGTAATTGAAGAAACAAGTGAAGAAGGTCGAGCTGCATATTCTAGTTCTTCAGCATCTGCTCAAATCTTGTTGATCAAGTTTCAAGCGAGATTTCCATTTCGAGCAAGAGCGAGATTTTTTCAAGCAAAATTTTGTTTCAAGCGAGATTTTGATGGAATTTTCGAGCAAGATGTCAAGTTCAAACGAATTTTTGAATCGAGTAATTTCATTTGGCAATATTCTAATGGAGTTTTGAGCGAGAGATCAAGTTTGAGCGAGATTTTGAATCGAGTTCGAGCGAGATTTCGAGCATGGAGTGATAGATCAAGTTTGAAGCAAGATTCTTGAATCGATTTTCAGTGAGAGATCGAGTTGGGGTGAGATTTCCATGGAGCTAGCAAGAGATGAACCGTTTGTGACTGGAGTAGTAAGATTGAACCGAGCGACACCAGAACTAGCGAGAGCGGTTGGTTCGACCAATTTTCTTCAGGTCTTGTCTGGTTCGGCCTTAAATGGTTTTTGGTTGGTCCAGTTCAAGCAATTCTGGTCTGGTTCAAGCTATTTGGGTTCGGTTAGCGATTCGAGTGATACGGAAGAGGTTTGGAGCTGTTTCTTGCTGCTTTGTAACAATTTTCTTCAGGTCTTGTCTGGTTCGGCCTTAAATGGTTTTTGGTTGGTCCAGTTCAAGCAATTCTGGTCTGGTTCAAGCTGTTTGGGTTCAGTTAGCGATTCGAGCGATACGGAAGAGGTTCAAGCTGTTTGGGTTCGGTTAGCATGTCTAAAATTTTGTAAGCTATTATAAAATTGAGTTAGACATTTAAAATCTATATCAAAGAACAGATGCATGTTCACGTAAGTTAACCACTGGTTTTAATAGTTAAAATAGGCCGTTAAACTTGTAAAACTCCGGTTACAAACTCAACCGGTATATAATCTTGTCGAAAGTTGGACGTATTTAAGTTGACGATCTACGGAGCACCTCCTACCTGGGGATTATGGCTGAATTATTGAGCGTTGTTAACCGGTTTTATGAACAATATGTGAGCGATGTGAGGTTTTAAAATTGGTTTATCACCTAGACGTTGTAAGTTGAATCCAATTATAAACGTTATACTTGGATAAAGACCTAGACTTAGGTCGGTTAATTAGCCAAAACAAGCCTAAGAAACGTATACCCCGTTTAATCGTTAGAACACTTAAGTGGGAGTTTAATAACATATACGATATGCTATTAGAACACTTCAGTGAAAATCAAATAACGTATATGATATGTTAGAACTCTTTAGTGGGAGATTAATAAAAATATATGATATGATTATTTCTTGCTCTCACGATCCTAAGAGTTCACAATAAAAAATTCATATGGCACTTCGTGTCACCCTAGAAGTGACCTCCATTCGAAAATTTTTTATATGAATTGAAATTTTGGTGAATGGGAGAAGTTGTTCACTTTAAAATCAATTGTGATGTTTTGATTTTAAAATTTTCACGTTCTCAAGATGTTCACATCGAAAGGTTCATGCGGCACTTTGTGTCACCCTGAAAGTGATCTCCATCCAGAAAGTGTTTGCGTGAATTGAACATGGTGAATGAAGGGAAATTGTTCACTGGAAAATCAAATATATGATATATTGATTTCAATTCTCACGTCCCTACATAATTCCCACCATGAGATCCGTGTAGCACTTCGTGTCACCCTGGAAGTGACCTCCATTCAAGAAGTGTTCGTCATAGATCAAGACCAAAGTGAATGGAGGAGGTAGTTCATAGTAAGTAGGTGAAGGACATGTGTCAACATATCTTACCGTCTCTTCTGTTGACTTGAACCTTCAGATTCCTATGTTGTGCCTGCTTGTCGTTTTTAAGTCGGCCTCACTAGTCATTTAACAATGGTTATCCCCTCTAAGGGTTTTAGCATAGGATTTGGAATAACTCAAACTCCAGAAATGGATAAGATTTCTAAAGTCGGTTTCAACTTTGACTTTCAAACTTCAGGAGCATCGTTGGGATCGGACGTCTAAGGTCTGAAAACAGAGGGCTACACTTACAGGATTACTAAAGAGTTAGTAATTTCTAATCAGTCGTAGCTAAATGACTATTAGAATATGAGTTATTCAAGAGATAGCGTTTAGTCAAGAATGTCTTACTGTAGTTTCGTTGCAAAAATAATCTTGGATATATTATTACTTTGCTAAAACTTGATTGAATTAAAAAAGAAATTTACTTATAATTTGTTTAAATTTTTCAGAATGATGAGTGCGTTAGTACAATTTTTGGCATTTGATAAAGTAATCGGGGATAATTATGCAACCTGGAAATCAAATTTGAATACTATACTGGCGATAGACAATTTACGGTTCGTCTTAACAGAGGATTGTCCTCCCATTCCTAGCTCTAACCTAAACCGAACTGTTCGGGATGCGTACAATAGATGGATCAAGAGAAATGATAAAGCCCGTGCCTATATCCTTGCCATCATATCTGGTGTTTTGGTGAAGAAATATGAGGATATAGGTACTACCAATGAGATTATGGAATCTCTACGAGGAATGTTGCGGCAACTGTTCTTCTCCTTAATGCATGATGCCATTAAGTGCGTTTATAACTGCCGCATGAAAGAGGGGGCCTCTATTGGTGAACATGTCCTGGACATGATGGTCCACTTCAATATAGTAGAAGTAAATTGCACTGTCCTTAATGAGAGAAGTCATGTCGATTTTATTCTAGAATCTCTTCTGATGAGTTTTCTACAGTTCTGCACGAACGCATTAATGAATAAAATTGAATATAACTTGACTACTCTTCTAAATGAGCTACATGCTTACCAGACAATAGTGAGAGCTAATGGTCTGGAACTGGAAGTACACGTTATTACCGCTGAAAAAAGAGGAACGTCCTCCAAAAATCTTGATGTTGTGTCCTTTTCACAGAGTAAGAGTATCTCTATTAATTAGAGAAAAGGGAAAGGGAAGAAAAAACCCGCTGGGAAGAAAGGCAAGAATAACGTTGTAGACAGAGGAAAGTGTTTCCACTGCAACGAGGAAGGGCACTGGAAGAGGAACTACCCTCAGTACCGTGTTGAAAACAGAGAAGAGAAAGCACGACATGCAAACTAATTCCTGAGGACTGCTTGCTCAGCTTAACTAATGGGAGATGTTGCTGTTTGATGATAACCTAATCTGCTTTTGTTATCCTATAAAGAATAAATTGTATATATTTTTATTGTAAATAAAATATTCATTTTCAAAAATTATGTTTGTTCTATCTCATAGCAACTTCAGTTAAAAAATCAACCTAGTTAATAGCCATTTGTAAATATTCAAGATATTTTAAACGGCTAGAAATTAATTAAGGTAAGTAATTGTTTAACCTAAATGATAAGTTTAGAACACTAGAAACGTTTAAAGTGTACAAAACTTGTTAGGTAAAATGAGACCAAAATACTTCGATTGGATCAAAGTGTATAAAGTTTAAGATTTCTAGTCTATTTGATAGAACGTAAAATCCAGTGACAAAATTTCTTGTTGCCTTAGATTGTCTTCTCAAAATCATTAGAATATTGTTCCAAATCACCTTGTATTATTTGTTTCCATAAAACATGCATAAATCAATAAAGAGTTATTGAATTAACAATGTTAATAAGAGTTGTTTAGACAGGGAAGATGCATCTTATTGAAAGAGTTGAGAGTACTTCGATGTAGTAGGAGGAAATTATGACTTTCTGGTCATTACTGAGAATAAGATGCATTGCCCATATAGTTTAATAAGAAGTCTATTGTACACCAACTTATTTACAATGATTCTCTCAACTAAAGTGTTAGAGAATCACCTAGTAAGACTAAGACTACTAGGTTAATAACCTAGGGCAAGTGGAGGAAATATCGAGAATGGGATACCGAATGATAAATCATGGGTAAGGGATGCCCTAGTTTATTTTATTTATCTGTAAAACTCAGAAACTCAGTTTTATATATTCGAATATATAAATTACCACTTGAGTTTTAGTCCAAATGGGAGTTTGATGGGTTTTATGTCTTAAAACTCATGGTTTGTAAACAATAAATCTTATTTTGAAAATTCAATAAGTTGTTATTCAATATATGTATTGCTTATTTCATTTTAGAAATAAATCCAATAAATTAAAAAGAACCATGACTATTACATGAGTACTTGAACTTTATGTAGAGACATAAAAGTGAACAAGGTTCGAGTAAATAGTCAAAATGATCTATAGTATATGAATGAGGTTGGGTGCCTTATTCTGGTAATACGATTGGATGCGGCCCACTTTGTAGTTGTTACAAAGAGTTGTAAAATGCTACAGACAATGTGAATCTAATTCGTACATGTTATGACATGAGGAGTGGGGGCATCCTGTGCAATTGGTTGTACAAGATCGGACCACGAAATAAGTCACTCTTACTTTATAACGTTGTTTATTGTATAAGACTGATTATTTCAAAGCGATGACCTAGGTAATTTGACCTTAATCCTAAGCTAACCATTAACTCCTGTTTATTCGAGATTATCCTTAGATTTGCATAGGTGAGAGTTGACTCAACAGCGCGACTCAATAAACCTCTATTTAAGAGGTAAGACCGGGTAAATAGTTGGGGACATGGGGTGCAAGAAGGAATTCACTTCTACCTCTTTTTAGGGATAGTAGAGAGGTTATTCCCTTAAGTGCTGACTCCAAGTCTTGAACAAGGGGCCCGACCCTCTCATTGGCCCGAAAGAGACTCCGTTTGTTGATCGGATCACAAATCAATTTGTTCATTAGGGGATCAATAGGACTTAAGAAACAAGAGGTAATCTCGGGGGTAAAATAAATATTTGACCTAGCCATTATTACGAACAACCTGTGAAGTGTTAACATACTAATCATGGTTATATCGAGTAATATATCTAAAGTGGGGGAAGTGCAACTATGGGCTTTAGTGGAGTGACCCATTAGTTAACGAATGAGGGTTAATTTGGTGTAATGAGTTTAGCAAATTAATCTCAGATCGTTGGAACCCATGACCTGTAGGTCCGCGAGGTCCCCCTACTAGCTTGTACATGTATTGGCTTTAGAGTAGTGTGATAAGTTAATTTGAAACGTTCAAATTAGAATTAAGAAAATTAGTAATTATATGAGATATAATTATGCGTTTAATTTTAGAATAAACGGAATTGGAGAATTAATTAATATTTAAATATGATTTAAATATTTAATTCATGAAGGTGGAGTTTGTGTAAAATTAATTTAATATTGGATATTAAATTAATTAGAATTAATTAAACTGTTTAATTAATTAATTATTATTAATTACTAAAAAATTCATTTGTGAAATTAATTTTGTAAAATTAATAATATTTTCAAGTTTGAAATCAAATTTATTTTTGAAATCATTTTGTAAAATTTGAAAAGTTTGAAAAACGAAAAATGGAATTATGGTTTTTTCCATTAACACCTTCAACTAGCTCACACTAAACCCACTCAAGCTTTGCTTCAAATCTCCAAGCATGAGTTGTACCTCATGCAACCTTCATCTTTGCATGAATGTCTTGCAATAAATTGAGAAGATTGGAGTGGAAATGAGGCATGCATCATTTTTATGTTTTTTCTGAAAAATTCTAGTTGAAAAAAGGTGTTCTTCCAGTGGGTGCAACAGTGAGCTTTTCTCCAAGTTTCCTTCATTTCAACTTATCTTGAGTCCCACAACTTAATCTAAAGCTCCAAGAGAATAGTAGGAAAGATCTTGAGGTGGTTCACAATGAGATTTGGAGAAGTTTTGAAGCTGAGAAACGAGATTGAAGAGCTTCTACAAAAGAATGACATGAAACCGTCTTATTATTGTATGAGCATGCTTTATTTATAGCCAAATTAATGAATTAGAATGCTTATTAATCCTTGTTGCTTCCGCTGCATGCTGATATACTTTTACAACATCTAGATCCTGAAATATGAGATTTTGATACTGCGATCAAATCTTATGGCTTTTAATAAAATGTTGACGAACCTTGTGTTTACAAAAAAATCGTTAACAAAATTGTTGCCTTTCTGGTGTTGTATGTTGACGATATTCTACTCATTGGGAATGAAGTAGAATTTCTAGTTGATGTTAAGAGATTGCTTGCTATGCAATTCAAAATGGATGATTTTGGAGAAACACAATATGTTCATGGGATCCAAATAGTTCGGAATCGCAATAACAGAACATTAGCATTATCTCAAGCATACTATATAGACAAGATGTTGTCTAGATATAAAATGCAAAATTCCAAGAAAGGAATGTTGCCTTTCAGACATGGAATTCATCTGTCTAAAGAACAAAGTTCTAAGACACCTCAAGAGGTTGAGGATATAAACAAATTCCATATGCATCAATAGTAGGGAGTTTAATGTATGCAATGTTGTGTACTCGTCCCAATATATGGTATGTAGTTGGAATAGTCCGCAGATTTCTTTCCAATCCTGGATATGATCATTCGACTGCCGTTAAGAACATTCTCAAGTATCTTCGGAGAACGAGAGATTATATGCTTGTGTATAGTGCTGAGGATCTCATCCTTACTGGATACACTGATTCTGACTTCCAAACCGATGTTTATTCTAGGAAATTGACATCGGGGTCAGTATTCACTCTGAATGGAGGAGCTGTTATGTGGAGAAGTATCAAACAAAGTTATACTGCTGACTCCACAATGAAAGCTGAGTATGTAGCTGCAAGTGAAGTAGTAAGAGAAGTAGTATGACTCATAAAATTCTTGAATGACCTGGAAGTAGTTCCTAATATGCATCTGCCTGTCATCCTTTATTGTGACAACAATGGAGCAATTGAAAATTCAAAGGAACCTCGAACCCATAAATGAGGAAAGTACATTGAGCGGAAGTACCATCTCATCAGGGAGATTGTACACAGAGGAGATGTGATTGCCATGACAAGATAACTTAGCTGATCCATTTACAAGGGCCCTCTCGGCTGTCACTTAGTAGGACTAGGTTTACGAGATATTAATCACTAGGGCAAGTGGGATAATATATATGAGTATCTAATGTCCTAGTTTATTGTATTTGTACTTTTTGTTCTATCAGTGTAACTCAACATTGTATATATTTTTATATATTGATCCATTGGAGTTTTAGTTCAAGTGGGAGTATTGTTGGGTTTTATGTCCTAAAACTCGCAACTTGTAAATTTAAATATATTATATTATCAATAAAGATGTTATTCAACATTTCTTCAATAAAGGTATTGAATCTATTAATTGCATTCATAAAAGTCTAAATTCAATAAACTAAGATCCATGGCTATTATATGAATACTTGAACTTTACGTAGAGAATAGAGATGGATCAAGTTCAATTAAATAGCCAAAATGGTCTATAGTACATGATTAAAGAACTTAAGGAACAAGATGTAATATCGGGGTTAAAGCAGCATATTGACCCAGCCGTTATTACAAACAAGCTGTGAAAGGTCGACTTACTAGTTATAGTTAAATCATATGGATACGAATATATCTACAGTGAGAAGAGTGTAACTATCGAACTATAGCTGATGAATACTGATTAATTTGGTCTAAAGTGTTTTAGCCAATTAATCTTAGTCGTTGGAACATATGATCTGTAGGTTCATAAGGTCCCTCTACTAGCTCGTAAAACATGAACACATTGAATTATTAAATTGAGTGAATTTGGAACTATATCAATTTGAAATATTCAAATTGAAATTAGGGTTTGAATTTGGATAAGTTCAAATTGAAATTAGGGTTTGTATAAATTATATTTAATATAATTAAACGTTTAAATTATTGAAATTAAATAAAATTGGAGAGTTTATGATATTTAAAAATTGATTACATATCAATTACAAGAATTAGATTAATGTTTAAATTTAATGTGTGATTAATTTGATATTTGATATTAAATTAATTAATTAATTAAATATGTTTAATTACTTAAAATTCAAATTAATTTCCAATTTTAAATTCAGTTTAAGAAATTGAATTTTGATATTTGATTATTTATGAATTAATTAAATCAATTTTTGATTAATTTTTTAATTAATTGATTGTTGAAATGAAAAATTGGAAAAACTGGGTTATATGGGTCCCACAAAACACCTTGAGTAAGAGGTGTTCTTCCCACAAGCATACACAAATCCTTCTTAAATTGAGAAGTAGGTGCTAGCTATTTGATGGTTGAGGAATGCTTGCAGGCTGAAGAAATATACAACTCTCAATTTTAGAGAAGATTTAGGTGGTGCTTGAGTTGAAAAGAGTTTCTGCTACTTCATTTTTTTCTCACAAAAACCCTTAATATCCTTCATCAAATTCACTCAAATTTGAGTTCCACCACTCAAATTTAAGCCTGAGAATAGTAGAAAAAATCTCTTGGTGGTTCACGATCGATTTGGAGTTAATTTGAAGTGAAAAACAACTTGGATTTGGGATAAATCGTCAAAGGTATGTTCTTCTTGAAACCCTCTTTTGAATTTTTGAAATAGCATATTCTAGAACTCAAATTAAATGTAATTAAAGTGTTTATTGATTATGTTTCCTTCCATCGCATGTTTGTATATTCCATCATTCTGACCCTCGAATTTAGACCCTAAACTTTATAGGTAAGCACATGATGTTACGCTAAATATTAGCGATTAATCAGAATCAATTAACAAAAACTCACAGTTACCTAGAAATCAGGCCGACTACTCGTTGGACGACTATTGTAACAACTGCACAACTATGGTAGTGGGGTACTGATGGCTAGCAAGTGACGACGCCACCTGATTGACGATGACAACAACAAGCGAGAGCAATGTGGTGTCTGCTACAGGCGAACAACTGTACCACTCAAGAGAGAAAGATGCTGCCAAGAGAAGGATTATTAGAGAGAGACAAAAAACCTAAAAACTGATATTTTACCATTCATGAAACACAAATAGTAGTGGTGACGTCACACGGCGGCAACGGATGAAAATATGACAACACAGTGGCGGTTTAGCATGGGTTTTAATTCAACTTCTTGGGTGTGGGTTTCAGCTTGAATTCGAGAGACAGCGAGGGAGTCCATGGTGTCTTCACTGGCTGCAAGCGATCTGACAGTCGACGGAGACCCAGTGTTGTGGAAGTTGGGCGTGATTGATGGAGGTGCTGCTGCTAATAGAATCTGCAATCGAGTGTGGGAAAGGGTCGGGAGGGAGGGTGGTGGGGCAGAAATTTTACTTGTAATATAGATGAGCTAAAATTTTAGCTGTGGTCAACTCAAGAATCCAGCTTAAGCTTCTTCAACTTGCTCACCTCTAACAGTTGTTATGTATAAATACTGAAATGTGGGTGTGTTTAAGAGAGATAACTCTATAATACAACTTAGAAATTTGAATAAAGAATTCTTCGTAACTTTGTAGAGTGGATGTAGGCATCTTAGATCGAACCACTATAACCATTGGGTTGATCTTCTTCTCCTCTATTCCTTTCTTGTGATGCATGCTTCAATTTTTTATTTCTTGCCCTCCAATCTGCATAGAACATCAAGGATGTTAGAGAGAAAATAAGAACCCTAAAAGCTGAAGAAGTTTTTCGTTTGATTGCTAAAGGCAAAAGAGTTTTATTTTTATTTTATTCATCTTTTCTTTTTCAAGTCTGCAACGTAGCACAAGGAAATTTGTTCAAATGGGCTTCATTTAATCTTCAAGAAATCCATTAAAAGGGCCCAAAAATCATAAACACCTCAAACACATGTTTTCAAAATACTTAATCAATTTTTTTAATCTCTTATTAAATATATTTTTCTAAATTTTTAGAAATTTCAGACTCTGATATTTTAGGAAAAAAAGTGGGCAGCGGATGATAGGGCGAAGACCACCATTTCCCTCAACGCCAAAATTGTCTGATTATTTTCGTTGACATTCTCAAGTCGGTCACTATTGAAAATTGCAAATTGCAAGTTCACAACTTGCAACCCGTTTGCCTAAAACATATATATATTTTTTATGTTTTTTAAATGGTATTAATAAAAATAAAGTTTAAAATAAATTTATTTTAAATGACAAAACTGCTAAACATATTTATAACTAATAGCAAAGTACGATATACAATGGTAGACTAATATCTGTGTTTATCTGTGATAGCCTATCGCTACAGATAGACACAGATAATAGTCTATTGATGTAACCGTGATATATAGCGATAGACTACTATATATGTCTATCTGTGATAGTTTCGTCACAGATAGACACAGATATAAGTCTATTCCTGTTACAGTCTATTACACATAGACTGTGATATTTTGCGATTAGTTATAAATATTTTGGTTCATTTCCTTATGTTTGAAAACAGGTCAAGTTTAATTATTATAATTTGTTTTCAATCTTTGATAAAATTTAGACTAAACATAATTAAACAAATATGTTTAGTCTAAATTCATAGCTTCGTTTTATGAGATGGGTAGGGAAATTTTCTTACTTTTTTGTCAAATTATAATAATTAAGTGAGGTTTAGATTGACATAATTTTAGACATTATCATAGTTTCTATAGTTAATTTTATTTTATTACTCAACATACAATTTGATGTCTAATTCTTTATTTCAAAAAGATCAGAAATATATTCGAGTGTACATGAAATTAATAGCTGAAGAATCTATTAAACGCATTTTAATTTCTATCTATTGAATAATTGAGGACCAAATTGGTAATTAATTGAATAAGAGGAGATTTTTAATTTTTATCCAAACTAATAATTTAGCATTCTATTTGTTGAATTAAGTTTAGGGTCCAATTTTGTAAATTAAAAATTTAGAGTCAGTCAATGTTATACAACTTGTTTATTTTGTAAATTTTGGGCATCCATTCTGATCACAATTATTGGTATTATTAATATTAATTATTTATTGTTCACCAACTCTCTGTGGATTATTAATTGTTCTCCAACTCTCTTCAGTTTCAACTTGCTATAGCCAGAGAATCGCATTGTCTTAGAAACTCAGGTCCAACCATTTCTCCCTCAACACTTTTCATTTTTACTTTTTCTTTTTCCTATTTTTATCTATTCTAATTTCTCTACTTCTTTTTCTTGTTCTTGCAGTTTGGTTTGTTGATCTTCGTTGTTTGTGATTCTTAGCATAGCTGCTTTTGGGTTCCCCACAATTTCAAATTTCAGGCTATCTCTTTCCTACACTTTTTATCAGCTTTAATATATTATTTTTATTTTGGATTTCCGTATTAATTTAGATCGATGGATTTTGTTTCTCCGATCATTGGAGTAATTGTGGGGTACACTATAAAGCCTATTGGTCGCCAATTGAGTTATGTTTGTTTCACTCGCCGAAATATTCAAAACCTTAAGAGTCGAGTTGAAATATTAAAGGACACTAAAGAGTCCGTGCTTCACAAGGTCTGTGAAGCAACAAGAAATGCTGAAAATATAGAATCTGGTGTCCAAAATTGGTTGACCAAGGCTGATTCCATCATTGAAAAATCTGAAACATTACTAAACAACCTTTCTCAACAAGGTGGCTTGTGCTTGAATTTGGTCCGAAGACACCAACTAAGTAGGCAAGTTGTAAAGTTGGGTGATGAGGTTGTTGAGATAAAAAATGAGGGAAATTTTGATAGAATTTCCTATCGTGTAGCTCTCTCAGAGGTTGAGAGTTCAAAGGCAAAGACTTCAGATTTTGTTGACTTTGAATCAAGAAAGCCAACTATAGACAAAATCATTGGTGCACTTATGGATGACGATGTCCACAGAATTGGAGTGTATGGGATGGGAGGCGTTGGCAAAACAATGTTAGTGAAAGAGATCTCGAGAATAGTAATGGAGAAAAAATTATTTGATGAAGTAGTCACATCGACCATAAGTCAAACCCCGGACTTCAAAATAATTCAAGGGCAACTTGGTGATAAGCTGGGGTTGAAATTTGACCAAGAAACAGAGCAAGGAAGGGCCCTTATGCTACATAAAAGATTGAAGACGATGGAACAGAGGATCCTTATTATACTTGATGATATCTGGAAGCAAATTGATTTGGAAACGATAGGAATTCCAAGCATTGAAGATTACAGAGGATGCAAGATCCTATTTACCTCAAGAGATAGTAGTGTATTCCTGAATGATATGTGTACAGATAAGAATTTTGAGATAAAAGTTTTACAAGAGGACGAGACATGGAATTTATTCAAGAAAATAGCCGGTGAGATTGTCGAAACATCTGATTTGAGAAGTATAGCCGATGAAATAGCAAAAGAATGTGCACATTTGCCAATTGCTATAATAACGATCGCTAAGGCATTGAGAAACAAACATTCATCTATTTGGAAGGATGCCTTAGACCAACTAAGAAATCCTATGGTTGTGAATATTAGAGGGATGAATGAGAAAGTATACTCTTCACTGAAGTTAAGTTACGACCATCTAGATTGTGAAGAGGCCAAATTACTCTTTTTACTCTGTAGCATGTTCCCAGAAGATTATTACATTGATGTAGAAGAATTACATGTATATGCTATGGGGATGGGTTTCTTGCATGGCGTTGACACTGTGGCACAGGCCCGACGTAGGATAACAAAATTGGTAGATGATCTTATATCTTCTTCTTTGCTTTTAGACGAATCAAATGATTTGAATATGTATGTGAAAATGCACGATCTCATTCGTGATGTAGCCATACTAATTTCTTCCAAAAATGATCATATTTGTACATTAAATTTTTCGAAAGGATTGAATGAATCATGGTCAGAAAAAGAAATGTCAGGTGATCACACAGTGGTATACTTAAATCTTGAAGGTTTGTGTAACCCTCCACAAAAGTTAATGTTACCGAAGGTTCAATTATTGGTGTTACGTGGATCATCGTTGGATAGATGTGAGTTGTCCAGTACTTTTTTGGGACATACAAAAGAGCTCAAAATTCTGAAATTAAATGCAATGAAAGTTTCCATGGAGATGACATCATTTCTTTACTCTTTTGCAAAACTTCAAGCATTGGATTTGAGTTGGTGTGAATTGGGAAACATAGATGCAATTGGTGAGTTAACTAGTCTTGAATTTCTTAGTTTTAAAGAATCGATGATCATCCAAATTCCTACAACGATGAGTAAATTGACACGATTAAAAGTGTTGAATTTATCATGTTCTCAACTAAAGGTAATTCCACCTAATATTCTTTCAAATTTGAAAAATCTAGAAGAGTTATATTTGGAAAGGTTTGATGGATGGGAAAGAGAAGAATTGAAAGATGGAAGAAGAAATGCTAGTCTTTCTGAGCTTACTGGCCTTTCCCACCTTTGCGTTTTAACATTATGGATTCCAGATGGAACAATTATGCCAAAACAATTGTTTTCAAGATTGTTGAATTTGGAAAGGTTTAAAATTTTCATTGGTTGCAAGCCTATTGGATATTGGAAAATGAAACCGTCAAGGACCTTGGGTTTGAAGATTGAAACAGAAAGTTGTGTGGATAATGAGATAAAAATGTTGTCAAAAAGGTCTAAAGAATTACATTTAGTGGGATCAATTGGTACGAGGGTTCTCCCGTTTGAGTTGAATGGAAACGAATCTTCATATTTGAGGCATCTCTACATTCATGATAATTCAGAATTTCAACATTTTTTCAATTATGAGCGAAACAAGTTGTCTTTCCAAAAAGTTTTGTCCAATTTGGAGCTTCTAGAATTGAAGAATTTGGAGAATTTGGAGACTATGTTTCATGGTGTTCATAATGTAAGAGAATCTCATTTCTACAAGTTGAAGAAGATAAAGTTATTAAGGTGTAATAAATTAGAAATTCTCTTTGTTGACTTCTCATTAAATGAGTTTTTGCGTCTTGAGGAGATGAAGATTAGTGATTGTGAGATGATGAAAGCAATCGTTGTAATAGAAAGCGAAAAGGCAACCAACAAAATTGAATTTATGAATTTAAAGTCTTTAAACCTAAAGGGCTTACCACGACTTCAAAGTTTTTTCTCTAAAATTAAGAAACATGGACAATTATGTGTTGATAATTTTGAAAGGGACGAGACAAGCAGATCTAACAATCATGACTCATTTTTCAACCAATGGGTGAGTTCTCTAAATTTTAATAACATATTTCACCAACACATATTTCTTGTTTGATATAGTCCCATTTAGTTCCTTTCGAATCCGTGTGCCTTTTTCCTTGATTTTATATCAATTTCATTATTTATGTTATAAAATCTTGTATAACTCTTCTATAATTATAGTATTAAATTTCCATTGAAATGTCGATGTTTTCATCAATATTTCCACGTTTTTATGGGTTCGACATCGACATGAGGGGTGAATTGATATTTCCATTAGATTGTAGAAAAACCTACCAAACACAAAAAATAATAATCAAAATACCACTCGTATATGTAATATAAATAACATACATATTAACTTGTTTGGAAACCATAAAATGTTTATTTGCTAATTTAATTAATTAATTAATTTTTTTGTTTTTATAATTTTTCCAAAAATATCTATTGAAATCTACATAAATTTTCATAAAATTAAGACCTCGAAATTTCTATCGACATTGATATTTTAAACCTTGTCTATAACTTACCATTGACTTGCTTGATATTTCCAAAGTTTTAATATATTTATACTTTTTATGTATTCTTATATTATTATTCAAAATAAAGATTATAAATAACTGTTAGGATGTGTGGTGAAACAAATAAGGACAAGAGATTAATTAGATCTTTCATCCAATGAAACTTCTTCTCATAAACCTTACTAGTTATGCAAAAATTTTACTACTACAATAGTATGAAGAATTTTTTATAGTACCTTCATTTAGTTTGTTATGTATGCATGTTTTTGCAAAAAGCGTGGGATTCAAATCCATTAACATTAATGTGTGGCCTATTCATAACAAAGAGAGCATGGTACTGCTGTAAAATTAGAATGTGAAAATAAGAAAGGAGATGACTACTGCGAGATAACTATATTACCTCCAATGTCGCAGCATTCTACACAACAATTACAAGATATAACCGAGAGATAAATGAACACAAGAGATTGGTAACCCAGTTCAGTGTAAACCACCTACGTCTAGGGGGCAGTGTCGTAAGGAAATAACTTGATAAGCAATTATAACGTAGTACTTATCTATAATGATAACACAATTTCAATGACTCTTGAACAGTTTTATCACTCAAGCGTACACCTAGGCTTTCCCTAGGTTTGAGAATTCCTCTCATGAGAACATAGGCTCTCCCTAAGTGAAAATATCAATGAAGAATGTCCTAGGTTCCCCTTAAGACCGAGACTCCATCTCTATAAGGCTTGAGCTCCCTTCAAGTTGTGGAACTCCTTCTCATTGGAATCGTATCCTTCCTTCTAAGAACAAAGTCCCCTTTGCTCAAATGTCTTAGACTTCTCCCAAGCTCTGAGAATCCATTCTCAGATAAATTGTGATACATAGAATGTAAACAAAACAGAGTATGTCTCCAAATGATGCAATTCTCACGTTCTTGCACAATCAATACACTTACGATGTTGCTTTTGTAAAGACAGAATGACCAACCTGGACCGAAAGACTAATTGTTCTTTAAACATGTTCAGCGAAAACAAGGAAGAGAAATTCTAACTTCCAAAACAATCGCACACGGAAAAAGGGAAATGATCAGCAAATAATGTTAGAAAAGAAAATTCCCAATAAGAAATTTTTTTTGTAGAATTTGCATTTTCAAGAAACATTCATTTGCTTGAAACCACAAGTACAATGACATCTCTGATTACATCTACAATACTTAAACAAATATTGCCAAGCACATAAGATCCAACAAACTCCCCATTTGGCAATATTTTTTTCAGAAGTGACAAACACACAACTAATCTAGACAAAATCAGCTAGAAAAAGTCACTTGAATAGTTCATAATAGTCTCAAGAACAAATGACAACATCATCCAGAAAAAAAACAGAAACCATCACGACAAACCAACAAAATATCAGCCATCGACAAACACAACCAACCAAACTAAACTAGTAGCCACCAAACCAAACACAAACTTTTCTCCCCATTTTGTCATGCTTAAAAAAATTGAACATAACAAAGAAGAAAATAGGAAATCATCAAGCATTCACATCCTCATCCCGGGAACTAAAGGTGCCACCCTGAGTAGGAGTGTCCATAGAACCATGAAAAAAGTTCAACATGTCATCTACTTGGGCTTTGCGATCAGAACGTTTTTGAAGTAAAACTCACAGATCCCTCGACTCATTTGCTAGTACATGCATTACCTTTTTCCCACAAGGTATCAAAGGAAACTCCCTAGTCAGGCCACTTTTAGAGGAAGGCACTGTAGAGTAATCAAAGCAGGGACATGCTCCCTTGATATGAACGATAACT
Source organism: Benincasa hispida (assembly GCF_027475165.1). NCBI lineage: Eukaryota > Viridiplantae > Streptophyta > Magnoliopsida > Cucurbitales > Cucurbitaceae > Benincasa > Benincasa hispida. The sequence continues at coordinate 25,016,336 of NC_143483.1, forward strand.
AAAAGACACGGCAGGGGGAAGAGGTCCAGAAGTATCTAAGTCAGTCAGAAGGTTAGGTCTCTAAGCCAGAAGAATACCACAGATAAGCTTCGAAAACATAAATGAACTTTAATGGTTTGCGAGCTAATATGACGTTTAATTTGATTGATGATGAAAACTCCATAGTTGAATTAAGCTTGTATGCCAATTTGGAATAGAAGACTTTCCAATGTAGTAGAAAGCCCAAATTAATGGGAGGATGTGCACTAGTTCTCAATTCCTATATTGTGGAGCAACACATATTTCATGTTGAGATCAAAATAAGGCGATTGACCCTTCTTAGGTCATACATGATCGACAACTCCAGTGAGTTCAAAGACAACATCCAACATGGAGGGTCTCTGTTCTAAGACATATTCTATAACTTGAATATCCAGAAACTTGTTGATGATAGAAGCTGAAAAAACAAAATAGTACTCCCTCACGTGAACCCTACGAGAGCAATTCACATAAATTCATGAACTAGCCAAAGATAGTAAGGCCCAATATTTAAAACAAAACGAACAATATCAACCTTCAAAAGTAAATCCATAAGTTATAGACAATCTTCAGCTTTCAAGATCTTTTTCAATTGTCATTCTCCTATTAATCCTAAATTTCCACATTTAAGCACTATACACAGAATAAGACAAGATTCCATCAAAGGTCACAATAGGTACAAAACTGGAGGAAGACTTTTTCTTGGTCTATTAAGCAAGTTGCTTCTCTTGAGATTTAGGGGCTATGAGAGAAACTTTCAGATTCAGGATGGTCATTTTGCTCATCAATCCACTACGAGTCAGAACTCATCTCATCAACTTTATGTTTAGAGGAGTTTGGACCAACACCACTTATTTTCTTCTTTCCTTTCAGACCTAACTGGTTGATTGAGATGTTGTCATCAGAAGTGTCACTAGCGGAAGCAGAAACATCCTCACTCTCACTGTGTCCGTCAGAGACATAAGTATTTTTCTTTTCAGGATCATCAAAATTCATGGTAGTAGATTCATCAGGATTAGAAATCTCTTTCTCTTGCCCAGAGTCATCATACCCAAAGGGAAGAGCTAGCTTCCTATGACTAGACTTCTTTTGAGCACATCCTCATTCAAGAACCCAAATGTAACAACATTTGATAAGACATTGAGGAGATGATCAACTACTTCAGAATTGTCAACATTTGTAGTTTTCTGATTTCTAGGGTTAGAAAACTTTTCTTCAAAATTAAGAATACCAACAAAATCAGTACATAAACCAATTGAACTAACAGGACCATCTGTTTCAGTAACCCTAGCATCTCTCTCAACATCTTTGTCTAAGAATATTAGGTACATTTATTAACACATTTTCAATAGTATCAACAACAGCGGAAGACTTCTCACACACATCAGGACCATTAAAAAACCCAACATGCATTGTTTCAACATTTTCATCAATATTTTCGGATACAACAGTCTTAGTATCAATTGGATTCAAGGACTCACTTTTATGCTAGAGAGAAGTAATGACAATATATGGCCAATCAAATCTTCCATCGTAAGGGCAAGAGATGTTTTCCCTCGTTTCTTCATCCCTTTTTGATTTTACATCTGAGTAGATCTTTTCCTCTTGGCAACCTAGGAAGGAGCGTCATTGCCAAGGGAAGACTCTGCATTTTCTTGATTGAAAACTTGGTTTGAACCCTCCGACCCCCCACAGAAACATCTTCTACAGGAATTTCCAACAACTTTTGACAATTAGCTTTCTGCTTGTATCTCACCATTTTCGATTTATCAATATTAGTTCCTCAACGAGTACTTACCATATTAGAAAGCAGTTGTTCAAAAAAGACACGATCGTAGAGGAAGTTGAAAAGATTGTATGTGATACAATTATTTTTATAGCCATTAATCTTTTATTTATTTATTTATTTTGTTATTAGGTCTTCTAGGTTAATTTTTCATATGCTTCTATTGTGCTAAAATGTATAACAATGAATTGCAGGTCTCACTCCCTAATTTGGAGCAGTTGGAAATTGAAGAGGCTCAAAATTTGAAGATGATATTCCATAATATACTCATTCCTAATTCATTTTCCAAGCTCGAAAGTCTAATGATTGGTGAATGTAACAATCTTGAAAAAGTTTTTCCATCCAATATAATAAGTACATTTACTCGTCTCAAAATCTTAAGGATCAAGAGTTGTAATTTATTGGAAGGAGTATTTGAAGTGCAAGAGCCAAATACAATACAGAAGAACAATGATTTGCTTCCAAGTTTGAGGCATTTGGAATTGATTAAATTGCCAAACCTCCAATATATATGGGAGAAGGATCCTTGTGAACTTTTGAAAGCTAAAAATGTAGAAATATTGTTTATTAGTCAATGTCCAAAACTTAAAAGAGAATATCCAATCAATGTTCTTCGACAACTAAAAAATCTGGAGATAGATTTAAGTGAACTGAATGAGATTTTGAAGAAAGAAAAGTCAACACAGATATTGGAATTTGATCAATTGGAGACTTCGAAGGTAAATACTAAATATCAAGTTTACTATATTTTTATTTCCTTCAATATGTCAAACGGATGGTAAAAGTACGTTTTGAGTTGTAAAAAAATTATCTCTACAAATAATTAAAAATGTAGTATATATGCATTTGAATACTTAATGTCTTGACGTGTAACATATTTTCATATTCAATTATCAAAATTAATGTTTGAATATTTTTTTATTGTTTTTTAAATGGCCACAGGCAGAGATTATACAGCTACGGGATGGTCTACATTTATTTTTCAAACTTGAAAAATTGAAATTGCATGGTTCTCTTGACGATCGCTACACTCAGTTGCCAATAGAAATTGTTCAAATATTACACAACCTTGAAGTGTTTGAAGTGAGAAAAGCACTCATTGAAGAAGTATTTTCAAGTGAGAGATTGGATTATAGTCTTGAAGAATGGCAGAATAAAAAAATTAATCTTTCCAGATTGCGTTTATATGAATTGCCCAAGCTTAGACATTTGTGCAATGAAGACTTACAAAAGAGTTCCTCAATACTTCAAAATTTGTGGGACTTAAAAGTATTCGGATGTGGCATATTGAATATGATCCTGCCATCATCAATGCCGTTCACAAACTTGGTCCTACTTAGTGTAGAAAATTGTCATCAATTGACCTATTTACTAAATCCTTCTATTGCTAGACATTTGGTGAATCTTGCAGTCTTGGCTGTAGAAGGATGCAAAAGGATGACAACTGTAATTGCTGGAGGAATAGAATTGGAAGAAAATGATGAAATCATATTCAACAGATTATATAGGTTACAGCTTAAAGATTTCTCCAAACTGACAAGTTTTCATTCTGGAAAATGTCCCATTAGGTTTCCAAGGTTGCACAGTATATATCTTGAAAATTGTCCTGAAATGAGGAGTTTCTCTCTCGGAATAGTAAGCACACCTACTTTGTTAACCGAATCTATTGGATTATTTGATCGTGCAACTTATCAATTGATCCCATATCTGAAAGATTCACAAGAGATCATTGTAGAAGATATCAACGTAACTATTCGACAAATTTGGGAGGACAATTACAGTACCAACCTTCAATATTTGTTTGAAGAACAGGTTAGTACATCTTTCAATTACTAATTACATTTCTCCTGCTCTTATCATGTACTTATTCACTTTTAATTGAATGAAGTGATGGATTCGAATCTGATGAGGATGCTACGGTCATTGTATATTTGGTATATTTATTAAATTTCCTCCGACCTCCAAAATTACGTTGATTTCCATACCCGTAGAGGGAAAAGTCCTTCCCTTTTTGGTCGGTTGGGGGCGAGGAGGGATTTGAACCTCCGATACCTTGGTTCATAGCCACGTGCTCTAATCTTCTGAGCAACAGGTCCTACTTCCAAAAAGTTCTTTCCATTAAACCTTAGTTAACTAGGAAATGGTTTTTTATCCATTAAATCTATACTCAATTAGGAATCACATAGTAGAGCTCAGACTAATAAAATAATCAAATGTAATAAAATACTAACCCCATACACATAGCCCCTGCTTTAATTATAGGTTTTCAAATAAAACACATCTAACCGTACTAATATGTGTATGTTGTTGGTGTGGTCTCTTATGTGCTTATTTATGTAGAATTTGGAGGGAAAACGAATTAGATCATTTTTCTTCACATATTGAGGAAGTAGAGTCATAATGATATCTCATTACTTGACGAGATTCAATCAACCTTCTTATTTTGAAAAACTTATCTGTTTTTCCAGTTTCTATTGTAACCACCTAGCTCATCTCAGCTCTTCTTCCTTATTGTTGTAAAATCTGCATATAAATAGAAACATAAGTGAGTGAGGAAGGAACCAGATCAATCTCTGTTGGGCCTAACACAACATATATCGTATTATTATTATTATTATTATTATTTTGAAGTACTCATATGTTAGATTTATGAGTTTCAATGAATTTATTATCAATACAGAATTTGGAGGAAAGCCCAACCTGATCATCTTAGTTACTTCATATGTGGAGGAACTGAGATCTGATTAATGACTCTCATTATTTAAAGGTCAGTCCCAAATTCAAACCCTCTTAGCCTTAAGTGATAAGAATTATCTGTTGTTTGCCTAGACTTGGCTAAATTTTGTCCTAGACTTTCAAATTTTCAAACTGCACCTTATAATTTTTACCTTTCCTAATAGATTTTAAGATGAAAAATCATTGATGGAAATATTATTCTAATGTACATTCAATTAAATATCTATGACTGCAAATTCAATTTATCCAATTTGGATTAATGTAAGTCCAAGTTCAATTTTGATTGAGCATATAGTTTAGGAGACTTCCATGATATTAATTCTCTAATGTGAGAACGTCTCGAGGAAGAACTTGCATAACTTTTTTTTAAAAAAAAATTAGATTTTCATAAATTATCATAGTGTCTGACATCAAATCAAGGTGAGAGTATGAATCATCTTTTTGTCCATTGTAGTTTGGTTAAGAGACTTTGGGATTCAATGACAAATCTAATGGGCTGGAACAATAGAGGCAAATCAATTGTTGAACTATTTAAAAGTCTTTTACTCGATCAGACCGACACCAAAAGAAAGATTATCATCTCCAACATGATGGTGCATCTTATAGACCACCTGGCCGCGCCGTCAAGGAAAACATCAAAAGCTCTACACAACTTTGGGAAAATGTGTGCTTTCTAACATGTTACTGGGTTTATAGAAGTGGTACCTTCAAAGATTATAATCCTCTATGACTGCTATAAATCTGAGTGCTTTTTGTAATTCCTAACTCTATTTGTTTGGGCCTATTTCTAGCCCTCTTTGAACGCTTTGTATCTCTTTGTGCTTCATTGAATACATATTTTGGAGATGATGAGGGTGCTACGAAGGTGTCCACCTAGTGGAGATGTTCCGATGCATCTACTGATCCACCCGTATCCATTTAAAAAAAAAAACATTAATGAATGTTAGAAAAGAAAAAAGTTAGATCAGACGATTTTTTATGTTGAAGTTTGTAAAATCTGTTTTTAAAGGATTTTAGCTATTATTCCCATAATATTAATGATTCAATTTAGTGAAAAATTGAACATGGGGATAATAAAAATACAAGTGTTTAATTCTGAGATTTAGTTTATGGTAAAAACTGATGCAAACTTGCTAATAGAGTGATTGGAATATTTGAACAAATTAATATATGAAACCTCCAAGATCTTTTATTCTTTGAAGTGTGTATGGTGTAGCTTGTTGAATGGTTTTATAGAATCAGAAGTGATTTTTGTTTTTCTATAACAAAAAATCTTAATAAATAAAAGACTCTGAAAAAATTAGATTAATTTAATAAGATAATCATAATTTCAAACTCTTGAGAGATGAATGATAAAAAAAAAAAATAAAAAAAATCTAAAAATCATCCAAATATGATGTAAAAAAACATATTTATAGTTAATAGAATCACTTTTGACCAAAAATAGTTGAACAAAAGAATGTCATTTTAAAAAGGTATGATATAATAATATTATTTTTATTGAAAATATTTTGCTTATACTAATTGGTGCAATCTCTGTAAACAACAATGATGTCATTGATCATATTTTCCCCCAGTGTAATTTTGCAAGAGACATGTGGGACAAACCTCACTTTAGATGTCCCTTCTTTTTTAAGGAGCTCGATCTATTTGATGAATCAATCCACACAAAAGATTTAAGATTTATAAATCTACTATTCATTCCTACTCCACACATAGTTTTTTAAGTTCAGGCTCACTATAAGAAAAAAGGCCCATGTAGATTTTAAAAAGTGTCATAATAGGTCTTTTATAGCATTTTATGTAAAATTGTGATAGCCCGTGCTATAAAAAGAGCGTTTTTAAAATGTTATGAAATGCTCGACTTTTTATAACATTTTGTAAAAGCTATAAAGATAAATATTAAATAGCACATTTGATCTTTTGGAAAATAAAAGATAGCATTTTTAAAAAGTTATAAAAATATTTTTATATCCAAAATATATGAAAAATTTCACAAAATAACCCAAAACCCAAAAACTTTTCTACCAATGACCTCTTCCTAAAAACTTTTCTACCACTGACTTTTTCCCCATGCAAAATTTTAAAATTACCCATAGTTTTCTTCGACCTTTAGATCACACCATATTTCTTCTTATACGATTTCTCTAGCCCTTCATTCAATGTGCATTCAATACACCACCAACATTCCACCAAAATATTTATTCCCAACTAATATTCTGAGGGGAATGGAACGTCACTCTCATTATTCACTTTCTGTTGTTGAACTCCCCACGAAATTGTCTCATTGTCCTCTCGTAGCTTTCATCGTCGGATTTAGTCTCTCCTTCCTTCAACGGTTTCTTCAGCTCTTCATTCAATGTACGATTTGTTCTCTCAATTTTCTTTCATAATAAATGTCGTTTCGCATTAAATTACTGGACGGTCGTTTATACATTACTATGTGGTTGTTTTTACATTACTATGTGACCGTTTATACATTACTATGAAATCGTTTACTATGTGATCGTATATAAATTACTACACGATCGTTCATAAAATACAATATGACCGTATAGTAAATGAGAAACGATCGTGTAGTAATATATACACTCGTTAACATCACTATGCGATGGTTTATACATTACTATGCAATCGTTTACTACACAATCGTGTAGTAATTTATACACGATCGCGTAGTCATTTATACATGATCCCATAGTAATTTTTACACGATCACATAGTAATTTATATATGATCGCATAGTAATTTATATATGATTGCATAGTAAATTATAAACGATCGTGTACTAATTTATACAATACGTCGTGTATACATTACTATGCGATCGTTTAGACATTACTATGCAATCGTTTACTATACGATCGTGTAGTAGTTTATACACGATTGTGTAGGAATTTATACACGTTAGCATATTAGTTCATATACGATCGCATGGTAATTTATACACGATCGAATAGTAATTTATACACAATCATATAGTAATTTATACACGATCGTTCACTTATTAATGATTTGTTTATCTATTTGTAGATCAATGGTGCTACTTCACATCTTTGTACGATTTGGTGGGGATTGGGATGAGTTCGGAAGAAATTATGTTGGTCGTCATATGAAAGGTCTGAAAGTCAAAAATGATATAACAGTCAGTGAATCAGTAAGTATGATGCACCAACGTCTGAATATCGATTCGGATATGTTTGATATACACATCAAATATTGCTACAATCTATTTGTCTTGGCTCCCCTAATTGACATAGTTGACAATGAAGATCTTAGCTTCTTTTTAGAAGGCAGCCAAGCATCCCAGATGCAGTTATCTGTATCAGTTACACCTTGTGAAAGTCATGGAGTACACAAGCATTGCAATCCAACCGATCAACCCAATCTAATTCATACCATGTCTTCACTAGATGATCATATTGAGCCATGTAACTTAGGCAATGACCGAAGTGAAGCTCGGTTTGGTCAGAACAGTCAACCCAAATGTACTTCACAATTCAATACTGAACATGGATATAAACAATCTTCAGGTCTACAAACTTCTCCAACACCTAACATCTATGTTCCAACCCCACCTGCACCCGTTACATCAATTGTGATGCCTTCGTTTCTAATACATTCCACTATACCAACCGAACCATTATACTCTGACCATCAGAGGGTCCATCATATGACAACCTCGTCACAATACCCCATGATTGTTTGAATGATGAGGATATAAAGGTCGGTCAAATTTTATTTTCGAAATATGACTTGACAGTTAAATTATCGATGCTTACAATAAGAAAGAACTTTGACTACCATGTAAAATATTAACAAAGAGCTTTCTAACTATCCGATGTTCGGTGGAGGAATGCAAGTGGAGGGTCCGTGCAAAAAAAATATGAAAGAAAGTGATTCCTTGAAAGTGACGAAATATCCCAGCAAACATACATGTTCTCTTGAATTGAGAACTAGTAATCATCGACAAGCAAAATGTTAGGTTATCAGACAGTTAATAAAGTCCAAATATGAACAAGTTGGCTGAACCTATCGCCCAAAGGATATAATTGAGGACATTCGACGAGAATATGGAGTGAACATTACTTATGGACGGGCTTATCGCGCTAGAAAGTACAGATTAGTGTATGCACGAGGGTCGCCAGAAGGATCATATGCTATTGTTAGGGAATATGGAGAGGCACTTAAGCTTGTAAATCCAAGTATCATATTTGAGGTTGAAGTAGAGGAAGGACAATACTTTAAGTACGTCTTCATAGCACTTGGTTCGTGTATCAAGGGTTTTCTAAACTATATCCGCCCAGTAATCGTTGTTGATGGGATCCATTTGTATGAGAAATACAAAGGTATGTTGTTAATAGCAACGTGTATCGATGGAAATAACAACATATATCCTATCGCCTTCAATATTGTAGATGGTGAGAACGTTGCATCATGGACTTGGTTCATGACTCATTTGAAGGCTTCGATAGGAGATGTTCCAAATCTGGTGATTATATCTGATAGTCACATCTCAATTGCAAAGACTGTTGCAAGGATATTCCCTGATGCATTTCAATGCCTTGTGTATATACCAAATCGAAACAACTTGGTGGACAAATTCAAGAATAAGGACATAATCCCACATTTCTACCTAGCGGCGAAAGCATATAGAATGTCTTACTTTCAGATGTACTGGGCTAAGCTCCATCAATATCATAGTGTGACGATCTATCTTGAGGAGGTTAGATTATAATGGTGGGCAAGGGTTTATCATGTCCATTGTAGGTATGACAAGATGACGACAAATATAGTAGAATGCCTCAATGGAGTGTTGAAAGATGCCCGATAACTACCAATCATAAAGCTATTAGAGCATATCCACGAGTGGCTACAAGGTTGGTTCTATATCTGACGTACACACGCAATGGCATGCACCAACATTGTAATTGATTATGCAATGAGTATTCTTAAGGAATTAGAATTGATGTCTAGAATATATCGTGTTTCTCCGATGGATATGCATATAATTAATGTGAACGATGGATATTTGGGGGGGTTGGTTGATCTTCATTCACGGACATGTACGTGTATGGAGTTTAATTGCCTCGAGATCCCATGCTCCCATGTAATATCTGTAGCGACCCTAAGAAACATTAATGTTCAAACATTATATGCAAAATGATCTATAGTTAATTGTGTGCTTGCTGCATACGTCGAACCAATCTTCCCAATCGGACATAGTCAAGAATGGGTTGGAGATATTGGAGATTTTGAACCAATTCTACCACCGCAAAAGGTAGTAAGTGTAGGTCGACATCAACCGTCAGGATACCTTCAATTGGAGAGGAGCCATGAAAAATACACAAGTATACACGATGTGGTCAGAGAGGACATAACAAGAAAACGTGCAGACAAACATTGATATAACCTGGTACTGGCCCATCTAGACTAAACAATATGTAATTTTCGCTTCATTTTTTTTATACAACACCAATTATACTATACAATATGTAATCTTAGCACCAATTATACTGTACAAATTTATACTATACAATATGTAATTTTAGCACCGATTATATTCTGTATAACACCAATTATACTGTACAATATGTAATTTTAGCACCAATTATATTATGTGCAACACCAATTATACTGCATAATATGTAATTTTAGCACAAATTTATCTAAACGATCGCTTAGTTATTTATTTGCTTAATTAAATGTACAATACCAATTGTATTCTACAAATCTAACATAAATTTATCTAAACGATCGCATAACGAAACCTAAACGACCGTTTAACAAAAACGAAACGATCACATAACAGATATCTAAATGATCGCATAATGATATCGCAATGATTGTATAACAAAAATTAAATGATCGTATAACAGTTAACCAAACGATCTCATATCTAAACGATTGCATAACAGTTAGCTAAACGATTGCTTAGTATTCTCTAAACGATCTTTTAACAAAAACTATACCCAAAATATATAGTTTTCATTTATCTATTATATCATTTATTTGTAACTATAAATATATGAAAGCATCTTAAATCTTCAAATGTTTAAATTTTCTTTTCATAGCCTTTATAAGTTCTTTATAGCTCTAATGAATGCCTATAATTGCATCTTTTATAGCTTCTCGAATATGTGCATATTGTTATTAATATACCTTGATACACATTAAAAATCAAATAAAAAATATTTATAATCCACATAATCAAAATGTATATATATCTAAATAAGCCTTCATACAAGATTCATATTACACAACAAAAAGAAAAAAGATATAATAATGAGTTGAAACATTTGAAGATGAAACAAAACACTATAGGTTACATAACATGTTCATAAAAAAAAAAAATCAAATAACTCCAACTTAGTTATGTTTGTGGTCTAGACATTGCGTGTACTATTAATAGTCCTTCATCAGACTACAAAAAGTCATTAAATAATAAAAGTTAAGTAAAACTATTGAACTAAAGAAATAAAATAATAAATAGATACTACGTATATACTAAAACTTTGTTAGTAGATGCACTACAGCAAAAATGGAATTTCATGACATTTATAAACTGTCACAAGAAAAATTTGTGAGATTTATTTTTTGTCATTATATCCCCTATAAATGTATGAATATAATGACAGTTTTGAAAAAATGTCGTAGGTAAACTTTTAATGACAATTACCAATTGTCAATAATGAAACTTTACTAACATTATTGATAAACTGTCACAGTTAAATTTACTCTGACAATTTATAATTGTCATTATTAAGCTGAAATTTTGTATACTTATGTAGTCTTTTAAGTATTAACGATATTTATTAAATGTTTGCGAAGACTATATAGTGACATTTTTTTCTTGTAAAAAATATTTATACCATGCAATTTTTTATTGTGAAGCAAATCTAGACCATGACATATATTTTAGGTCAACAAATGTTCTATCACGACACATCTTTATTGTTCATAAATTTCATATTTTGACACTTTTGTTCGTCAATAGAATATATATTTTTTATTGTTATTTTTTTTTCAGTCTTGTCATTACACATATAATTTTTGTAGTCTCAATTAATCATATTTAAATACAAAAAGGAAAAAAACATAAAAAAAATATCATATATAAGTTATATATAAATTGATCATAAAGTTGATAATATTTATAAAAAAAAAAATCGACTAATCACCATTGGTATAGGTTTTACAAGAAGCCACAAATGACTACATTATATCAAAGTTTTGCCATTAATCCTTCAGGAAACCTTATAAACATCATCTATTGCTTCGTGGCTTTGTTGCTCCAATGAATTCTTCCAAAGCCTAGTAATAAAAAAAAATCGTGCTCCCTCTTTTGTCAAAAACTGGAGAACTCCTTCGGACAGTAGCTACTGATTCCAAATTCCATTTCTTTATTGAAATCATTTACAGTTTGGTGCATTTTAATTTCGTCATTGCGTTTAATCGTTAAAATGTATGTGGATGGTTTGTTGATGGATGTTTCGGGGTAGTAATCTCTGTTTTTGGCTTTCTTTTTCAATTATAAAAGTTAATTTATGAGGGCCCCTGCATTTTTGGGCATTAATTCTTGCAATCGAGTCTGTAATTGTTTTAGTTTTAAGTCATTCGTGAAGCTTCAGACGTGAAGGTCGTTGTGCATTTCGATGGAGAAGACGAAACGATGGTCGCATTGTGTAGCTAGAGCTAAACGACCGTTTACATTTTGCTATGCGATAGTGTAGAGTTTTCTGTACGATCATGTAGAATCTACTAAACGATTGCATAGCTAATGCTACGCGATCGTGTAGAATTGTCTACTCGATCGTGTTGCGTTGGCTGCATGATCGTGTAGGCACTCGAGGGGTAAGTGATCACGCGGTATTTGATACTCGATGCAAGGTATGTGTGCTAAACGATCAAGTAGACTAGTATGCTCATCGCTTAGTCAGTAGCTAAACGATCACATAATATACAATACTCGCCGCATGCCACTCGATCATGTAGACTATCATGCTCATCGTATAGTCTTTAGCTACACGATCACATGGTATACGCTACTCAAAGCACGTTGCATGACTGCGTGGACTTTATGCTCATCGCATAGACCAAAGTTATGCGATCATTGTTACACGATCGTTTATACTCGACGCTCGTTGCTCAACGATTAGGAGATTTGCTACACAATCAAGCTGCAAGACTTCAAGGCGAGCGGTTCAAGACCCGGTTTGCTTGTTTCGAACCGGTGGACTCAACTTTTGTAATAGTTTAGCCTTTATTTTTTCGGTTTTGAGATTTACAATCTCAGTCCATCAACTTTATTTAAATATGCATGTGATGTATGTTTAGTATATATGCCATAATATATGTCATATAGTTTTAAAACCCTACATAGGTTATGCATTTAGTTTCATGCATCATTTTATATTATAAGTGTTATAATATATTAGTATGCATGATTTAAATTATATTAAGCATGCTTATGCATCATATAATATAAGAGTTATAATATATGCATACATTATAGCATATCCATGCATCATTTATATTATAAGTATTATAATATAAAATTATATGTACATATGGAATGTATGCTATAGATTAATTCATTACTTGTTTATATAAAAGTTATATATTAGTAATGATGCACATTGCATGAAGTATGACACTACCTTAGGTTCATTTATAATGGTTATAATTAACTTATGTATGTCTAGCTTGCAATGTTGTTTGGTTTTAATTGTTTCATTTTTTTTTATAAATGTTATAATAAATGAAACTAGAATTAAAATCAATAATAAAGAGTTGCATGCACACTTTAGGCTTTAATCATCTTTCGGAAGTGTTTTAAAAATCTGATAGAGATAGACCTAAGATCACATTTCTAATAAGATTAGAAATTTAAGTTTAATCTTTTAAATCGGTTTAATAGGATTAAATTGATTTCTAATAAAAGATTAAATATGTAACAAATGTATCTATAAGGGACCTTTTGGCTAAGTCTGGTTCTGGCTAGGTTGGGGTACATAAGTCGATGGAAACATCGCACCCCTACCTGGGAACCTACCTAGAAAGGTGAATTAGATAGATTTGTTACATGCATGCAAATTTAATGAAAGTCTGTTAAAGAGTTTAATAAGACTTGAATCAAAGTTGTCTAATCATAAAAAACAAGTATTGTTTTTTAGAAAATTAAACAAATCACTTAGATAAAATCAGTAGCCGGATTTTCTAAGTTAATGAACCCTAAGTAAAACATTCAGTTGGAGGAAAATGGAGTATATGGTACTTCATTTTTACCTCTACACGTTTCACCCTAAAAGTGCACACTGTGAGATTTATCCTCGGCCTCGAGGCACCATGGGTGTCCCCTTACGGGTCGCATTTGGGTAGGTCAATACCAAGGTGAATGGAGAGAATGTTCATAGTAAGTGGGAGTGGGACATGTGACAACATATCCCTCGGTCTCTCTCATTAGGTTGGATAAAGTTTTTATGCATCGTCTCGTGGCATTATTGGTGTCCCCCTAAAGGATGGCAGTTTTGCACAACTCTTTATTTGGTCTCCAGAAATGGATAGGGTTGCTTTAGTGTCTTATCCTAATCGTCTTTTCCCTAAGGTTGGCTCATTAGGGTGGGACTCTCGGACCTAAAATGAGAGGTTATACTTACACAGAATTGTTAAGGATGTTAACGAATTCTGAATCGGACAATGGTGACTATTAGATTCAGTTACAATGAGTTGTTTCTGTCTATTGGTTGAGAATGTCTCATTTCAGTGAAGGGACACTTGATCACCGTACGATGACTTTTGTCCTGCCTCACTGAAGCATCATTGCGAAATAGATGTCACTTAGGGTACACTAGACTATTTTGCTAAAACTTGATTGGTTTTCTAAAATTGGTTTAATGCAAGTAGACTTAATTAATTTTGTTCATTTTCCAGAAATTTAATTATGGCTACCGTGACTTTAAGCTTACTTGCCACTGATAAGTTATCTGGTGAAAATTACGCTAGTTGGAAAAATACCATAAATACGATTTTGATCATCGATGATCTCCGTTTCATCCTTATGGAGGAGTGTTCTCCTATTCCACCTCCTACTGCTGCTCAAAATGTTTGAGATGTATATGAGCGATGGACACTGGTGAACGAGAAGGCCCGAGCATACATCTTTGCCAGTCTTAATGAAGTTTTGGTCAAGAAGTATGAGCCCATGCCAGTGCACATAAGATCATGGAGTCCTTGAGTGGAATGTTCGGACAACCGTCCGCGCAGCTCAGGCAAGACGCTCTTAAGTATATCTTCAACTCACGGATGAAAGAAAGGTCATCTGTTCAGGAACATGTTCTCAATATGATCATCCACTTCAACGTGGTTGAGATGAACGGGTGTAGCATCGATAAGGCCAATCAGATTAGCATTATTCTGAATTCTTACCAGGCATGACACTCTTAAGTACATGTTAAACTCATGGATTAAAGAAGGCACCTGCTAACCTACAACCTATTGCTCCTAGGGGTAGGCAACCAGTGAGGGTTGACAAAGGAAAATGTTTCCATTGCAACCAGGATGGTCACTGGAAGAGGAACTACCCCAAATATTTGGTAGAAAAGAAGAAGGCCAAAAAAGATAAATATAATTTGTTTGTTTTGGAAACTTGTTTAGTTGAGAATGATGATTCTTTCTGGATTATTGACTCTGGGACCACTAACCACGTTTGTTCTTAATTTTAGAGAATTAATTTATGACGGCAGCTTGGTGCTGGTGAGATGACGATGCGAGTTGGAACCGGGCACATCGTCTCAGTTGTGGTAGTAAGAGATCTCCGGTTAACTTTACAGAACAAATTTCTCATTTTGAATCATGTATTTATTCCCAATTTATAGAGGAACTTAGTGTCTATAAAGTGTCTGCTTGAATGTAAATATCAACTCTTTTTCTCTTATAATAAAGTGTTTATTACTAAGAATCATATTGATATTTGTTCTGCACAACTGGATAGTAATTTGTATGTGCTAAAGCCGTTACCAACAGATGCCCTCCTTACATAAAGATATTGAAAACTTTCATAACTCAAAATAAGCGACTTAAAATTTCCCCTAAGGAAAATGCCCAACTTTGGCACCTAAGATTAGGACACATTAATCTCAATAAGATTGAGAGGTTGGTGAAGAATGAACTTCTAAGCGGGTTAGAAGAATTTTTTTTTACCTGTGTGTGAGTCATGTCTTGAAGGCAAAATGACTAAAAGGCCTCTTATTGAAAAATGTCATAGGGCCAAAGAACCTCTAGAGCTAGTGCATTCAGACCTTTGTGGTCCGATGAATGTAAAAGCCAGGGAAGGTTATGAATATTTCATCACTTTCACTGATGATTATTTTAGATATGAGTGTGTTTATTTAGTGCAATAGAAGTCTGAATCTTTTGAAAAGTTCAAAGAATTCAAGGCTGAAATCGAAAACGCATTAAATGGAATGATTAAAACACTTTGATCTGATCGATGTGGAGAGTTTTTGGTTTCGTCTTTCTAGAACTATTTTATAGAACATAGAATAGTTTTCCAACTCTCAATACTAGGTACACCTCAACAGAATAGTGTATCAGAAAAAAGAAATAGAACCCTGTTGGATAATGGTTCGGTATATAATGAGTTACGTTTCCTTACCTGACTCGTTTTGGGGTTATGCAGTGGAGACTACAACTTATATCCTAAACTGTGTTCCCTCCAATAGTGTTGCCAGTACACATTTAGAGTTATAGAATGATCGTAAAGCTAGTTTATGTCATTTTAGAATTTAGAGTTGCCCAACATATATGCTTCAGGCTAATCCTAAGAAACTGGAACCATATTCAAGGTTATGCCTATTTGTAGGCTATCCCAAGGGATGTTGGGGATGATGCCCTAAACTCTCGTGTCCTGTAGTTTGTAAATACAGTTTTGTACGAACGCTTGTGATGTAATATATGATATTTTCTTCATTACTTGTCTTTGAACATTGGATGTTTTATTTGCTTTACCACAAACCAATAAACTAAAATCCCTAGTTGTCATTATGTAACTTAAGCATGAATATAGAAACATACAAGTGGATCATGTCTTCAGTGATAACCAAAATGGTCTGTAGTATATGGATATAGGAAGGAAACCTTATCCTGGTAACACTACGAATGCAGTCCACTTTGTCGAATAGTTACAAGTGTTATGACTTGCTACAGATGTTTTGATCCTAATCATTCATGTGGGGACGTACGAGCGGAGACATCCAATACAAAGAGTTTGTATAAGATCTGAGCACGAAGTGTTAAAGTCTCGTTATATAACATCATTCATGACAAAGACTTCACTTCACTAGGATGACAATAGGTAACATGACCTCAATCTTGAGTGAGTTGGGAACTCCTGCCTTTGAGGGCGATCCTTTAATTTCCATGGGTGCGAGTGGCCAGGTCACCGACTCAAACCTACCACTTTGGAGATTCATCTGATTTGGGAGCTGAAAACTCAGTTACACAAGATATAATTCACTCCTTCCCCGAAGCAGGGGTAAGTAGATAGATTGCTCCCTTAAAGGCTTATCCCGGGGCTTGAACGATGTGGCACCACAAATCTTCTCATCGTGGAGAGTTGTCCACACATAGTAGGACTATATTGTATTATTCATTAGAGGGATCAGTAGTACTTAAGGGGTTGGATGTAACTATAGGGGAAAAACGGTAAATTGGCCTAGCTGTATTTACGAGCATCTGTGAAGGGTTATCATACTGTTGATTGGTTATATCCAATGGACACAGAAACATATCTGTGGTAAAGAGAGTTCAGCTGTCGGTCTTTAGTGGAATGTCTGACAATTAACGGATGGTAGATATTTTGGCTAAAGAGTTGAGTCGGCTATTCACGTACGGTTGGAGCTTCGAGCCATAGATCCATAAGGTCCCCTTGGTAGCTCAATGGATTCAAGTTGAGAATCAGTTTTTAGGTCAGTTTGAAATGTTCAAATTGACAAGAGGGAGTTCGATTATATATGATATAATTGAACTGGTTAATTATATATGATATGATTGACTTTATGTATAAGATACATAATTTGGAGGAAAATAAATATAAATATGATTTATATCTAGTGTAGGAGAAAACACTATTGTTTATATGTGATATTAGACTATAGGTAAATGAATGTAATATGATTATATTTATTATTTTACTTTGACAATTATGGGATAATTGTGCACGTCGTTTTCTCCGTAACCGTGCATTAGTGGGAAGTTCCAGCCAGTTTACATAACTAAAGAATAAAATGAAAATCGTTTTCATTTTGCAATTAGATCGCATAATTTACTTAAGTAAAGTGTATGCTGCCTAGGAAAGTAGCTCAAATTTACTACACGATCACATACACGCGTGTGTATCTTTCTAAACGATCGCTTACGTTTTACTAAATGATTGTTTAGCACCGAGCATTTACTAAACGATCGATAGACGATCGTTGCCTTTTTCCTACACGATCGTGTATTCCCTACTAAACGATCAAGCATTTTGTCTATACGATAGACTAAGCCTTCTCCCACTTGCTTGATCATTGTATACAATCTTCATATCCTCCTATCCTCTACCAAATCCTAACAGAGCCCACTCTTTGGATTCTCACATCGAGAATACCGAGGGTTCCAAGTGGTCGTGTCGTCCCGAATTCCTCTGTTTCTGTGAAGATCGTTCATGAGTAGACGACTGGTGGAGTTGTTAAATGATTGCTTGATGTTCTAACGAGAGCGAGAGCCATCCCTTGGAGAGAACGAAATTTTGGTGAAGAAAAATTCTTCAACTGGTAAGTTTTCTTGTTCTCATGTTATTTAATTTTATAGCATGCTGGTAATTTTGTGGTTTGATGTATATCTGTATGTTTGAATGTAAATGTGGTAATTCTATCATAATGTCCTTGGAAAGATCCGCTTTCGCTTAGAGGTGCTCTTGTATAAGAGTTTCTTCAAGGGAACGAGATGTTGTTATTTCTATGATCTTGTATAAGAGTTCCTTCAACTGGTAAGAAGTGTTTATATCGACAAATGTTACTTTTCTTAAGAAGGATTATATAAGGAGCACACACCTAGAAGTAAAATCGTGTTGAATGAATTTTTCAAAGAAACTACTGAAACTTCAACAAGAGTTGTTGAAGAGCCTGGTACCTCGACACAAGTTGTTGAAGTAGGTTCATCTAGTAGGTCAAATCCAACTCAAGTGTTTAGGGAACCTCGACATAGTGGGAGGGTTGCGAACCCACCTATTCGCTATATGGGTTTAACTGAAATCAAGCTACAGTAGCCGATGGCGAGGTTGAGGATCCATTATCTTACAAGAAGGCAATGGAGGATGTTGACAGAGATGAATAGATCAAAGCCACAGAAAATATAACTATGTTCCATGTGCAAGAAAGACAAGATCTTGCGCTGGCCGATTTGCCCCTTGATTTCCTTCGGGCCTCTCGTTGTTGTTTTCCATATTTACTCTTCTTCGCCTGATTCTATTCTGACGTGCCCACATGCGAAAAGTACGCTCGATCTTTGGGTCAGCTTCGAATTCTGGATCAGCTCCAGTATTCATAAACTGTCAGCCTGCTCTTCGCAATAAACAGACAGTCCAACAGAGATCTGTCCTGTAAAATACCACAAAAGTATTAAACACTAACTGTTACCAATCCCCGGCAACAGCGCCATAAACTTGTGAGGATGAAAATAGCCTTGTCTTGTAGTTCTCCCGGATTTACTCTATAAGTCTCTTCAGAACAACCTCTCTCCCTGTATCAATATATCTTTGTATCTGTTTCAGCGAATTTGAGGAAGCTATTTATAGACAAAACCTTGGCTCTTTGAAATTTTGGTCCCCACTGTTTAATTATGGGAATTCCTACAATGGCGTAATGAAAAATTCCTTTCTATTCCACTGTCAATTCGTCAGAATTGCACAACAAAAGCTGTACACTTGTCAAAATCGCCCACGAATGCGTTGCTCTTCACATCTTCGATCTATCGCTGCATGCGGTGTTGTTTTTTATTATAGCATGCGGTTGAAATGCGTTGATCGCTAAAGCTCTTGATCGATTGTCGCATGCGCCATCATTGCGTTGATCGTCTCTTTGTTCTTGATTGATGGGCGCATGCGATGTATATGCGTTGTACATTTTGTCTTTGAGCCACTAACGCATGCGGTGACCTATTTTCTGCAAAACAGAGACTGAAACATTCTATTTCGCCATCGCAATGGTGTTAGTGGGTGCGTTTACGACATTTCATAATTTTCGTATTTCTTAGGCAATTCTTATGCTATCGACGAAAATTTCCTCTCTTTTTTCTGCAATATCTAAATAAAACAACATAAATAACTTGTATTTCTACAAGTTATCAATGATCATGTAGGAAAAATTAAGCGATCGTCTATATGATCATTTAGTAAATATCAGAAGCTAAACGATCACTTAGGGAAAGGTAAATGATCATTTAGAAAATTGCACACGAAGGTGTAATCGGTAAGTAATCGCTTAGTAATATCGTATATATAAGCGATTGTGCAGGCACTATTGTATAGACACTAATTTTCTAAGCGATGACACTCTCTTTTTCACAATGTCTGCGCATCTCATGCTTAACACATCATCAGCTATTTATGCATCTCAAAATGATCTTTCAATACACTCATCCGTTATTAGAGCAGAAGAGATGTCGTCCCATTTCTTTTATAACCGTCCAATGAATGTGATCTCATCATATTCATAACATATAAATTAATATCATATATGAATTATAATATTTTCCTCCACTAGATATAAATCATATTTATATCCAATTTCATCCAAATTAATGTATCTCATACATAAAGTTAATTATATCATATTTAATTAACTCGTTCAATTATATCATATATAATCCAACTCCCTCTTGTCAATTTGAACATTTCAAACTGACCCAAAAACTGATTCTCAACTTGTATCCAAGCTACCAAGGGGACCTTATGAACCTATGGCTCGAAGCTCCAACGGTACGTGAATAGCTGACTAAACTCTTTAGTCACGATATTCACCATCCATTAACTACCAGGCATTCCACTAAAGACTGACAGTTGAACTCTTCTTTCCATAGACATATTTCTATGTCTATTGGATATAACCAATCATCGGTATGATGACGCTTCATAGATGCTCGTAATTACAGCAAGCCAATTTACTATTTTGCCCCTGTAATTAAATCTTCCTCCTTAAGTACCACTGATCCCTCTAATGAACAATACAATATAGTCCTACTATGTGTGAACACCTCTCGGGCCATGAGAAGGTGCGTGGTACCACATCGTTCAATCTATCTATTTATTTATCCCTACTTTGGGGAAGGAGTGAACTCAATCTTGTGAAGCTGAGTTTCTAGCTCTTAAATCAGATGAATCCTCAAAATGGTAGGTTTGAGTCGGCGCTCTGGCCACTTGCACCCATGCAAATCAAAGGACCACCCTCAATGGAAGGAGTTCTCAACTCACTCAGGATTGAGGTCATTTTACCTATGGTCATCCTAGTGAAGTAAAGTCTCAATCATGAACGAAGTTATATGACAAGAGAATAACACTTCGAGATCAGGTCTTATACAAACTCTTTGTATGTGACGCCCCCGCTCGCATATCCACTACACGAATGATCAGGATCAGACCATCTGTGACAAGTCACAATATTTATAACTATTCCACAAAGCGAGCTGCGTCCGTAGTGTTATCAGGATAAGGTTTCCTTCCTATATCCACATACTATAGACTATTTTGGTTTTCACTTAAAACATGATCCACTTGTATGTCACTATATACATGCTTAAGTTACATAAAGACAATCAGGGATATTGGTTTTTGGTAAAATAAAAAACATCTAAATGTGCAAAGTCAAGAAGTAAAGTAAATATCATATATATTATGCATCACAAGTGTTCGTACAAAGTTATTTAGAAACTACGGGACACGAGACTTTACGGCACAAACCTCAACAATTTCCTACTTGTCCTAAAGCGAGGTGGGGAGTATAAGTAAACAGGTACAAAATAATAAACTAGGGCATAAAACCCTAGTGCAACAAAATCTCCCACTTGCCCTAGTCTAACTGCGGGTTGTCCCGTAGACCTATGCTCTGAAGGTGACCCTCAAACACTATTGTCGTGAGAGCCTTCGTAAATGGATCAGCAATGTTTTGCTTCGAGAGGATCTTCATGATGATCACATCTCCTCGATGCACTATCTCGCAGGTCAGATGATACTTCCACTCTATGTGTTTGCCATGCCTATGACTCCTAAGCTCCTTGGAGTTTACCACAGCACCACTATTGTCACAATAGAGAGTGATGGGCCTAGACATATCTGGAACAACTTCCAGCTCTATCAAGAACTTTCAGAGCCAGACAACCTCTTTAGCAGCTTCACAAACCGCTATGTACTCAGTCTCCATCGTGGAGTCAGCAATGCACCCCTGCTTAGTGCTCCACCACACTACAGCCCCTCCATTAAGAGTAAATATTGACCCTAAAGTGGACTTTCGAGAGTAATTATTAGTCTGAAAGTTAGAATCCGTGTATCTAGTAAGGATCAAATCCCTAGACCCATACACAAGCATATAGTCCTTCATTCTTCGAAGATATTTGAGGATGTTCTTAACTGCGGTCTAATGACCTTGGTCTGTGTTAGACTGATACCTACTGACTATTCCCATAGCATAGCAGATGTCTGGCCTAGTGTAGAGCATCAAGTACATTAAACTGCCAATGGCAGATGCATATGGGACCCGTCTCATGTCCTCAAACTTTTGAGGCGTCTTAGGATACATGTCCTTAGACAAAGTGACTCCATGCCTGAATGGTAGTAGGCTTCTTTTGGAGTTCTACATCAAGTACTTGAGCAAGATTTTGTCAGTATACGATGCCTGAGATAGCGCTAGCACTTTGTTCTTACGATCCTAAAAGATCTATATACTCATAACAAACTGAGCCTCTCCCAAATCTTTCATTTGGAATTGGGTTGCCAACCAGTTCTTAATTACAGTCAGTAGACCTACATCATTCCCAATGAGTAGTATATCATCTACATACAATACTAAGAAAGCTACTGAACTGTTAACTATTTTCTTGTAAACACAAGGTTCATCAACATTTTGGTAAAAGCCATACGATTTGATCGTAACATCAAATCGAATATTCCAAGATCGAGACGCTTGCTTTAGCACATAAATGGACCAATTCAGTTTGCAAACCTTTTGCTCTTGACCTTGGGCAATGAATCCTTTGGGTTGCACCATGTAAATGGTCTCCTTAAGATTTCCATTCAGAAAAGCCATCTTGACGTCCATTTTTCAAATCTCATAATTATAATAAGCTGCAATGGATAGGAGGATGTAGATTGACTTTAACATGGCAACAGGTGAGAAAGTCTCCTCATAGTCGACTTCCTCCACCTGGGTATAGCCCTTTGCCACAAGTCGAGCCTTGAAGGTTTGCACCTTCCCATCAGCACCACGTTTGCGGTTGTAGATCCATTTACAACCTAAGATCTTACCCCATCAGGCTGATCTACATGATCCCATACCGAGTTGAAGTACATCGACTCCATCTCAAGATTCATGGCTTTGACCCATTCATCCCAGTCAACATCCTCCATTGCCTTTTTATAGGGCAACGGATCCTCAACGTCACCATCTGTCACCATAGCTAGGATTTCCGTGAAACTCAGATAGCTTTCAGGTGGGACTGCGTCGAGGTTTTCTCAAATCTTGAGGTGGAACTGACTACCAGATGAACTATCATCAACAATTTTGGTTGATGAAGTAGGTCCTTCAACAACTCTTGTTGAAGTTTCAGTAGTTTCTTTTGAAAGCTCACTTAACACGACTTTACTACATGGACTGTGCTCCTTGATATGATCCTCCTCTAGGATAGTAGCGTTCGTGGAAACAACACCTTGTTTTCGGATGGATCATAAAAGTAACCTCCTCGTGTACCATTGGGGTAGCCTACAAAAAGGCATAACCTGGATCATAATTCCAACTTCTTGGGATTTGCCTCAAGCACATGTGCTGGGCAACCCCATATGTAGAAGTGACGTAAACTAGCTTTACGCCTATTCCACAACTCCAGAGGTGTTCTTGCAACACTCTTAGAAGGAACATAGTTGAGAATATATACCATAGTCTCTACTGCAAAACCCCAAAATAAGTTTGATAAGGAAGCGTAACTCAACATTGAACGAACCATGTCCAACAAGGTTTTGTTTCTCCTCTCTGTTACACCATTTTGCTGAGGTGTACTCGGTGCTGAGAGTTGGAAAACGATTCCATGTTCTAATAAATAGTCCTGGAACTCAGAATCCAAAAACTCTCCACCTTGATCTGATTGAAGTGTTTTTATTCGTCTATCCAAAGTATGCTCAACTTCGGTCTTAAATAATTTAAACTTTTCAAAAGATTCAGACTTTCCTTGCATCAAATAGACATACCCATATCTCGAGTAATCATCAGTAAAACTGATAAAGTACTCATAACCCTCTCAAGCTCACA
This sequence comes from Benincasa hispida, assembly GCF_027475165.1. Lineage (NCBI taxonomy): Eukaryota > Viridiplantae > Streptophyta > Magnoliopsida > Cucurbitales > Cucurbitaceae > Benincasa > Benincasa hispida. The sequence continues at coordinate 25,040,429 of NC_143483.1, forward strand.
CATTCATAGGACCTCAAAGGTCAGAATGTATTAATTCAAGAGGCTCTTTGGCTCGATAACCTTTTCCAATAAAAGGTCTTTTAGTCATCTTACCTTTAAGGCAAGATTCGCACACTGGTAAAGAATTTTCCTCTAACTAGCTTAAAAGGTCATTCTTCACCAATCTCTCAATCCTATTGAGATTGATGTGCCCTCATCGAAAGTGCCAAAGTTGGGCATTTTCTTTTGGAGAAACTTGTTGGCGTTTAGATTGAGTTACGGCAGATTTAAACATCTCTATGTTATGGAAGGAACTTAAGGCTAAAGGTCTTAGCACATACAAGTTATTTTCTAGTTTAGCTGTACAAATTTCAACACCATCCTTATGAATAAACGCTTTATTCAATTTAAAAGAAAGAGTGTAATTATATTGTAACAGACATTTTACAGAAATAATGATCCTTTTTAGTTTAGGAACTACAAAGGTTGTGCTGAATTGACGGTCTGATTGCATAACAGAAGGAATAATATCCCTCCATCTTTGGAATTACCATGACAATCAAGTGGGGACCACAAGGCTGGAGTAAAAAACCTGCACCTATAAATACCCCATTGATTTCAAAGAAAAAAGTATGTTGTGAGATACGGGGTAAATGCTGCAAAATTGTTGAGAGAAAAGGCTGAGCTGAGTGCTTGAGTGAAGAAATCTGGGAAGAAGACGAGATAAGGTCGAGAGGTGAATCTCAAATCTAACCTGCCAAACACCCGATTGAAAGCTTTGTGCAAAGATCCCTACTATCGGTGGAGCAAGCCTGAGAGGGAAGCTCTTCCTACCATCAAATCCATCCCATCCGACAAGTAGATCTCCATCGAATCAGTGCCAAGACATTGGCACTTGTTTGTATCTATTCTATCTCTTTCATCATTGTATTTCATGTTTCCTTTATCTTTTCATTCACACACTATGTATCAAATGCTTAATAAACGTATTAAATGTTTCGATAGCCTTCATTTACCATTTTCTGACTATTTTCGTTCACCCATCAATCACTTTCTTCATGAGGTCTTCTTAATTCCCTTATAAGCAATGTGAATTAACTAAGTACTTAATCTGTGTTAAAGATATAAAATGCATTTAGCTAAGGCATGCGAGACGACATCTTCACCTGTGAGAGCAGAAGTGAAGATGCCATTTCGATTTATCAAGAGAAGGTTAGAAGAATGCGTTAACTAAAACAAGTAGTACTTCTAGACATGGAAGCAACCTTGCGTTCATTATGTTAGTCTCTGTTTCACCACAGACATGTGGGAGCGTGGCCGATCACTGAAAAGTGTATGCCAAGAGAAGAGCGGAACAACATTTGTAGCTTCAACGTAATTGAGAACTTGCGTTGTTTATATTATTTGTCTTTCTCTTTCTACTCTGTTCATAAGACTTGCCACCGCATTCCACATCTTTGCACAACTTTCATAGCCAGCCTTGACCCCAACATCTTGTACATGAAGCTTGTATCTTGTATCATCTAGCTTAGGTTTATTGTATTATTGCATCTTTACCGCTTTACTTTATTTTATCGCAATTTATATACCTGTACAAACACATTTTTAAAGATTGAAAACCTGGTCGCATATATCATGAACACACCGAGAAACTTGCGATGAAATTACACTTGGTTCTATCATAAGGAAACTTGTGATAACGCATGCCATACTACGTGAACACCCATCATTAACGCATATCTAGTGGTAGTATCGCATCATTTCGAGCATAGAACATCATCAATCATATCTTAATTTTATGTGTTACAGCGGCATCTGAAAAGCATCTGAATGTCAGGTGGCTGACCAGGGTATGGAATTTAATGCTACCCATCATCGAGTTGGAGAAGACCGACGCCTATAAATAGAAGAAATCCCACCGCGTTAGAAGTTTCAAGTTCTCAACTCTCAGTTTTTATTCTCAGTTTTAGCTTAGTCTTAGTTTTAGATCTTTAGAGCTGTGCTGTGGTGCCAAGAAGAACAAGAGGGAAGAGAACCACCATCATTGCCGATCAAGGAGCGGAGGAAGCCGAGCTCGAGAGAGACACTTCTTCCAATTCTTCCACAAGTGGTTGTACACAACTAGAATTGAGCCAAAGAGGACAAGAGATTGTACTCTGCGGCTTAACTCATTTCATTTCATCTTACTTATCATTTTCATCTTTTCATCTAATTAAGTATTGGTTTTGTAAAGACAATCAGTTTCTTTATAAATTCATATATTTGATCTATCATACTCTGCCATTGTTTATTTCTTGTTTATGTTGGATGCATCTATACTTCATGCCAAATTTCATTTCGAACGCTTAAGCTAACTAAATCAATTGGTAAAAGCATTTTTAGCTTAAACTATTCGAGAGAATAAGTAAGCCAACATCAAGTTAGAATGCCTAGTACATCTAGAGATAGACGCACTAGTGTTTTATTGCATCCTGTGTTTGACGCATACATCTTAGAGATGGGTAATGTATGATATTCGCATTGAGAAGTTTTGAATAGAGTCTAACGCATAAACGGAGATAAACAAGTCATCTCACTCACATCACATTCTTGTTCGTGTACATCCAACTTAGATCGACGCATATCACTTGCATTAAACTCCATTTTCACACGATCCATCATTCTCTATTCTACCCTTTTGTATCTTCTTGCACACACACACAGAACCTTAGTGTAAATAACTCATATCTCCATACACTTAAAATATCCCTACAACAGTTACAATGCAAGGTCTGCGTTAGCTTTAATCTGAATCTCTGAGTTCAACCCTGGACTTACCAGGAACCTAAATTGGATTTATACTTGGATCTAATTTAGGAAAACTTGAACGTCAATAGAGGAATGTCATGCGTCTGTTGCACATCACTAATGCATCAACGCATCAAAGCATCAACATATCAACGCATCATTCATATTTATACTTACGTTTTCAATTATTTTAACAATACACTCCTAAGATTGAATCACGAAATCAACGGAACAGCTAACTTCACAATTCAAAATGAAGGATTTGAGAGAAGCACAGTATGTTCTTGGGATCCAAATAGTTTAGACCTGCAAGAAAAAAACATTGGCATTATCTCAAGCATCTTATATACACAAGATGTTGTCTAGGTATAAAATGCAAAATTCCAAGAAAGCATTGTTACTTTCAGACATGGAATTCACTTGTCTAAGGAACAAAGTCCTAAGATACCTCAAGAAGTTGAGGAAATGAATTGAATTCTATATGCATCAGTAGTAGAGAGTTTAATGTATGCAATGTTGTGTACTCATCTTGATATATGCTATGCCATAGGAATAGTCAGCAGATTTCAGTCCAATCCTGGATATATTCATTGGACTGCTGTTAAGAACATTCTTAAGTATCTTCGAAAAACGAGAGATTATATGCTTGTGTATGGTGATAAGGATCTGATCCTTATCGGATACACTGATTTTGACTTTCAAACCGATATTGATTTGAGGAAATCAACTTCGGGTTCAGTATTCACTCTAAATGGAGGAACAGTTGTGTGGAGAAGCATCAAGCAGAGTTGTATTATTGACTCTACAATGAAAGCTGAGTATATAGCTACAAGTGAAGTAGCAAAAGAAGTGGTATAGCTCAGAAAGTTCTTGACTAATCTAGAAGTAGTTCCTAATATGCACCTGACTGTTACGTTTTATTGTGACAATAGTGAAGCAATTGAAAATTCAAAGGAACCAAAGCCATAAAAGAGGAAACCATATTGAGCGGAAGTACTATCTCATCAGGGAGATTTTACACAAAGGAGACGTAATTGTCACCCAGATTGCTTCACAAGACAACTTAACTGATCTGTTTACAAAGGCCCTCTCGGCTAAAGTGTTCGAGGGTCACCTAGTAAGACTAGGTCTACGAGTTTTTCATTACTAAGGCAAGTGGGAGAATTTATGGGTATTGTAATGCCCTAGTTTGTTGTATTTGTACGTTTTATTCTCTCCATGTAAACTCCACATTGTATATATTTGTATATATTGATCCACTGGAGTTTTAGTCCAAGTGGGAGTATTATTGGGTTTTATGTCCTAAAACTCACAGTTTGTAAAATGATAAACATTTTCTATAATCAATAAACTTATTATTATTATTTTCAATAAATTATATACATGAAAGTCTATATCCAATAAACTAATACTCATGACTATTACATGAGTACTTGAACTTTATGTGGAGATATAAAAGTGGAACAGGATCGAGTAAATAGTCGAAAGGATCTATAGTATATGAATAAGATTGGATGCCTTATTCTGGCAACACTATTGGATGCGACTTACTTTATAGTTGTTACAAAGAGTTGTAAAGTGCGACATACGAAGTGATCCTAATTCGTACACGTTATGACATGAGGAGTGGGGTCATCTTATGCAATGAGTTTGCATAAGATTGAATCAAGAAATAAGTCACCTTTACTTTATAACGTTGTTTACTGTATAAGACTGACTATTTCACTTAAATAACCTAGGTAACTCGATCTTAATCCTGAGCTAACTATGAACTCCTGTTTATTCGGGATCATCCTTAGATTTGCATAGGTGAGGGTTGGCTCAACAGCACCGGCTTAATAAGCCTTCCATTTCAGGGGTAAAACCTAATAGATAGTTGGGGACATAGGGTGCAAGATGGAGTTCACACCTGCCCGATTTAGGGATAAGAGAAAAGTTGTTCTCTCAAGTACTGAATCCAGGTCTTGAGTAAGGGGTCCCACCCTCTCACTGGGCTGAGAGAGTTTTGGTTTAGTAACTGGATCACAAACTAGTTGTTCATTAGAGGATCAGTAGGAACTTGAGGAACAAGATGTAATCTCGGGGATAAAATAGATATTTGATCCAACTGTTATTACGAACAACCTGTGAAGGGTCGACTTACTAATTATGGTTAAATCATGTGGATATAATATATCTATAGTGAGAGAAGTGCAACTATGGGCTTTAATAGAGTGACCTATTAGTTAATGAGAGGGGATTAATTTGGTGTAATAAGGTTAGCCAATTAATTTCAGATCGTTGGAGCCCATGATCTGTAGGTCCGTGAGGTCCCCTTACTTGCTCATAAATGGATTAGCTCTAGAGTAGCGTGATAAGTTAATTTGAAACGTTCAAATTATAATTAAGAGAATTAGTAATTATATGAGATATAATAACGTGTTTAATTTTTATAATTAAACGGAATAGGAGAATTAATATTTAAATATGATTTAAATATTTGAAGGTGAATCTGCGTAAAAATTAATTTAATATTTGATATTAAATTAAGTAGAATTATTTAAATAATTATTTAATAATTTTATTAGAAAAATTAATTTATGAAATTAATTTTGTAAAATTAATAAATTTTCCAATTTCATAAATGAAATTGATTTTTGAAAAAATTGAAAAAAGATGAAAAACACGTAAATGGAATTATGGTTTATTCTATTATCACCTTTGAAGTTGCTTACACAAGATCCATCTCTTTTGTCTTCAATTACTCCAAGAATGAGCTGCATCTCATGCATCTATCTTCTTTGCATGATGGTCTGCAATATATTGAAGAGATTAGAGTGAATTTGAGGCATGCAATCAATAGAATTTTTGTTAAAAATTTGTGGTGAAGAAGGTGTTCTTCAACTGGATTGCTGTTGTGAGCTCTTCTCAAAATTCCCTTAATTCAAGCTTGTTTTGAGTCCCACAACTCAATCTAGAGCACCAATAGAATAGTGGAGAAGATCTTGAGGTGGTCTACAACAAGATTTAGAGAAGTTTGAAGCTGGATACTGAGCTTTGAAGAAGTTCTACAAAGGTATGTCTTGAAACCCACTTGTTTCTACAAGAGCATGCTTTATATTCTACCAAAATTAATGAATTAGAGTGCTTAATGATCCTTGTTGTTTTCGTTGTTGCTGATACAATCCTACACAAGCGAGGCAAGACAAACATCACTAGTGGGGCGATCAAATGCACCTTCACTGGGATGAGACACTCTCAACCATTAGGTAGAGACAACTCTTGTAACTGACCCTAACAGTCATCATTTTTTTGGTCCAGAACTTTTAACCCTTAACAATTTCGCGTAAGTGATAAGGTTTTAAGTCATTTTTGGAAAGTTTTTTGAGGTAAATTGACGGTGAGCATGAATTTGTAAAAGGGTTAAAAATATTAAAAGTGGTGGTTACATAATGGTGTGATTGTGTGTGTATAGTTTTGGGTTGTTTATTTTCTATATACAATTAAAATTATTTAACTTAGCTAGACCTCCTTATCTTCCAAATATTCATTAGATCTCTTTATCTTCCAAATATTATTTAATTATAATAATTATAATATAATAGTTCATAGATATAAATTTTATTATAAAATATTATTGTTGATCTTTTCAAATTCCATATCCAAAAAATAAATGGTCAATTCTAGGATACCATCTTGCATTATTTGTAAATATTTATATAAATAAAGATGCAATTGCAAACCAATTATTATTATTATTTTGTGTGTCAAATTGAAAATAGATTGTTTTATGGTATATGCAATCCTTATTATTATTATTATTATTATTTTAATTTGATCATTGTAATTTTGTGAGATTTTTATATCATGATGTATATATCTTGCTTAGGGATTCTCATTCTGAATTTACTGATTGTGAATTGCATTTTCATGTATTTGATTGACAACCAATATTTGTTTATGTAGTTCCACGCTTAGATTTAACCTTGATTAAGGAAATGAACCATAGGAACAAAAGGTTTAGATTAACTTGCTTATTTGTAAAGTTGACCACACTAAGTAAAGCTTTAATCAATCTTGATGTGAAAATCATATTGAATGAGTTAACAAGATGGTGAAGTTAATTAGTTCATCTTGCTTCTCCCTTAAGCTTAATGTGATTAGTTAATATGTTTAGAGTGGATTCATCTTCTCATGTTAGCTAAATAAGGACGGTTAATTAGGATTCTAATTAATTTAGCTAGGCATATGCAAGAAGGGCTAAGTAATATTATGATTACTCAATGATTTAAATTTCATTGGGCAACTCCATTCCTTTAAACTAGGATGTCTTGATTAATTGCACTTCTATCTTGTACTTTTCTGCATTTTAGTTTTATGCATATCCAATTGTCAATCCACATCAAACCCCTTCTTCCCCCCATCCCCCTCCCTCCTATCTATCACTTTAACTAAAAATGAGTTTCGAGGAACTAATCTTCTATGCTTCCTTATGGTTCGACCTTGGACTTGTCGCTTGTACTACTAGTTAGTATTGTCGGAGAGAGATTTACGACACCCACTCTATCACTCTTTCAACCCCAGACGTAGGTGGTTTTACACCGAACTGAGTTACCAAACTTTATGTTCTATTTTGGTTTTAGTTTTCTATATTTATCTTTGATGTTCCTAAAAATGTTGTAACATTGTGTGTAACGGGTTTTATCATATGTTAGATAACCTAAATTTCAATCGGTATCAGAGAAGGTCGTCATTACTTTTAGTATTTTGATCTGTACTTCATCACATGGAAGGAATAAAAAAAGGTGGATTAACCATATCTTCCCCTATGCTTGATGGAACAAATTATGCCCGTTGGAAAGTTTGTCTGACTGGTCTCCTCAAATCCATTGATAGAAAATATGGAAAGTAGTGATTATTGATTGGTCTCATTCAATTGTCACTAACTAGAATGGTGTTAAAGTACCTAAGCCAAAGGACGATTGGACTAATGAAGAAGATGAAGCTTGAAGGGATCAAATCTCATAGCAGAAGTGTATGAATTCTTTTGTTTTTTATTTGGAATATAAGAATTTAGATAATTAAAATAAGAAACATACAGAGTAGATATCACATGCTGTAAAATAGAGGTTAAGTATGAGTTTTGAGGTTTCGAGAGAAATACCTTTGTAGAATCCTCTATTCCGTAGCAAGTGCTCTCCAACAATAAAGCAAACTTCTCCTGTACACGGTGACGCCTCCGAAAGGTCTTCTCGGCTATTTTTTGAAAAGAACCGATTTGTGGGAGCCCCTTTTTGAGAGAGAAAGAGAATTGAATTTTACAGAGAAAAATTCACTGTGATCTTGATGTTGGGATTGTTGTCCTAAATCTACTTGTAATCTCGTAGTTTATAAACTTTGTATAAATATATTGTTGTTAATAAAATAAATGTTATTTTATTAGCATATACTCAATCCAATAAACTAAAATCCGAGGTTATTTTATGTAATTTATACAATTATATAGAGACATACAGGTAGATCATGTATAAATAATAACCTAAACGGTCTGTAGTAGATGGATAAGACTTGGTAGCTTATTCTGGTGACACTACGGATACAGCCCACTCTGTAGGTGTTACAAGTGTTGTAAAGTGCTACAAATGATTTGATCCTAATCATTCATGTAGAGACATGTGAGCGAGGATATCCTATACAAAGTTGTACAAGACTGGACCACAAAATGATTCTCTTTATATAATGCCGTTAATAATAGAGACTTATATTTCACTAGGATGACCATAGATGACATGACTTGAATCCTGAGTGAATTGTGAATTCCTGTTCATGAAGGTGGTCCTTTGATTTGTATGGGGGAGAGTGGCCAGATTGCCAACTCAATAAGCCTACCATTTTGGATATTCATTTGACTGAGGAGCTAGGAACACAGCTACACAAGACAGAATTCACTCCTTCCCGGGTGCAGGGGAAAGTAGATAAATTGCTCCCTTAAGGGCTGATTCCGGGGCTTGAACATAGTGGCCACACCCTCTCTTGGCCCGAGAGGGACTTGGTCATAGTTGGACTATGACTTATTGTTCATTAAAGGGATCAATGGTACCTAAGAAATTAGGTGTAACTACAGGAGCAAAACGGTATTTTTGGCCCAACTCTACTTACGAACAATTTGTGAAGGGTCATTGTGTTGTTGATTGGTTATATTCAATGGACACAGAAATTTATCTGTAGTGCAAAGAATGCAGCTACCAATCTTTAGTGAAATGATAGACATTTAACGAATGTTGGGTAATTTAATTAAAGAGTTTAATTAATTATCCATGTACCGTTGGAGCTTCAACCTACAAGTCCATAAGGTCCCCTCTATAAATCAACAGGGATTTAATTAAGAATTAATTTTAGATTAATTTGAAGTGTTCAAATTAATTGAAGAAAATAATTATATATGATATAATTAATTAAATTAATTATTATGTGATATAATTAATATAATGTATTTGATACATTATAATACAAGGTAATATGAGAGGAATTTGAATATGATTCAAGTACTAATTATATGAATGAGATTCATGTAATTAAATATAATATAAATAATTCATTTGAACAAGCATGGTAATTTTAGACTCTTTAACTTGATTTGTTCCTTCGTGCGTAATTTCAAGATTAATCCAAATTTCTTGAGTAGAAGAACACATGGATATTCTATTAAATTCATCTTTGCTCAAAGTACAATACAAACAATTAATAGCTTTTGCATTAAAAGTGCACTTTTTTTTCATTTCATTTTCATTGTACTCTTCTTCTAATTTAGGTTTATCAACATTATCAACATTTTTCATGGGTACATAAGGACATTTAGCAACAATTAACCACAAATTATAATCAATAGACTGCAAATAAATTTTCATTCTAGCTTTCCAATATGCATAGTTTGAACCAGCAAAATAAGTACCTCTACAAGTAAATTACCCTTCAACAATTCCATTTGCTACTATGTTTCCCATAAAGCTCTAACAACAATGTTTATCAAGTATGGCAACCCGGGGGGGGTGCTCAATTTGATATTTTTAAATTAAATTACTAAAAACTCAGTCAAACACAACCTACATCCACTATCCTAAGATCCACTTGGGATTTTGATTAAACAATCTTCTTTGACTCTATCCACGGATGAGAGCCAAGCCACTACATTGCTCAAGAATAAATACGAACTTTTCCATGGGTTAGGATCCAACCGTTAGAATATATTCAAAACTTTAAATTACACAACAAAAAGTCTCTAAAAAGAGTGGGTATACAAGTTTAAGCTTACACACTTTAATCCTCACAATACAACAAAAATTTATGTCGAGAATAAGATGAAAAGAAAGAAAATTGGAAGTTTGTAGAGAGACTAAGATTTTTTTTTTTTAAATAATGTTATTTTAATATATATTGACAAAATTAGGGTAGGATTTGAAAGTATTTTTTAAAATAGGTGTTTGTTGAAACTATTGACAAAATTAGGGTAGTGAAATCGTGTATGGGGTACACGATTGCCATGTGTCAAATTCGTGTACAGGGTACACGATTACCGTTTAATCCAGTAAGCACCACATCGATTGACTGGTTGACCGGTCACATGAAAACTCGTGGACCGGGTCCACGATTGTCATAATCGTGGACCTGGTCCACGATTAGTCTTTCTTTTTTTTAAAAAAAAATAGATTGACTAATTAGTTTTTTTTTAATTGGAGATGTACAACAATATTAAGACTTTAGGAACGGGTCCAGAAATTCCTTCATTATTAAACTTAATTATATATTTAATCTATAATGAAAATATAATTATCTTGCACTCATATTAAAAAAAAAAAGTCATGATATTATAGAAGATGTAATTAGTTCTTTAATTTACAATTTGAAAATGAAAGTTTACATGAAATTTAAAAACGACTACCCTGGCCCTTACCCCTCATGGGGGTTGTTTTCGTGTCCCTCTAAATTAGGTTCACCCTACTGTCATTGTTGTCTACGACAAATATGTCTTCGATCGGTGGCAGCAATATTGAGTCGTCTTGTTTGTTGAATAATACCTTCTATGTTGACCAATGTTTGCTAACACATTGAACCCAAGTCTGGTAAGTTATGTTGCACTGAATATTGTTGTACATCTCCGATAAAATTATTCTGTACAATGAAAAAAATAAATATTAAACAATATTCATATCATATATATGGAAAATGTCTGATTTGAAATCTCTTACCATGCAGTAACAGTAAGCGTCATCAGGTGTGATAAATCGCCTCGTTATTGAATTGGTACAAGGAAAAGTAGTCATCTGATACAGTTGGCCCATTTGTTAATTCTCCCTGCACAACGATCATGTCGTCCATGCCAATAGGATATATATTCCACGTGGATTCGATGCCAGTCTTGATCGTGCTTACTTCTCAAATCGATCTGGTGTAGTGCTGGGAGTGTATAGGACAACGAAGGTATCGTTTGTCGCAGACCTAACTATTTCATTACACGACCTGGATGATGCCACTCTACTATATGGAAGCATATAAGAGGGCTAACGGTCAACCAGATGTCTTCACCATCACGACAGTAATCAAGTAAGGATTACCAAATCTGTTGTGTGTATGGCGTCCAAATAATTTGACAAAAGAAAAAAAAAGATAAGCATACATCCAAAATGTTTTAAATATTCATTTATATATACATTTGTTACCTAATAGTGCATCAGCTTGTCAAATATTTTCGGTGCATGAGCAACATATTTGTTGACTGTTCAGAGGCAGTTAATAAACCACAAAATTATAAAAAATACAATTAATTTATATTCTTACATAAAATGATAATGAAATAAATATATATATGAAATAATACCTAGCACTAAGTGGACGATGATCTGGTGCCTGTAACTGGACTTGTGGTGCTATAATTGGAAATATATCATAAGCCCACACCTGTAGTAGTATCATTGGCTCCGCTATTTCCAACGCTTGTGCATTGGTAGCCCAACAAAGTTCTTTATACAACCATGCAAGACATGCACCACCCAACGAGTACGTACCAGCATGCTCGAAATCAAACAGTAGCGGGAGGAACATGAGATGCACTAGAGTATTTGACTTGTCAGCGAACAAAAATCCTCCAATAAGTTGTATGATGTATGCTCGTGTATACCTACGTATGCTGATGTCATCAGCATCGGGAGGTAATTTTGGAAACTGGGACACCAACCAGGGGATACTCAATCTTGATCCTTTTAGATCATCTAGTAGAACACCTAAGACCTCTTCACAAACATTCTTCCAGTCATACTATAGTGAACTGTCAATGGTTGCCCGTCCATTCGTAACCCAAACTGTATGGCAACATCCTACAACGTGATCGTACATTCCCCACAAGGCAGGTGAAATGTATAGGTTTCTGATCTCCAATGCTCAACTAGAGTAGTAATAAGGTGCCGATCAATGATAAAACCGATTTGTGCAACTCTAGGAAAACCTGTCTGCTCAACGTAGGGTAATGCGGCGATCAAATGGGATAGTATGTTGTGCAGACGCTTCCCTTCTCCGACAACTCAACACTACTATCGAAGAACTATCCCATACTGATTATGAACAATGCGTACTTTGTTGATATAATTGTACAGGATTAGAAGGACCAGACTCCATTACCTAAGAAGTTCAGATTACATTACATAATAAAATCCATCACCTAAAATATACATAAAAAGTACATAAAAAGATACAATTACATGAAAAATAAATTCATTATATAAAAAGCACAATTACATAAAATGAAACAATTACATAAAAATATAAGTACATTAAAGATACAATTACATGAAAAATATAAGTACATAAAATATATAATTATATTTTATTTAGGTGAACATATCCGACGGTACCAACTGAAGATCATGTTCCCCACTACTGTCGTTTTCAAATAATTCATCAACTTCAGTGTCAATGTCACTATGTCCATTTCCAGGTTCAATAATAACTAAATCTTTTGGACGCATTGACATATTTATTATGATTTTTATAACTGTTATAGTTTACAAAAAAAAAATGTTAATATGTCAACCCAACAAAATACAATTTCGAAGTTCAACATATATTATCTAAATATTATACATTTAAATAAGCCCAAATCTAAGATTCATAAACTGTATATTTAAATCAGCCCAAATCTAAGATTCATAAACTATACATTTAAATCAGCCCAAATCTGAGATCCATAAACTATACATTTAAATCAAACCAAATAAAAACAAAATAATATATCCATGAATCATACATTTAATTCAGCCTAAATGCAAACAAAATAATATATATATGAACCAATCTTCATTTTTAAGTTCATAAACATAATCTAATTTCTAAGTTCATAAACTATATTAGAACTACACATTAAGTTCATAAACTACATTAGACAAAATCAGAAAAATAGCCCAACAAAATCAGCCAAACAAAATCTAATTTCTAAGTTCATAAACTACATTAGACAAAATCAGCCAACAAATAGACAAACATATACATATATTTCTAGATTCGGCCCAACAAATAAATCATGGATCCATAAACTACACATTAAGTTCAGCCCAAATGTAAACAACGTAGGAAAATTTTTTCACCACAATCAAAGAGAGGCAGAAGCTATCGGACAAACGGTTGGACGGATGGTTAAATGGATGCACACGACTTAAGGTAGGAGGTTTTTAAACAATTTTTCCGGATGGACGAATGGAGGAGGTTTTTGGATGGGGAACACGGAAGAAAAAAGGAGGCAGAAGGCTTTCAGATGGAGGAAGAAGAAGGGTCGCGACCGTTTAATAGAGAAGGGAGACGTGTATTGGGTACACGATTACCTCAATCAACGCTGAATGATTGCAATAGCAGACTGCACGTGCCAGATCAACAGACACTCGTGTATTGGGTACATGATTTAGGGCTAATCGTGTATCGGGTACACGATTAAGATGTAATCGTATACCGGGTATACGATTTAAAAACCTATTTTTGTCAACTTTCAATCCTACCCTAATTTTGTTAATATATATTAAAATAACATTATTTAAAAAAAATTCAGAGAGTAACAATGATGGCTTTTTTACTGATTTTGAGGATTGTAAAATGTGAAAAGTTGAAATAATTTTTGGAGAAGATGAAATATGAAAAGAGAGGGAAATAGGTTAGAAATAATATGGACTATTGAATTGATCAAAAAGTAAAATGGAAGGTGGTGATTGAAAGTGAAAAGAAAAAATATAAAATAAAAAAATATATTTTTTTAAAAAAGCATTTAAGAAAAATCCACCAAAACAATATCTATATATACATATATATTCTTTTTTTTAATTTTCAACCAAAATAATTTCTTTTAAATCTTTTTTTTTAATAAAACTAAAATCCACCAAATGCAATTTGAAGTCCCACAAGTCAGTAACCCTATAGTTCCAAATGACACTCTCTAATTGGTCCAATTAGATGATTAATTCGTTATCTCACTATCTCGAGTATTTTTCCGTTATACTTCTTTTGTTCATATCTTTTTCATCCGAATTTCGATTTGAGTGATTCAAAATGCATCGAATCATTGTTTTGAGCTCTACACTATGAATTATTCAAAATAATAAAATTGTTAGTAAATAAAATTAAGTTTGCTATCATCAAAATATTAATTAATTAAAATTAATTAATTTGAATTTAAGGGCCAAAAAGCCAACACCCATCACTCTCATTTTATTCTAAAGATTTTGTTTCTATTTAATCATTATAAATGTACTCTTTTAGTTAGTTTTTATACTTTTTTTATTTTTTGTTAATACTAATATATATTTATAATTTTGACACAATCAAAATATATAGTAAGAAGTTGGCATTGTTATTTCTTCCAAAGTGTTATGTGATTATCTTCTCTTTTACTATATATTTCTCTAATGTTTTGTTAATTTTTTTTTTTAAAAAAAATCTACCAGATTTTATATTTGTACTAACAATATTATTGTTATTATTTGTTTAGAGAAAAAAAGATTGTAAAAGGAGAGGAGACGGATATCCAAACAAAAAAAAAAATATTTATTATGAAGTACAAAATACACGTTATTATTATTTGAATTATTTGAATTTTATTGCTTTGTAATGTATATAATGAAACATGTAAGTCATCAACATTAAACTAAAATAAATAACTTAAATTAAACTATAAATCAAATTAAATTAAATATTTGATCCGAGCTAGAAATGGAATGTCCTTCAAAGTTTAAAAACGTTATGTCGGAATGGTTATCCTTTCGGCTTCTTAATAAAAAGTTATTTTCCTTTTTTAATTTCATTCAATGAATTTTCATTTTTTTTAATTAATAATAATGATTATTTATTAACCTAAAGTTTGATAGGACATTGTGAAAATGAAACGGAAGTGGCTGTTGATTTTCCCTTCTCTCTTCATCAAACTAATATAATCATAGAATTAATTGCCCAAATTTCCGTTTGTGGTTATCCATTCGACTTCTGAATAAAAAACTTATTTTCCTTTTTAATTTCATTCAATGAATTTTCTTTTTATTTTTTAGCAATAATGATTATTTATTAACCTAAAGTTTGATAGAACATTTAAAAAAAAATGATTGTGTGTTGTGATAATGAAAATGTAATCGAAGTGGTTGTTCATCTTCCCTCCTTTCTCATTATAAAAAGGGATTTTATGCACATTTTCCTCTATCTAAGCAAACGTAGTTCGCAGAGTACTTTAACATAAGAGATGTGTGAGGTTAGTTTACGCTCCTTTTCTTGTTTGAATTTCTTGATCTTAAGGATATTTTGTAATTATTTTTGGTGTTGAGTTTTGATTTCAGAGAGTTGAAGTTGCTAATATGAATGTCAGAGAGAAGAATGTCGCAGTTATTGCCGTTTTTCAGATCCATATGCATTGCAATGGTTGTGCTGAGAAAGTAAAACGAGCAGTGAAGCATTTGGATGGTCAATTTTTATTTCTTTCTAATTTGGCAATTTTAATTGTTGGTTTGGTCAAATATGATCTTGAGTCAACTTCAATGATTTACAGGTGTGAGTGACGTGAAAGTGGATCTTTCATCCAACAGACTCACCCTTACCGGAAAAGTAAACCCTGTCGTAATCAAAACCAAACTGGAGAAGAAGACTAAGAAGAAAATTGAAATCGTCTCTTCTCAGCCTATCGAAGATGCTAGTGGCCATAAAAAACCCGACGAAAAGATTGAGAAGAAGACCGACGAGAATATGGCCAATGAGGTAATGGTCATATGTTATTTTTAATTAGGTGCAGATGTAGCTTAGATTTGTGAATTAACCATTAATTTTCTTTTCAAAAGATTAGGAAGACACACATCAAATTCAAAGATGAAGAAATTCATGTCTCATTCGGAAAATCAAAATCAATTGAAATCAATTTTACGGGAGTCAGTGAGATTTCAATAGATGCTCAGAAGAATTTGATAACAACTAAGCGCAGCATAGAAGGAAAAGACCATGTCGGCTACCTCAATGAAACGTTCAAGAAATCCGTCGAAGTAGTTCCTCTCAAGACAGGAGAAACTGTTGTTGTTGGAGGCGACAAGAAAGAAAAAGAAGCTGGAGGAGGCAGTGGTGGTGACAAAGCTTCCACTTCCAACGGTGGTGGTTACAAAGCTTCCACCTCCGGTGGTGGAGACGGTAGTGGCCAGAAAATGGAGTACAGCGGTTTCTCATATCAGCCTTCGACATTTTACTACGAGGTTCCGATTAATTTTCATGAGGTTCAGATGTGCAGCGACGAGAATCCAAATTCTTATCCCATCATGTGACTAAACAAAATATATCCATGAAAATTCTTCATATAAAAACAAGAAGAATAAGAAGAATTAGATAGTTCTTTTTTTTCGTTAATTTTAGGATCTATCGGCCAGCTAGTGTGGCTGAAGCTAGTCTATCCTTTTTAATATGTTAAAAGATGGCTAAAAGGGAGAATCATTTTTAGAATATTCTACCCCTTTGCCAAATCTTGAAATTATATTATCATTGTTCTACCATCTTAAACTCATCTTATTAGGTCGTTTATGTTAATGTTTGGAGAAAAGAAAAACACCTTACTCACGTATTCATTAAGTCTCTTTCTAGAAAAAAAAAATTGAAATTATATATATTAAATAAAATAAATATTAATGACTTTCACATTCTCATATCCATACATAACCTATATAAGTATTTAAGAGATAAAAGATGTTAGAATATGAAAATTCTACCTCCTTATTTATATTATTAAATTTCTCAAATACATGAACTTATATTTAATGATGAGATTTTAAAAGATTTTTGTAACTCTATCTTCTATATCTATATAAAAAATTCTTTTCCAAACATTTGAATATTCATTTATACATACATTTTTTTTTAACTAATAATATGTATTTCTAATATTTAAGCTCATTCCTATCACTTGAACTGAAATCATTAAATGATCCCAGTTAGCTTTCTTTAACTGCTTCGATATCGATATTGGCATCGACATTGACAACATTCACAGTTGAGCTGATTCTATCACTCTCACTTGCAGCCTATTTTTCCACTATTAGATTGTTTAATTTAACCTTCATCTTTAGTCTTACTTTTATGTTGCAATGCTTTGTAATGTTAGGGAAGACTCGAAGATGTTCATATAAGGGAGAAAAAAAAACATTATCAATTTTGTCAAGTTAAGCACAATAATGTTTTGAGTTTATTTATTTTATTTTATTTTTTTATTTTGTAATACATGATTATATCAAATGATTTATGCATGTAGGGAGAAAGAAAATTATATACAAAATGTCAATTGTGAAGTTAAGTCCAAATAATACTTTGTTTTTTTTTTTTTAATTTTTTATTTTTAGTACACGATTATATTCGATGATTTTTCCATAAAATCAAACTTATCTTATTGTCTTCCTATCTAAAAGTTATTTTAGCTAGAGAATCATATTTTTTACTATTTTTTTCAAATGATAATTTCAAAATTTTCGATATGCCCCTTACTTAATTCTTATTATTTATTAAATATAAAATTAAAAATTCATTCCCACATCCCACAAATAATAAAGGAACATTACAGGAGCATGAATTTGTAAAAGGGTTAAAAATATTAAAAGTGGTGGTTACATAATGGTGTGATTGTGTGTGTATAGTTTTGGGTTGTTTATTTTCTATATACAATTAAAATTATTTAACTTAGCTAGACCTCCTTTTCTTCCAAATATTCATTAGATCTCTTTATTTTACAAATATTATTTAATTATAATAATTATAATATAATAGTTCATAGATATAAATTTTATTATAAAATATTATTGTTGATCTTTTCAAATTCCATATCCAAAAAATAAATGGTCAATTCTAGGATACCATCTTGCATTATTTGTAAATATTTATATAAATAAAGATGTAATTGCAAACCAATTATTATTATTATTTTGTGTGTCAAATTGAAAATAGATATAATGTTGAACAAGTGGAAATCTGCTATGACTACAAATTTGGACGAAGTTTGGTTCAATAGGTACTTATGAACCCTGAAAACTAGTTTTGTACCATTGTGAAAAAAACATAGGGATAAAAGGTCGAGAAAGAGTCCGAAAAGGACGAACTTTGGATTTCTAAAAGTAGAAGTCTGCTATGACTAAAATTTTGGATGAACTTTGGTTCAAAAGGTACTTACGAACCCTGTAAAGTTGTTTTGTACCATTGTGGACGAACTTAGGCGCAAAAGGTGGAGAAAGAGTCCGAAAAAAACGAACTTTGGATTTCTACGAGTGGAAGTCTGCTATGACTAAGAATTTGGACGATGTTTGGTTCATCAAAAGGTACTTATGAAACCTAGAAAGTAGTTTTCTACTATTGTGGATGAACTAGGCACAAAAGGTCGAGAAAGAGTCCGAAAAGAACGAACTTTGGATTTTACAAGTGGAAGTCTGCTATGACTAAAAATTTGGACGATGTTTGGTTCAAAAGGTACTTATGAACCCTTAAAAGTAGTTTTGTACCATTGTGGACGGACTTAGGCAGAAAAGGTCGAGAAAGAGTGCGAAAAGGATGAAATTTGGATTTCTACAAGTGGAAGTTTGCTATGACAAAAAATTTGGACGAACATTGGTTCAAAAGTTACTTATGAACCCTGGAAAGTAGTTTTGTACCATTGTGGACGAACTTAGGCACAAAAGGTCGAGAAAGAGTCTGAGAAGGACAAACTTTGGATTTCTACAAGTGGAAATCTGCTATAACTACAAATTTCGACGAAGTTTGGTTCAATAGGTACTTACGAACCCTGGAAACTAGTTTTGTACAATTGTGAAAAAACATAGGGACAAAAGGCCGAGAAAGAGCCCGAAAAGGATGAACTTTGGATTTTTAAAAGTGGAAGTCTGCGATGACTAAAATTTTGGATGAACTTTGGTTCAAAAGGTACTTACAAACTCAGTAAAGTTGTTTTGTACCATTGTAGACGAACTTAGGCACAAAAGATGGAGAAAGAGTCCGAAAAAAGCAAACTTTGGATTTCTACAAGTGGAAGTCTGCTATGACTAAAAATTTGGACGACATTTGGTTCAAAAGGTATTTATGAACCCTCGAAAGTAGTTTTGTACCATTTTGGATGAACTTAGGCATAAAAGGTCGAGAAAAAGTTCGAAAAGGACGAACTTTGTATTTCTAAGAGTGGAAATTTACTATGACTAAAAATTTGGACGAAGTTTGGTTCAAAAAGTACTTATGAACCCTAGAAAATAGTTTTGTACCATTGTGGACGAACTAAGGTACAAAAGGTCGAGAAAGACTCCAAAAAAGACGAACTATAAATTTCTACAAGTGAAAGTCTGCTATGACTAAAAATTTGGACGAAGTTTGGTTCAAAAGGTACTTATGAACCCTGAAAAGTAGTTTTGTACCATGTTGGGCGGGCTTAGGCACAAAAGGTCGAGAAAGTGTCCGAAAAGGACAAACTTTGAATTTTTACAAGTGAAAGTCTGCTACGACTAAAAATTTGGACGAAGTTTTGTACAAAAGGTACTTATGAACCCTGGAAAGTAGTTTTGTACCATTGTGGAAGAACTTAGGTACAAGAGGTCGAGAAAGAGTTTTGTACCATTCTGACACAAAATTTGGAAGAAATTTGGTTCAAAAAGTACTTATGAACCCTGGAACGTAGTTTTGTACCATTGTTGACGAACTTAGGCACAAAAGAGGGAGAAGAAGTCCGAAAAGGACGAACTTTGGATTTCTACAACCGTTTGCTATGACTAAAAATTTGGAAGAAGTTTTGTTCAAAAGGTACTTTGAACCCTGGAAAGTAGTTTTGTACCATTGTGGACGAACTTAGGCACAAATGGTCGAGAAAGAGTCCGAAAAGGATGAACTTTGGATTTCTACAAGTGGAAGTTTGCACTGACTAAAAATTTGGAAGAAATTTGGTTCAAAAGGTACTTATGAACCCTGGAACGTAATTTTGTACCATTGTGGACGAACTTAGGCACAAAAGGGGGATAGTTAATGCTTTGAACTAAGTTGAACCTTTAAAGGTCAATCTTGCTTACTTAGTGTATAATTATTTGAATGCTTATCCTTGATCACTCATTGAGTCAAGCAACTATGATCAACTACCCGAGAGGGTAAGTAGTTGTGGAACTCACTAAGCAATGTAAGAAGTGTTTCTAGAGATAGAAATAACCTTATGCTCAACAAATCATTGATCATTCGTCATGGAAATGTGACAAACGCATCTAGCCACTGAGAGGTGTGCGACAAACGGATGATGCAAGCTAAGATTCTACTTAAATATAAACTTAGGAATGCAATGTTGATTTCCCCTAAACCTTGGTTTTCCCATGCACTTTTATTATGCGTTAAAGTTGTTGTTTCACTAAAGACTCTCAGAAATATTCTTCAAATACTCGCTGCCTGTTTAGCTAGTTTAGTCGCATTAATTAATTCACCGCATAGTAGTTAGTCGCATGTTTCTCACTTTCTTTATTTTAGTCATTTAGATTCCACCTCAAACACATTACTTTATAACCGTCTTTAGCTGCAAGTCCTCGTGTTCGACCTCGGATCATCCCGAAAAACTTTTGATCTTGTTATACTTGGCAAGAGAACAAGAAAACTTGTGATAGGAGTGCATGATCAACTACATTAACGCACATTCATATTAGTGCATAACCATATTTAATGCATATCATATAACCATACAAACCACCCGATTCCAGTACCTGAATGGAAATGGTAACAGGTGACCATGGATTTCCTGTTTGGCTTACCCAGGACACCCAGTGGTTATGATGACATTTGGATGATTGTAGACATTATGACTAAAACGACAAATTTTCTCAAGTTAGAGCCACTTCTACTTTTGATCAGTTGGCCAAGATATATGTTGACAAAGTTGTAAGCTAGTTTGGGGCACCAGTATCGATTATACCAGACATTGATCCAAGCTTTACCTTGAAATTTTGGCCTAATTTGCAGAAAACATTTGGTACTAAGTTAAATTAGTACGACATTTTATCCATAGACGGATGGACAGTCAACGCGGACGATCCAAACATTAAAAGATATGTTAAGGGCTTGTGTAATTCAGTTTAAAGGTAGCTTGGATACAGAATTATAATTAGTGGAGTTCGCTTATAATAATAGTTACCATTCCAACATTGGTATGGCTTCGTATGAAGCCTTGTATAGGAGACCATGTAGAATTTCAGTTTGTTGGAATGAGGTTGGTGAAAGGAAATTAATAGGGTCGAAATTAGTATAGATGACTTCAGAAAATGTTCAATTGATAAGAGAAAATTTGAAGATAGCTCAAGAAAGACAAAAGACCTATGTAGATAAACGAAGAAGAGAGCTCGAGTTTGAGATTAGCGACCGAGTATTTATTAAGTTATCACCATGGAAAGGAATAATTAGATTTGGTAGAAAAGGAAAGTTAAGCCCAATATTTATAGGACCCTATGAGATCATTGAACGGGTCGGGCCAACGACTTACAGATTAGTTTTACCAGTAGAATTATCTAGGATACATGATGTTTTCCTTATATCTATGTTGAGTAAGTATGTTCCAAACTTAGCTCATATTCTACAGGAACAATCAGTACAGTTAAAAGAAAATTTGTCCTATAAAGAGGAACCGATATAGATACTAGACAAGAAAGAGTAGGTATTAAGAAACAAAACTATTCCATTGGTTAAAATATTTTGGAGAAACTATGGAATATAATAAGCTACATGGGAAGCTGAGGAGCAAATGAAAAACAAGTATCCTTATTTATTCAGTTAACTGAGCTTAAGACAAATTTCAAGGACAAAATTTCTTTAAGGAGAAGGTAAATTGTAAACCCCTAGACTTGTTTTACTAGATAATTATATTTAAGACCTCTTAATTATGTAATTAAGCTTTTGTAAGTATGTACTTATGATGTTTGTATTAGCTGAAGTGTATGTGAAGCTCAATGTATGTATATGTATGATTGAATGAGGGAAAATATTCTAAGTGTTAGGAAGCCATACTCTCGGGTACTTAGAGTGTTGGGTTGTATGTCCTAAAACTCGCAGCTTATAAAATTAAACACATTCTATTTACAATAAAGATGTTATTGAGATTTATTCAATAAAGGTGTTATTGAATATGTAAAATTGCACTTGTAAAATCTAAATCCAATAAATTAACAAACTCTTGGCTATAGTATGAATACTTGAACTTTATGTAGTGACATAAAGGAGGATCTGATTTGAGTATATAGCCAAAATGGTCTATAAGTATAAGGATGAGGTTGGGTACCTTATCCTGAGGTTACTATGGATGTGGCCTTCCTTGTATTAGATACAAACGATGTGATCTCAAAACCGTTCAGGTAGAAACATGCAAATGAGGGCATCTTATACAAAAGATGTTTATATAAGATCGAACCATGAAATAGTTACTTTTTTTTTATAACAATCGTTTACTGTTAAAATTGACTATTTTAATCTGATGATCTAAGGTAACTTGATCTCAGTCTTGAGCTAACTATGAATTCTTGTTTATTTGGGATTATCCTTTAGTCTACATGGGTGAGAGTGGTTAAACAGTGAAACTCAATAAGCCTCCCATTTTAGGGGTAAGACCGGGTAGATAGCTGGGTACGTAGTCCTGCATGATGGAACTCACTCTTACCCGTTTCAAAGTTAGCAAATAGGTTGTTCCCTTAAGTACTGTTTTCTAGTTTTGAACAAAGGGCCCCTATGACTGAGAGGGACCTAATTTATTGGTATGACCATAGACCAATTATTCATTAGTGGATCAATTGAGACTTAAAGAGCAAAATGTATTACAAGGGTAAAATGGTAATATTGACCTAACTGTTAATACAAACAACTTATAAGGATCGACATACTGATCATTATTAAATCAAGTGGACAGAAACATATCTATAGTTAGGAGAGTGCAACTACTGGGCTTTAGTGGAGTGACCCGATAGTTATGTATGTTGATTAATTCGGTTAAAAGAGTTTAGCCAATTAATCTCAAAATGTTGGTGCTCATGATCTGTAGGTTCATTAAGTCCCCTACTAGCTTATAAACAGACTAAACCTTAGAATAGCTTGATGAAAAAATTTGAAATGTTCCGATTCATTTTAAATTAATTATTAATTATATGTGATATAATTATACGTTTAATTATTGAATTAAATGAAATTGGAAAATTGAAAATTGCTTAAATATGATTCAAATATTAAGCACATGAATAGTGATTCATGGTTAAGGAATTGGCGGTTTAATAACTTAATATTTGATATTAAATTATTTTAATTAATTAATATTATTTAATTATTTATTTAAAATTAATTATTCAAAATTAATTATATTTAAAATTAATTATTTAAATAATTGTATGTGAAATTAATTTAGAGGAATTTGATTAATTTTAAATCAAATTGATTTTAAAGAAAATCAATTTTTAAAAATAAGAAAATTGGAAGGAACTGTGTTTTTCCCACTTCTTCCACCTCCTATTCCACCTCCCAATAACATTATCTATTAAAGTATTTAGTATCAAACTAAGAATACAATATGATTTCATTTGAAAGGAGAACAAAATCTGGCTTCATGGAGCAGAAGAGAGGTTCATGCAAGAGAAATTTTGATGAAGAATGAGTTCTTCTTCTCTTTGACAAAAAAGAATAGTTTTTCTCTAAAGTTCCCTAAAATCATTCTCATTTTGGATACCACAATCCAATCTAAGGGCCAAGAGGATAATATGAAAGATCAAGTGGTGGTCTACAAGCTTTTGGAGAAAAGATCAAGCTGGATTTTGAAGAAATTAAATTTTCAAAGGTACTTTCAGAAACCTTACTTTTATGTTTATGACCATGCATGATTGATTGCTACAATTGATGTAGTTAGAGTGCTTAACATTCTAATTGCTTCCACTTGTTGATTGTCAACGCCAACATAGAGGACAGAAAAATATGTTGAGTGTGGAATGTCAAGCTCTCGAGTGAAGTAGAGAGAAGTTAACGCTTAGAGGAAAGTAGAGGATTTTATACGTTGAAGCTATGACATGCCATGCAACCAGTTTTAGTTGAACTATGAGGTCATTGAAGGAACTTTGAGAGAAGAGAACCTTGAGTGGAAGAAAGATCGTCCAAATTCCCATTTTTCATTGAATGTAAGTTTTTACAATAAATAAAGAACAAGATATGCATTTACATAAATTACAGCATGCTAGAAAATTAGGTTTTAGAAATCTTACCTTTGAAGACAGATCTTCAAGAATCCCTCAAACAGTACACGAACACCTTGAAGACTTTCTTCAAGAACTCCTCTATCAAGTACATGAATATTACCACAATGGTTACCTTGGTATTCTCAAGTAGAGAACCCAGGAGTGGTGGGCTCTGACTATTTTGGATGAGGGAATTTTTAGAAGAGAGGAGGAAGAAGTTTGGAGATCATTCACCAACAATCACAAACTTGTAGAATAATTCTGTCTTTCTCACAGTGAGTGTATTGATCAACAAGATGATCAAATCAAGGAGGAGACTCTCTCTTGTCTTTCAAAAGCCAAATACAACCACCACCCACTTACGTGGGTGGAGAGAAAAGAGAGGGAGAGAGTTGCTCCTTAATTTTTATTTAAATAATAAAATGACATTTAATATATATATATATATGAATATGTTAACTAACTTATCATATTATATATATTAAATTATATGTTATATCAAATATAATATATAGTCTATAGTTTTTAATATTGTATCATATACAATACAACCTATAGTTTCTTTTCTCTCTTATATGACATTTAATATAAATCACATTTATATTAAATTTAACAATTATGAATCAAATTCATATTAATAATATTTGAATCTTATTCAAATATTTATTTCCTCTCACTAAAGCTATAATGTATTAAATACATTATAATAATTATATCACATATAATTAAAAATAACTTAATAATATCATATATAATTAAATGCCTCTATTAATTTGAATAATTCAAATTATTCAAAAAACTAATTCTCATTTAATCCTATTGAGCTACTAAGAGGACCTCATGAACTTGTAGCTTGAAGCTCCAACGATACGTGAATAATTAATTAAACTATTTAATTAAATTATTGACCATCCATTAATTGTTGGACACTCCACTAAAGACCGACAATTGCACTCTTCGTACTACATATATATT